>NC_090936.1:1120392294-1120704468 GCF_040938575.1 Ambystoma mexicanum
ATATGATATTGTTGTATTACAAGAAACATGGTTATTAAAGTCGCCCGTCTGGGATGACCACGAGCTCAGTCTTCTCCCAGCGGAACATAGTGGCAAAGGTAGACCTACTGCCGGCCTACTAGTTGCGGTGAAAGTGAGCAAGGGTTATAAAATTTCCCCCTGGAGAGCGCCAAATAAATACATACAATTGGTTAAAATATCCTATCAGAAGCGCATATATGCCCTTATTAATGTGTACAGAAACCCTGTAGGCATCACTGATGAAAATTTTTACACAGCTTTGTCATCTCTTTTTGAATTGATCTCTATTCAGGGCAATATATTTGGAACTCTTGTAATGGGTGATCTAAACTTTTCATGTGTCGAGCATAATCCAACGAGTAAAAATCGCAATGGAGTTCGGTGGATGGCTTTTATGAAAGATCTAAACTTAAAAATGGCAAATGGTTCAATTATAGGAGATATTCCCTCAATGAACACCTGGGAGCGAGGCAATTCAAAATCCACAATAGACTATGTTTTCATATCTAACAATATCTTTATGAATGCCTCCAAATTTGTCGTTGTAAAACAAACAGCTAGCGACCATCATCTGCTA
Organism: Ambystoma mexicanum; assembly: GCF_040938575.1. Lineage (NCBI taxonomy): Eukaryota > Metazoa > Chordata > Amphibia > Caudata > Ambystomatidae > Ambystoma > Ambystoma mexicanum. The sequence goes on from NC_090936.1 coordinate 1,120,392,893, forward strand.
GCTCTATCTTGGTCAGTCCCCGCGCCTGACTGCTTAAAATATGCACGTTATTATAAACAGACTTTGATAGTGAATAATGGTAAAAATCGATTTAAGTGGTCTACGAATAATCTGTTGGCCTTGAATGAAGCAATTTTACTAAACAACCAAAGAGCACAAGGGGCTACGTCCTATATAGATATTTTAAGCACCTTTGCAAATATCCAGCCTGTTCATGACAGACCATTGAGAAGTCATGTTCATGGGTTTGATATAGCTCTTCATGAGAGAAAGAAAGCCCTTCGCAGAGAGATCAGAAAACTTCGAAAATTACCTTTACTTGAACAAACTAAGGCGGTCAGGTCTGTTAATACAAAATATCGAAATTGGGCACGGTCAAGGAAAGCTGCACTATACCAACTAGATAGTGAAAGGTTTTTACAAACATGCCGTAATAAAAACTCTGGTTTGATCTGGGAACTGCTAAACAAATGTGGCACGGCTCCACAAGCGTATTTCCAACTTAATGGTGTTCATGAAGATGTGTGGATTAAACACTTTAACACTTTATATGACGATCCTAAGATGAGTAGCTATATTTACAATGGCAGTACTGCAAGATGTTGGGAGCTGCAATGTACTGAAAATATCATCCAGTCCCTTATTAAAACAGCGTCTTCGTCAAGAGCAGCAGGCCTTGACGGTCTTACTAACTGGATGTTTAAACAAAACATAAATGAATGGGCTCTAATCCTCAACAATGCATTTCAGCACATCTTACACACCAAATGTTTACCAGACTCCTGGCGCTCGTCCGTGATTATCCCTATTTATAAGAAGGGTGATCGCATGGACGCTAAAAGCTATCGTCCGATAGCGTTATTGGACGCCCCGGGGAAGCTGTTTACCAAGTTAGTATTAAGAGATTTTGTTCTTTGGGCATCGGCAACCTGTCAACGTGATCCAGCACAAACTGGTTTTGTGGCTGGTCTGGGCACTAGTGTTAATTTACTAACTTTAAATGCTATCCGACAACAAGCCCAGTGTAAGAGACAGCCTAGATATTTTGCATTTGTGGACTTACATTCCGCTTTTGATTCGGTTTCAAGACCTAAACTTATCAACAAGTTAATCAAAGCGGAATGTCCCCCCACTCTTATAGACATCATTTTTGCATTACATTCAAAAACCAAGATCTTTGTAAGATTAAATGCTGAAGGTCTTTTGTCATCGCCTGTTTATACGTACAGAGGGTTAAAACAAGGATGCAGCTTAGCGTCAGCCTTGTTCAACTTTTTTATTAACGATGTTCGCTGGATCTTTACTAAAATAGCGGCTGACGCTCCAATACTGAATGGTGTTAAAATTAGTGCATTATGGTATGCAGATGACCTTGTTCTTGTGTCAAAAACACCCAGTGGCCTACGTAATCTTCTGTCAGTACTTTGCAGCTATTTCAAAGAAAATGAATTATTTGTAAATACTGCTAAAACTCAGATTGTTACGTTTATCCCTAAAGGTTTACGCAAGCATCTATTAGAGTGGCAAATTGAGACAACCCCCATAAAGATAGTTCCAAATTATGTCTATTTGGGTGTTATTTTTGATGGTTGTCCCATTGCAGACTCACAGCTGAATAAAATTAAACAGAAGCTAATCATGGCAATTTGTCAGACCCAAATAATTGTATCTAAGTATGGCAAATTCTCACTCAAAGCAGCTCTTCTGTTTTGGAATCAAAATGTTGTCCCAACTATTCTTTATGGCATGGAAACGCAAATTTTACCAACTGGATTTCTTAATCGCTTAGAATCCAAATTTTGGCGAGCCATCTTGCATTTACCGCAATGCATTCCTGGGGCAATGATGCGTTATGAATTGGGCTTAATCTCATTAAGTGCACAACATAATTGGCGCCTATGCGCTTTATTGCGTAAATGTTTGCTTTCAACACAGGACAATTCTGCCTTGTCGGCCATCTCTAGTTACATACTAAACTCAGCAGAAAAGTTCCCGAATCAGTGGTCTTCAAATGTTCTCTCTATTATGGTAAAGGCCGATATTTCTTTGAGCCTTTTATTAGATCATCCAGAGAGAGCAAAGAAGAAAGTCCACATGATGGACTGGATTGAGACCCGAGTAAAGTGTTTAACCTATAGAGATTTTGATCCTGCAATATTTGGTCCTAAAGCTTATAAAGACATTGCCTCGTACTTGTGCCTGTCGCCTTCTTCTGCTATTAGATCTGAGATCCTGAGGCTGCGGTTTAACATCTGGCCCACTAGGGAAGTCAAAGTAAGAAGGAGACAAATCACATCAGACTTTAATTGGTGCAGGTTTTGTCGAAACACAACAATTGTTGAAACCTTGCAACATTTACTATTGGAGTGCACAGCCCCTAAACTTTTGAGTTTAAGAAATATGCACTTTGCTAAATATTTTGTGTATTTTTCACAAATAGACCCAAGTAATAGATGGGTCGCTCTGGCTGCAACTGAATGTATGGGTATAAGGATTGCTACTATCAATTTTTTAAAATCTCTAAACCTGGAATGATTGATATACACCATGTTAACCAACACTTTTAAATTGTGAAAACTTGATTTGGAAGATGGTTGTAATTGTAATTGTAAACGTTTGTTTTATTGATTTAATGTTTTTACTTAAGCAAGAATGGATTTTTGTAACATGTATAAAATTGAAAAAGTTGTTGTAATACAACTATATTCAATAAAAAAAAAAAAAAAAAAAAAGTATAAATGAACAAAGGAACCCATCCCAAAAGGTCAAGATGGTAGACAACTTTCAACAACACAAAGAAGTCAACAGTTTGGTGGAAATAAACACAAACACTCCAGTCACAGGTGAACAGCCTTCACACCAACAGAAACCCCATTTTTCAATGACCTTTACCTGTGGGCCAGGAAAGAACAGAACAGGAAACTCATCTATAAAATTCAGCCCACAAAGGATGTGGCAGAAGATGACACTTGGGCTTGGTTACCAACAGTCCTGGCGTCAAGCCCATCCCAGTAGCAGAGACACCCCCTGGTTACCTAACAAGACCATCTTTTACTTGTGTCATGGAACACAAGATGATTCTCCCATCTGCGGTAGTAGCGAGAGATCCACTGGGATAACCATGACTTGGTGTGCCTATAAGAGACCTGGCTAAGGCCTGAGCCCTGCCTCGACAGATTTACCATATTTTGTAACCCGGCAATCAGGGGGGAGGCTGGTAGACCAAGGGCAGGGTCTGTTGATATCAATTAACACCATGGCCAATTTTGAAGTAATCAACCACAGGAAAAGAGGATCATTTATCCAACAAATGACCCTCCAAAAGAAGAAGCTGGGTCCCAATGAGAAAAAGCCCCACCCAGAGCCATCTCATGCTAATTAACATCTACTGAAGTACCTCAGATACGGATAACAATGAGATGCTGGACAGGGTGAATACAACCTAGACAATTCCTCTATCATTTTGTGCAGTGACATCAATTCGACCTATAAATCTGTAAAAGAAATTTGGAAACTAGAGGGTCACAATTCTAATAACGTTCAGGCTACAAAAGAAGAGCTGTAGTCAGACCTAGTGAAAAGCTGTGATCTTCATGTCATAGATTGGGCACTATGAAGCTAACGAAACGTGTCATTCAACATGGAAAAGAGGCTCCCAATCAACTGTTTTAGACTATATCTTTATTCCTAGAAAGATATAAGCTCTTTTGAGACTATTAGCACGACAAGAAATGACCATAACTGGCTGAAATTAACTTGGGATGATGACCTCACATGGCCTGTTTATAAACGACCTACCCAAATTGTAGTGACCAACAAAGGTGGTGGGCTGAAGATGAATACAAGGTCTGTTAAACAAAATTTAATATTTGGAGCACGGCTGGAAGCAGTGCAAACAATGGGGGCATTGACCCCAATTGACTACATGGCCATTATTGCTTTGTATAGTGTAAAAGGAAGATCTCCAAATGGCAGCAAAGGGCAAATACATCAGCATACCTTTGATAAAGAGTTAGTACAAAAACGTAAAGAGAAGCGCTATGCTCTGGGGGTCCTCAAGAAACTGGCAGCTGGAACTACTGAGAGCGAAACTAAGCATATAAAGGCAAATTATAAATCTTGGCTAATTAACCAAAAAAGTGCCTTACTACAACCAGATGCAGAAACTATGGTGCGGGCTCTGGCCAAAAAATTGACAGCCGAGATCTGACACCCTGATTAGACCAACAAATCAGAGGCAAGAATTCTACCAGCTAAACAGAGTGACCGAAGCAAACTGGATATCATTTTTTGGATCCCTGTTTAAAGAACATCCGTCACTCCTAGATCTTCCATTCCAAACAGCAGATCATTGGGACCTGCCGTATGACCTTGATGACTTAGTATCATGATCAAAAACCTCAGTTCATCATGATCCCCGGGACCGGCCGGGCTAGCCAATGCAGCATTAAAAGAAAATTTGTAACAGTGGCCAAGAATGATACATCTGGTTTTGACAAATGTGATAGCCTCAAGATCAATCCCGCCATCCAGTAGAATGGCTCATGTAATTCCAATTTTCAAAAGTGGGAGCCGGAATGACCCCAGCAATTACCAACCGATAGCCCTGCTGGATATCATGGGGAAAATATATGCCACATTGCTACTCAAATGTTTGATGGACTGATGCCAGAAGATTGGAATAAACGAGAAGTTTCAGGCAGGCTTTGTTAAAGGGCTAGGGACTACCCCCCTTGCTCTCTTAATCACATTGCTAAAAACAAAAATCATGAAAACCAGCAGTAAGATAAACTTGGCTTTTGTAGACTTTTGGAAGGCCTTCGATAGTCTAAACTGAAATCATATGTGGAAAAAGCTGGCTGATAATAACTGCCCTATTGAACTGGTAGAATAACTTTGTGGACTGCATACAAATACAACGATCAACATCCGCCTTGATGCTAACGGGATACTCAGTGATGAAATACCTACTAGACCAGGCGTCAAGCAAGGTTGCTCCCTGGCCCCAGCCGTCTATAACCTGTACATCGCATATCTGGGAAAGCACCTTCACCAAATCAGAAGTTTTCCCCCCAATGTTGGGAAGGTGAAAATTATGCACTTGTTGTATGCAGATGACCTGGTTGCAGATTATGCAGCGGTCAATAATCTCGAAATCAACATAGATAGGACAAAGATTCTAACCCTAAAAAAGGCCAGGAAACAAGGAAAAAGAAATTACAAATGGTATCTGAACAACAAAGAAATAGTGAAGGTAAAATCGTTCAAGTATTTAGGGATTCAAATCGGGAACAGTACAGGCGAGCGCTACTTCATCGAGTCCCTAAGAAGGCAAGCTACCACTCTTGTGAACAAAGCACTAATTCTAAGATGGAAATATTGTAGATACTTCATGCCTCCCGTTATCTAGCTCTACAAAGTCAAGGTGATTCCAGTACTTTTAGAAGAATATCCTCTGCCTCCCCAGATCAATCCTGATACAGGTTATTAGGAAAGAACTGGGGCTGACCTCAATGGAAATGGCAGTCAAATGGAAAACATTGACTATATTCGGGAAATGCATGAGTGCCAACCCGCCTCTCATGATCGAATGGATCAGATACAAACTTATTAAAGGTGACGTCAAAGTCCTGACCAAGTTGGGGGATGAGTGCAGAAACCTACTTACCGGAATAGAGAGTTCAGTTGATTAGTTATTGGCCAATACTGGCAAAACGAAGAAAAAACTCAGAGAAAAGGATTGGATCACCACCGCTGAAGAGGTTAACAAACTTAAGTTGCATAAAAATCTTGCATTGAAGTAAGAAAAAACAGCGAGATCCAACAGTACCTAAAGAAATTTCCTGATCCGAATGTGAGATCATTTTTTATGAGGATTTGACTCAACCTCTTTAGAACAATGGAAATGTTATCAGTAAGATCAAAAGCTAAAAGAAGGGGAGGAGACAAAACGTGGTGATTTTGTAATTTATTTGATTTAACAGAAACACTTTAACAGCTGTTCACCACATATTCAGCTCTTACCATGGAAAGGACAATATACTTTGGACGCCTCCTAACAGGTTACAGATCAATGTCAGCTGATGACTGGTGGCAAAAGATGCTGAGAGGAGAACAAATCTCCGATGATCGCAACTGTTAACTACTTCAGGATTTGCTTAGAGGGACCCCTGCAATTGGTTGCAAATTGACATTCGTCTAGTGATGGGATAAGGATTTGATCCAACAAATGAAATAGAGAGGATTGTGTAAAATAGATCCACTTCCATTTTGCTAAAGGTTTTCTTGATAAACTAGAACTATAAATAAATAAATAAATACATAACCAATTTGGATATACTTTTTCTGTGGCATGGCATTTTCTTCTGGCTGGATGTCCTTGTATGGTAATACTGACATATATTGGTGCATCCAGCATGGACATGTATGGGCACAGCCCGAGTGAAAATATTGTATATACTGACAAATGTTGTGGGCTCAGGCATCATGGGACTGGGGTGCAAAATACACTTGTGCACTCTTGTTTATTGGCATCTATTGGGATTTTTCAGGTGCTACCATAAAAAACCGATTGCAAACTGTCTGGCTTTTCATGCACTTTTTCACGGAAAGTGCTGTAAAATTCACCATTTGAATCCATTATTTCTAAAACGGTCACGGATGAGAAAGTCCTGCAATCCCCATTGTTTGGTTCAGGCTCCCTCGCTGTGCTTGGTCGCTCCTGCATATTCAGAGTAAACATTTATGCTCCTCTAGTTTAAGAATTCATAATCCATCACTGGAAATAAGATATTTTTTGAAGTCCTTAATATAATTGTGACTGCATATGGTTTCCTTTTCCGAATAAAGAGTAAATAAACTGTGCATGAAAATATGGGTACAAATTCCCATGCTCGTAAAGATCACCACCGCAGTACCTCTCGACAGTAACTCCCGCTATTGGCTCTACACTGTAAGTAGCTCTTGCCTGACGTAAAGGTTGGAGACCCCTGCACTACGCCCATAAACAATGTATGCGGCAGCCCAGGTTTTGGTGCTTTGTTTGCACTTCGTAGAGCATGGAGCTGCAATCGGTAAGCCTCCAGATGTTTTAGACTACGGCTGCCATGACCCCTCACCATTGGACATGCTGGCTAAGGTTAGTGGGATTTGCAGCTCAAAAGATTTGGAAAGAAAAAGGTTGCAGACCTATGTCATAGAGCAAGCAGTCAAAAATAAGGGGACTCTAGTGCTATAAGTGAACACAATTGGGGTACTCTCTGTGCTATTGGAATATTTTTAAACATGAAAACCTGAATGCAAAAGATAAAAAGCTACATTCTCAATTTCTTAAGTATAAATAATTGTGCAAGATAAATCAACTGGAGTGTTGAAAATGTCATAATTTTATAAAGTAGATAAAGTGTGTTTTTATTTTGATACTATATAAACATGTGTTTTCATATCTAGTGAACCAGCACAAACCATGTAGGAATCATTTTGTGCACCTCATATCTGTAACATTCCTAAAAACCCCACATCTTTTCCCTCATAGTCATCATGCGGTATCTGCAGACGAATCATATCTCAGCACTCAACATGGTGCCTGTCGACATGCCAGAACATGTTACATCTCAGACCTGCAAAGACGTACTAACACATACCTTAAATTTACTTTTTTTTTTACCTGCCCTGGTCCAATTTAAAATCATGATGCCTTAGCAAATCCAGTAGACACAACATATGTGAATGCCCTGTTAAATCATATGTATTCAACAGTAAAGTTTCACTTAAAGATTTTCAGAGCCTACAAGACTCGACTAGCAATCCTCATAAACATACCATGATTTTAAATAGAATGGAGGACGTCAATAGCAAGTTCGTTTTTTGGGACAGTGCTCAACTAGACCGAAACTCTGGTGGGCTTATACTACTGTATAGAGGCAGATGCACACGTCATTTATAGAGCCAACCCCCTCACGTCCGTCATACTGGAAGAACAATAAAGAACTGTTTGACACCTGGGGCCTCATTACGACCCGGGCGGTAAATGCAAAACGATGCTGGTAAAGGATTACCGGCATCGCTTACTGCTCCGCATGATTAGGACACGCCAACCCACTATTAGCGGCACCGTAATCAATGGTGCCGCTAATAGCGACATGAGCGCGGGAACGCGACCCATCATGGCGGCAATACCTGCATGGCACAAACAGGGGAACATCACAAGTCAGGCGGACATGCAAATAACGCCCTAGTGAAGGCTGAAAAGTAATTTAGTGGCATGGTGCAAATACTGGCATCGCGGACCACCCGTAAACAGCCATGTGCAGTGTTCCCAACTGCCACAGGTGCACACAATCAGCACAGGTGGAGGCAATACAGACTGGGCCAACACAAAATGAGCACACCCCACCCCTTCCCACACCCAGTCACACACCAAAATGGTTCCAATACTACTAGCAATGATGGGGCTAGAGGTCATGATTGCACTGGAACTGCTGCGACAACAACAACTACAACAGCAGGCAGCACAGAGGAGATGCAGGAGGAGAAGGAGGGTGAGGCAGGCCCAGCATGCCCCACCTGTGCAGCCAGTGGCACCACGCATGCAGCCCCCAATCCCTCGCATCAGAGCCAGTCCATTCGACCTAACCCCTGAGCAGATCCACACCCTGTACCGACTGGACCGGGACACTATCACCACCATTGTCGACATGATACATGACAACATTGTCAGCCTGATTGAACCACGCACCGCCATCCCACCCCTACTAAAGGTAGTGTCTGTGCTCCACTTCCTGGCCACAGGCACCTACCAGCACACAGTGGGGCACATGCATGGCATATCTCAACCATTATTCTCACGTACGCTGAACCAAGTGCTTGATGCCCTCCTGAAGCACACAGGCGACCACATTTACTTACCACGGACTGGCCAGGAGATTTTAAACACCAAAGTTGGTTTCCATTCACTGGCCGGCATCCCTGGTTGCATTGGCGCCATCGACTTCACCCATGTGGAATTGGTGGTCCCACATGCCATGGAGGTAGCGTACCGCAACCGTAAGCTATACCACTCCATCAACGTGCAAATGGTAGGTGACTCAAACAAGATCATCACACATTGTTGTGCCCGATACCCCGGATCAACCCATGATTCAATGGTCCTGCGGAACTCCACAATAGCACGCTACATGGAGCGACATGCAGGGCACAGATCCTGGCTTCTTGGTGAGTTGCCTGTAAGGCTTATGGAAATGCGATGTGGGAGGTGATTCACCTGGCTGAGTTTGGGGGGGGGGAGAGAGGCATACTTCACCTGGCTGCGAGCGCTGGAGAGAATGGACCATGCTCATACCCCAAAGCAGTCCAGACTGGACCTGACATCTGACCACATAATGCAAGATGAAAGCAGCTCTACTATGTGAATGATGCAGTGTCACAACCATTCCATAGCCATCTACATGTGCACTGTACCAAATCAGACCGTATCCCCCCCAACACAATGCAGCTGCAAGCAATTACAATGGCCAAAACACAGCACCAAATACCATCAACTGAAAGGACCGTCCCCCATTACTGCGTACAAGGAGTCACATGAGGGTCAAATACATTAATACACCACTAAACTGACACAGAGGTCCAACTGAATTGCATGTCACCATTTGTTGTGCATAGTAAAATCATCATGAGGATGACATCAACAGTGCCAGGAAGAAAGCATACAAATTACTGCACATCAGCCAGATCATGGAAACAACCGCTGTGGAATAACACAGTGCATGAGCATTCACAAGGAACTGGACCCCCCTGCGCCTACTAGTTGATGGCACGCACACCAGTCCATAAGAGGAATACACACATAGCAGTGACATTGTGTGTCTCTATTCATGCATGGGAATGTGGTTGCAATCAGGAAATGAATGCATGCTATGGTGTCATTGATCGAGGTCCCATATGATGTGATGGCTTACATATATACATTGTTGCCCACATGCAAGTGATGCAGGCTATCCCTTGAAGAGGTGGCTCCTTACCCCAGTCCGGACCCACAACAGAACAGGCACGAGGAGGACTACAATCGTGCACATACACGCACCCGTGTGGTGATTGAGCAGACATTTGGCCTCTTGAAGGCTCGGTTTCGCTGCCTCAGCAGGTCTGGTGGGGCACTCCTGTATCGCCATGAGAAGGTGGCTAAGATTGTCATGGCATGTGTCATGCTACACAATATGTGCATCAGACGGAATGTGCCCCTGCCCCCTGATGCTGAACTGCAACCACCTGACGATGAGGATGAGGAGGGTGGAGATGGGGCAGCACCTCAGGGAGGCAGCAATGCACAGGAGGGACGTGACATGCATCAGACTCTGATCAACCAATGTTTCTAGCACACATGTACGGGGAGTGTGACATGGAGGTGGCACTCGGGGCACTGGGTGTGTGAGGGACATGGATACTGTAGACTGTTAACCAATAAAACACACGTACGCAATAAGCAATGTCCACACATGTGAATCATGAGTTACCAAAATGTGTATTAAAGAAATATGGAAAAGTGAACAAGCCCTCCACCCCACACACCCTGTCCCCTCCCAAGAACACACCCTCTCCCCCTCCCCCCTCAACTCCCACGCACACACCCTCTCCCTCCTCCCCCTCACTCCCACGCACACACCCTCTCCCCCTACCCCATCAACTCCCCAAAACAACCTCTCTCCCCTGCCCCCTCAACTCCCCCAAACAACCTCTCCCGCCTCCACCCTTGACTTCCCAGTGTGCAGTAGCACGCACCAGTGGTCCACATGGCACCAGCATGCATGGCTGTGCCTACTGCCCTCCCCCTCTTCCAGCACCAGGTGCCCCCCTGTCCAATCTGCACAGGTTCCTGCTAGACCGACGCACAGGGCTGGTCCTAGTAGAGTTGGCAGATGATGATGGCTCAGATTGTCCTGGGAACTGCGGTGGTTGCATGTCCCACATTGCTGCCACCATTTGCGAGAGGACGCGGCGCACTGCTGCAAGTTCCGCACATATGTCCTTGGAGGTGGACTCGATGGCACTTTTTATCGATGCAGCACTATCCCTGATGTCATTCCGTGCACGGGTACATTCAGTAATATGCTGCATCAGCAGCCCTGTGAGTTCCTCCTGGCGCCTCTGTATAGCCAGGATCCCCTCTTGGGTGGTTGTCACTGTGGCAGAAGTGTGAGGTGTTTCAACCATGATCTGGTCATCAGACACAGTTGGTGTGGGGCCGAAACTTGCTGGCCATGAATCTGCAGGTGACAGCCCGTGCATGCTGCCGTCCACCACACTACATGGGGATAGGTGTGGTGAGTGGAGGGGGCCTGTGGCGTGTGTTGGGCCATGCAGCTGTACATCGCCCTCGTCGTCAGATATGGCTGCTGTGGCAGCCGTCTCACCGACTGTGCTGCTGCCAGCCGGTGGTGTGCCCTCTGCCAAGGCCTCCTGGGTGATGGTGGCTGGTGTGGGTGTTGTTGTGGTGGCCGTGGTGCACATTGGTGCTGTGGCCTCTGTGTTTCTCTTGTCCTTCAGAGGTGGTCTAGGTTGGCCTCTGCCCCTTGAGGTTGAGGGGCGGTGTTAACCCTCCTGGGTCCTGGCCTTCTTCCGTGGTATGGCACTGGTGTCCTCATCACCGCTGTCAGAATGTGTGCCTGTGGGGGACCAAAGGAGGGAGATGGTTAGTGATGGGTCTATGGGCATCGGGCATGCATTGGGGTGGCTGCATTGATATGGAATGATAGATGAGTCACATTGGGGGGAGTGACATACAGGTTGCCTCACTCTTGGGTGGGTGATGCATGGAGGCATTTGTGTTGCAACACAAATGGGGTGCATCATGCATGTGGACAAGGTGATGCTCTGCACTGCCTGTAGGCAGTCTTGTGCTTATGTGTCTGGTGGACCCTGCTATACATCATTGCACTGTCAGTTCAGGTGGACAAAATCGTGGTGGTATTGGCATTGTTTGATTAGAGACACCTACCTGCATCGGCTGATGACGGCGCTCCTCTTTCCATGTCCCCGACTCCCTCTATTGCCTCAGTGCCTTTGGTGTTAGCACATTTCTCCTCCCATGGTTGGAGTTTTATGGGCAACTCCGCACCTCCACCTGTCGCCATCCCAAGGTTTCGGTTGGCAGAGAGTATACTTCACACACGTAGACGTAGGTCATCCCAGCGCTTAGGGCATTGTTTGGGTGTGCGAGGTTTGGTGCCGACGGAACTGACTCTCTGGGCGACCAATGCCCAAATCTGCTTTTTACACTGCAGTGCTGGACGGGACAAGTCATTTGCAAACACCACTTCTGCATGCTCCTGCAGTGTCTCTGCTAACATGGTGAGCTCCTCTCTGGAGAAGCGCTCCTGGCGCAGCCGAACTCCCATTTTTTTAACAGCTTTTGGCATCCTAAATTTAAACAGGTAGTGGTAGAGGTGTGTGGGAGTTCTGGGGGGGTCAGATCGCTCCTGGTTGTGGTGGATGGCATGGATTGTGTTTTTAAAGATGGCCACCATGCTCTTTCCCATTCCTGTGCGATGACACTACTTCCGGTTCCGGGTATTTACCGTCACCGCTAATAGCAGTTACCGCTATTTGAGGTGACCGCTACTAGAGGTGACCGCTGATGCCGATGGCTAGGATGCTGGAGGTGCTATTTCCACTTCAGATGATGCCAGAAAGGGGGATTTTTCGGGCTTTTGCGGCATGGCGGTGAGTTCATTTCCGGCATGGCGCAAAGCTTGTGCCTGCAAACTCGTAATGGGCTGCTTTTAGCGGTCTATTGCCAGCACGGACACGGAAATTGTGCCATGCCGGTAATGACGGGTACTTACCGCCCGGGTCATAATGAGGCCCCTGCTATCATTCTGATACCACATTGAAGGTCTGAGAGATGTTATGGACTCAGACAACCATATCGAATGTACCCTCGAACTGATGCAGTAGACTTGAGCCTGCAGACATCACTGGACATAGAACTACAAAAAAGTCTGCCAGAATTACAGTGACGTCATTAAAGAGAAATTATGTGTATCTAAAGAACGAAGATGTGATTAAAGTGACAAAGTAAGCACATATGAGACTAGGAAGAAAACCATATAAACTAGGAAGATAAGTGAGAAGACATGTAATAAATGTATATATGCAGAAACGCGTGGTAGATGGGATCCATAGAAGCTTGCTATAGTCAGAAATAGAATGTGGGTAAAGCTGCCATGCTAAGAAAATGGATGTCGGCATTGTATAATAGTAAGCAAGGAGACACAAGAAGGGAAACCAAGGCTGCAATGCTGACAGACACTGGAGTACAAATGCGTGCAAGAACCAAGGGTATTTGCTTGGCTCAGATCCAAGGATGCTGAAGCAAGACCAACTACATGGCTCGAAAGGAGCCGAAGAGCATAAGCTATGTACGCAGGACATATTTCTCTTAGATCAAGTAATGGAGTGAACAATTGCGGGTGCCAAGTATTGTTCATTTAAAGATGCACAAAACACATGCAGAATGGAGCAACCAAGTCTCCAGAGGCCAAGGAGAGTAATAGCACCCAATATAATAACATTAAATAGAAAGGTAAAATGGACAAAATCATGGTGTCCTCACACGTGATTCAGGACCAGAAAACAAGGCCTATTCATAAGGCTTCAGGCGAAGATAGCAATATACCTTCACTCCCTTTAAAGTTCTGTGGAAAAGAACAATCAGCAATGTCAGCTACAAAAAAGAACCTTTGGCTTAGGGCCTAACTGATGAGATATGGTAGACTAATTAACTAAGAAAGGCAGTTGTCTGACGTTCCCTTGCAGCTGGTTTTCGTTCTGCTAACGAGCCTAATGCTCAAAGTTAGTAAGAGAGTACCAACCAATCAGAGGGTCAATGTAATGGTGGACCATACATTGTTGCATGGACTTATCCGCTGCTGGTACTACGCTATCTGTATTTAACATAGTTAGAGGTAGTTCAAGGCGTGCCTACCAGATAAGAGGCACCCAATGATGATACTAACACTTGCACAAACTATATTGATACGTTTCCCTTAGCCAATCCCTCCACCCAGTAGGTTTGTACAGTTAGCCACGTAGGATGACGTCATAGCTGACATATGTCAAGGTATTAAAACTTTTGTGTAACCAAAATGCATTGAGAGTGTGTGAGCTGCAATCTATTTGTTCACCTGGTTTCCCTACTTTATTGAACTGATAATAAAATTGTATTTTGCCATATTCTTTGAGTCTGTCTGGTTATTTGGGCCTGAGATCATTTATTGTGGTAATCCCATTCGGCAGTAGGAATGTTCCAGGTGCTGTTGCACACTTTGCATGTTGTGGAAATCGTTACCTTCAGTGACGTTGTGGGTGTGCTACAATACATTTTATGGAGCCCTCTTCTAATTCTCCCGAAGGGATGTATGCAGGAGCCAGTATCAAGGTAGCAGCAAATACATTTTTAATAGTGCCTGTCATCATGGTAATGTTGTGGTTTTGATGCAGTGCTTTCTTGACTTTGTCATCTGTAGTGTACCGCAATCCTATATAAGACTGAGTGGTGAAACAGAGCGAGTGTCTTGGAGGTGTCAGTTGGAAGGAAGTCAGAAGGGAGGTTACGGGGCAACTGACTAGAAATTGTGCACCCTACATTTGTGCCTTGCAACTATGTCATGTGATGCATCATCAGTTAGCATAACATTACATAATATGATATAATGAGACATAAAAGCTGATGGAATAATATTTTGCATGAATATACACAAATAAATGCAACTGACTGTGATGTTTCCATAGTCAAAAAGGTTGCACCCAGTAGTTATTGGGTTGCCTGTTGGGCACAGTATGGGAACAATAACCCCCTAAAAATCATTCTTTCTCCCACCCTATTTGACAACACATCTTCATACACAATGCTAGCACTGATACAACACAGATTACACCATGGAATCTACACACCCAAAGAGATGCTCCACACTAAATTACCCTAAGCATCACACTAACACACCAAAGATACACCAACACAATTCGTGTGGTTTTCATTTGCAACCCGGAGCACACTTTAACCACTGAGCTAGACAACTTGCAAAATCAAAATCTATTAAACATACACACCACAGAGAGCCATATGTTCTTCCTGTTTGCACAAATAAACATTGCAACATGGCAGCAAGGTAGCTTGCCCTGATCCTTCTGCTCCTACGTTAGTCCTATACCCCACCTCTTGCTGATTCTGAAGCTCAAAGAAATTGTGTAAATGACAGAAGGTGTGCAATACAAGTCTCCATATCATAGCACAAGAAATCATAGCAAAGAGTTTCACTTATTCCCCTTTGGGAAAGGAATCTAGATCAGCCAAGCAAATTCTAAGACTGGCAATAACATTGGAGGAAATAAATGTTGGTTCTGCTGCAGTCAGTCCACCATAATAGAATTTGGTGCACTGACTGGGTTGTGAGACTCTATACTGACCCGTCATATCAAGTGATGTGCCGCTACCAGAGGTGAATGAGGGGAAATCATGTTGGCCTTCTTCTCCATTGTAACATATTCCTTTGTCTAAATAGTGTGACTTAATCAATTTTAATGACTGTGATGTTTCTAGATAAGTCACAATGAGATTAACTTATGATTCGGGATCACAATGGTTAAGCAGTGAAATCAGGATGCCATCCAGCTCTGCAATTCGGGTGCTTAACAACATAGCATATGAACTCTACTTGATTCAAGTAGTTGGTTTAGGTTTTGTCTTTCAAGGACTACAAAATACTGTTTTATAGTTACAATAATTGTCTTGAAAGCAGACACAGATTTGGTAGGTGAGTGACACTGTGTAGGGCTTTAGAGTACCCTAACACAGTTCCAATTGTCTAAACATTCACACACAAAAGGTACTGCTTATAAAAAAAGAAATGTTTTTCAAAAGTCATGAGGCCTTTGCAAAAGTGCTGGCCAGGCTGTGTTTATCAATTAGATTCTGCCCCTGTACCTTGCTCGTGCCAGGAATCTCCAATCCACTTTGTCAAATGCCTTCTCAGCATGAACAGTAATGGCAGCCAAGACTTTGTTTTTTGTGTGCTTTATCAATAATATCGCACAGCAGTCGGTTTTGCTGAAGAAAGCCTGCTTTTCACAAAACATGTCTGGTCTTTGTGTACATGTTTAAGAAGAACAGTACACACTCTAACAGCTAAAATTCTTGCAAAAATGTTTGCCTTTTAATTTATCAGAGATATGGGCCTGTGATTCGTAATCAGGAGAGGATCTCTTTCTAGCTTAGGCACCACCTGGATCATAGCCTCATAGAAGGTACCATGATGTGTTGTGTCTGCGTGATAACAAGTGAATAGAGTCTGGTAGTTTGGGGGCAAGTAAATCCGTTAATGCATGGAAGAGATCCGTGGGAACCCCATCTGGGCCCAGTGCCTTAACTTTTTTTAACTTGTTATTAGCCAGTTTGATCTCCTTTACCGAGATCTGTCATTCTAAATCAGAGGATATTAAGTGGCATGTGGGATGCAGAATTATGGGCAGCTATTAATTAATAGCAGATGGTGAGGGATTGACTTCAGGTGTGTGCAGGTTTTCATAGAATTTAGAAGATTTAGCCATACATTTTTATCTTTAACAATGAAAGATTGATCTACTTTGAGAGCTTAAAATACGAGACAAGAAGGGCTCCCGCCCTGTTGACTCCTCTGAAAAATGTAGACTGACATTTTAGCAATACTCCTCATGTTTTATCTGTGCTCTCCTTTTTATAGTAAATGTTTGCTTTCCAACCTGCTTTCAGTGTATCCAGGTTGGGTTGGGTTTCCATATGTAGTATTCTTCTGTATTGGTATGTCTTCAAGATCCTTATCTACCTTCTGTTTGGCTGCCGTAGTCTTCCATGCTACAAAGCTGATAATATGCTTTCTAAGAACAACTTTATAGGTGTCCCAAACTATTATATGCGATGGGTACCTTCCTTTCTTGATTTTAAAGAATTAATATGTAAATTGGGCTATCAAATCTTTAAAGTCTTTGAAGCCAAGGAGATCTGTATTCAAGTGCCATATGTTACTTCTGATGAGGGTTTCCCCCAATGTAAAGATACGACTACTGGGGCATTGTCAGAAATCACGAGTGGTGAGATTTACTCTTTGTAGACACAGGTTGTTAGGCTTTTACCTATGGATATCTAGTCAGTTCTGAAGAAAGTAGAAATGTTCTGGGTGAACTAAAGGTATATTCAAACTCTTCTGGGTTATGATGTTGCCAGACATTAACTAGGCTGGTATGGTGGATGAATCTACAGAAAGGAATAATAGGTTAGCACACTCCTTGGTTTTTCAAGAGATAAGAGTGATTTGATATAGAACAATAGACAATTTAATGTGTTTTTATGGTGCAGGGGAGAAGAAACTACCCTGACAATAGGAGTTGTCAAAAATACTTGTAGCAAACTAATTGTCCTCATTTGACGGACACTTAGTTTGCTACACATTGGATGAATCTCTCAGAAGCCTTCGGCACTTTGGAAGGGGCAAAGTGGCAAAGTGATTTCTTATCCATGGCCGGATCCAGCGGTAATTTGTAGCAGGCCATTCAATAAACTGTGATCAGGGTGATTAGGTTCATTAACATTCAGTTTAACAGTATGTATATTTGCAATATAGCAGTCCACCAACAAAGTAGCATGTTTACGTACAGAGGTAGACTTGAGAATCCAGATCGTTACAATATTTCATTCAGTCAACTAGAATGGGACAACAACGAGAAAGTGAAGAAACAGAAGATTTGAGATACCATCTACAGCTCCAGATATATACAACAAAGACAGGACCTCAGAATGGTTTGCTAACAACTTGACCCTTAGAGGAATGAGGTTACCAACAGCAATCATCGAAAAAATCCCAACGTAACTGAAACCTAATTCGTCCTCAAGAGGTTGTTGGAGTGGAAGCTGACAGTCCCAATACCAACGTTGGTTACGTTATATAGACGACATTTTTGTCATCTGGAAGGGCAATGTAGAAGAGGCTAATCAGTTCGGAACCTGGCTTAATGAACAAAACAGGTACCTCAAATTCACCGTGAGTATGAGCAACAACATGGTAAATTTTCTAGACATCTCGATATACCACCATCAAGGTACTTTGCTGATAAAGCCGTACAATAAAGAGACAGACAAAAATGCCCTTCTCCACTTCAACAGCCACCATGCCCAACATGTAAAAAACAACTTGCCCTTTGGACAATTTCTGCTTATTAAGAAAAACAGCAGCACTAGAGAGTCATACGAGGAAGTAGCCAACAATTTGATCACCAAACTGACTACTCATGGCTACCCCAAACGTCTGGTAAAAGACGCAGCTATGAGGGCATTTAATAATAATAGAGAAGCCCTCCTCGATCAACAACTATATAAGAACAGGACACCTAAGGATAGTCCCCTAGTTTTTGTGAATACCTTCAGTAATTTATCCTATAAGATCAAAGGTATTATTAACAACAATTGGAACAAGGTGATGACAAAAGAATGTACAAAACCACTAGTAGCCTTTAAGAAGAGTACTACTATATGTAATTTAGTGATGAGGAATGACATTGGCAACAGTAAAAACAAGGAGTGCCCAACAGACAAGACTGTGGAATCTACCACCAGTAACAGGACACCGCCCATGTGGGAATTGCACCATGTGTCCACAGACTAGAAAGACTGTTAAAGTAGATTTGGGTCTTGAAAGAGAATGGAACTTTACAGAACACACTAACTGCAACACAGAAAATGTAGTATATGTAATTAGATGCCCTTGCCAATACATCTATATTGGAAAGACCAGTCGCAAATGTAAAATAAGAATAACTGAGCATGAGAGTTGTATCAGGAACAAGGTAGAACAAGCACCACTTGTAAAGCATTTTTTGGAAAATAACCACAAGTGTACAGATTTCATTTGGAAGATTTTGAAACATATGAAAGGTAAAACACAAGATTCGATCAATAAGAAACTTTTGAGCCTGGAACAAAAATTAATTTTTTGAACTAAGAGCCATGTCCAAGGCCTAAATGAAAACATAGAGTGGCATAACGCATAAAAGATACATACCGGTTGCACAGTCATTCTTGTTATTTAATTATAATTGTACATATGGATGTAGAAGCAGAGTGTAGTCATTATTCTGTTTGCAAGCTGTCTAAGAATGTTTTTCCACATTTTGATAAAGTCTGTCCAGGTGATTGTAAGAAACACTATGCTTTGATGTAAAATAAGGGCGTTTGAGACCATCAACAGATGTTAAATATCAACGTTGTTTAGGTAGATGCAATTAGAATATTGTAATTCTGGGCAACTCAACGTGTGGGGATCGGGATTGTTATTAGACATGGTAACAAAACTGTCAGTGGTGTAGTAGCACCACCCAGCATATTTTTCCAACTGTTTACCCCCCTTTTTTTGTAAGTGTTTGTATTCGGGTCTGAAGTAGCTCTTAAGGCTAATCTATATAGCCATTGAAAGTATTTTTGTAAAGATCTCCACTTTAAATCAGGCACATACATTATACAGGTACCGAAAGTACTGCTTTTTCCTATTTGATGGTATTTGTCTTCCCTCTTCTTGCGGGCCGTCAGGTAGAAGGGATTTCCTTTGTTATCCTCATAGATCCTGATATCCGCGTGGCCAGGCAGATATGAGACAAATGGGATTGTATTTAATTACAAATCCCATGGCGTTTTGGCATGCATTTTCAGATAAACAGAATTGTACCAAACTACAAATCCCATGGCGCATTCGTATGCAGTTTCAACACCGCAACGTATGTGATGACGTCATCACGCTAATCCGCGACGTATGACATCATCACGGCACGTGTGACGTGACCGCGTCACGCTAGAATTATTTAAGGCGGCCATTTTGATTTTTTCAAATGGTGCACGTAAAATTGATCCCTGAATTCAGCGAGGAGCATTTTTCTGAACTGGAGGTAAAATGGGAACACTTTGAATTGGTGAATAATACCCGTTTAAGGTGAGGCGACTGTTGCTTTCTTACATATTTTTTGTGATAGGATTGAACACAGCCTCAGCTTTAGAGACTCACACTAGTCAGGCATGGAATTTTAGAAAGTCCTGTTTTTCTAAATGAATGTCTGAGTGCATTTGAATTTAAGCTTGTCTACATCTCAGGCTCTTACACCACCCCCTTTTTTCTTTGCATTCCTTTTTCCATCTTGTAGAACTCCTTACGAGCCACTTCAAACACCACCTTTCAAGACGGATTTGTATCTCATACATGAGTACTGACCATCTGCAGGCCCTGTAAGTAAGGTTCTCTTGGTTAAAGGGATATATGACCATGAAAGGCCCCCTCTCCATTCTAAAACGATTATCTTTGTATTTTATATATTTTTTGTAGAACTTGAGAGGCAGCTTTTGAGTGATCTTCCTTAACGACTTGGAAATCGCCCCTACCAATACCAATTTATTTGGTGTCTGATTGTGGAATTATTTACCACACTCTATAAGGTATGTAAATAAAAATATATACCTAACACACTAGCTGGATCGGGGTGCTCATGTTTGTAATCTATTATTAAGACTTAAACAGTTGACAATCTAGTCATACACGTTGTCTTTACCCTACAGGATTCACCATTTTTAGAAGTTGTTGGCTGCAAGAAAGTGACAGGAAGGAAATACCATCATCTTTGAAAAGCACATATCATTTTTACCCCTCATGAATGTCCTACATTTGTCTGTGTTTTAAGGACAGAAACTTGTACAAGTTGGGTTTGAAAATACACTGATAGCATTCAGAGAAAAGAGAAATCACTCCAGTGTGGAGTTCTACACGGAGTCAAGTAAAAACTACCAAAAAGTAACCCACAGTATGGGTTTTCCATGTGTTTTGTCAAGTACAGTCTTTTACATGTTTTATATATTGTGTGTTTGACTATGAAGTTTAAGTAATGTGATCATTTTATGAGTGTTAAAATTAAATAAATATATGTATCAATAAGTATATTTGGTAATACATGTTTCTTGCTTTGTTAGCCCTGTAGATATAGACAACTGTGTTTACACCTTCTTTTGTGTATACTAATAGTCCCAATACCAACACCACCTCCAGCTCCCTCTCATTCAATGAGGGATACATGAAGGCATGAGGATGAGTAAATATCTATGAGGTGCATCATGCAATGAACTACTTTAATAGGCTTTCTTAAAGGTGTAGGTATTGGCTCTTGCTCTGAGTGAAATGTTGGACTTCAGGGGTGACCTTGATTTATCTTGTTCTTTTCTAGAGTTCCAGACTGTGGTGGCTGTGTCAATGGAAGTTTAATTAACCTGAACTGGACCCTGTAGCAGGTACACCTCTGAAATCTGAGGTGGGCAGTCTGCCTTCCTCTCCTTGTTGGGGGATTTGGGCTTAGAGAGCAGGTGCATCAGTACAGACTTAATCTCCCAGTTTGGTGATGGGGAGGGCCAGTGTCCATTAAATTCAGTGACAAAATCTCCAAACCTCGTGCAAGGTCAGATATTTCCTCAAAATATGAGTGTAGGCCATTTTGGGTTGTAATTACCATCCTTACCAGAGCTTGAAACCATAGCAACAAAACATTGGAAATTGCTTTTGTGCATTTGGCGAAGTCTTTGCGATATATAAATGGGATGACTTTCATACATCACTGTGCCATGTTTTTCCTTGAAGGCATCTACGATCTGAACAACCTGGGTGTAGCTCAAGAAGTGTGCAATTATAGGTGTGTGTTTGGTTCCTACGTGTTCCCTCCAGATTCAGTCCAGTGTGCTCTTCGAATCACCATTGGGGTAAAAAAGTAATTTGTAAGGCAGATGGAAGCCATCTTAATAATCAGGACATTGGATCTGTTCCTTCAACCTTCTCAGCAACTCCAAATAGTCTAATATTCTAACATTACTGCATCTGTTTCGTTCTTCTAATTCGATCACACTGACTTCTAGATCACAAAGCCTGCCCTGGAGATGATACATTCCTTCTATTCTATCCTCCAACATGGAGATCCTTTTCCAGAGCATGGGCCAGGCGACCAGTGAACTGGTTCACATCCATATGGATCGACATCAATTCATCCTGAAATTCTTGGTTACGCCAAATCCCCACAGTCATAGGGCTTCATTACACCGAAGGCGGTAAGGGTTAACGGTCACTGGTAATGGTACCGGTGACCGTTAACCCTTACCGCCTTGTTTGTTTGTTTGTTTGTTTGTTTATTCATTTGTTAAGCGCACCAGACTTGTGAGTAAAAGGGCGCAGTTATATGGAGATGCAAGACTTACATAGTTACGTATATATAGGTTACAAAATTTACATAATAGCAAAATATACAATTTTTACATGAATACAGGATATATACAATGTGCAAAATAAGACGAGGAAAAGAATACCAATGAAATAAATGAATGATCAGTAGGCAATGTACAGAGGATAAAAGTACAGTAGTCCACTGTTACTGAAGGATGACCAAGTCGCTAAGGAGGTGGGCAAGTCCTCTAAGGGTGGTGGGAAACTAAGGATCCGTAGTAGTGATATGTTTTATTAAATTTTTTCTGAAGAGTAAGTAGGATTGGTCTGCTCTCAGCTCCTGAGGCAATGAGTTCCAACTTTTAGCTGCCTTGACAGTGAAGCTGTTTCCCCCAATGGTGGTAAGCTTATATTTAGGAATAGTCAGACAATTAGTATTCCCAATTCTAGCCGGTCTGAGAGAAGTTCTTCTCTGGAGTTTATCTATGAGGAAGCTGGGGGCTGCATTGTTAAGGGCTTTATGTGTCAGGGAGAGCGTTTTTAGTTGTATTTTGTTAGATGTGGATAGCCATTTGTGTTGACGTCTCAAGGGGGAGATGTGGGTTTTCTTATTTATGCCTAAGGCTGCTCTTAGGGCGTTATTCTGTAGTGTTTGGAGCCTTTGAATTGTAGATTTATTGGCACCACTGTAGAGGGCATTGCAGTAGTCAATTCAGGAGAGTATTAGAGCTCTAGCCAGGATCAGACAACTATTGTCAGAGAGGAACGGTTTACCAGCTCTGAGTAATTTGCAGGTGTAGGCTGTGGCAGAGGTAAGGGATTTGACCTGTTTATCAAAGGACAGTGTGGAGTCCAAGTAGAATCCAAGGGTTTTTACTTCCTTGGAGACTTTGATGGTGTTACCGTCAATATTGAATGATGAGTATTCTTGGCCTAGTTTTTTGATATTAGCCTGCGAGCCCAGAATTATCAGTTCGGTCTTATCATCGTTCAAGCACAGGCCATGAGTGGCCATCCTTGCTTGGATGATAAGGTAAACTTTGTTCACTAAACCCATGTCCGTACCGTAATCCCCAGAAAGTGGGAGGAGAATCTGAGTAACATCGACATGGTTAGTGTAGGTGATACCCAGCTGGTCCAGATCGTCGAACAGTGGCTTAGTGAAGATGTTGTAAAGGGTAGGCGAGACGCAGGACCCTTGGGGAACACCACATAGGATGGGTGTAGGGTCGGCAGCTGCTGAGGGGGAGAAGACTCTCATGGTTCTCTCACTCAGGAAGGACTCAATCCATTTGATGGCACCCGTAGAGAAGTGGGCTGCAGAATCAAGGTGCCGGCATAAGACCTTGTGGTTGACCAGATCAAATGCGGCAGAGAGGTCAAGTAGGAGCAAGAGTACTGTCCTTCCTTTGTCTCTCAGCTCGTCTATTTGGGAGTTTGGGTCAATTAGGGCTGTCTCTGTTCCGTGTAGTGGACGGAAACCAGATTGTCTGTTGCCTAGTAATTTGTGCAGTTCCAAGTGTTTTGGATTTGAAAGTAAGCGGCTTTATCCAGTATTTTTAGAAGAAATGGGACCGTGGTAATGGGTCGGTAGTTTGTGGGAATAAGAGGATCTAGTGTCTGTTTCTTGAGGAGGGGTAGCATCAAAGATTGTTGAAGGTTAGCAGGTATAGTACCTGTAGCAAATGAGGCATTTATCAGTTTAGTTATGAAAGGGGAGAGTTCTCTGGCAGCATCTTTTATTAGCTGCGCTGGGCAGATATCACCTTTACAGTTGGAGGGCTTCAAAGATAAGAATGATTTTTTCTACCTCTTGGGTAGAAATGGAAGGTAGTATTATGAGCCGATGGAGACTCATTAGGCAGGCAAGTGTTAGGCAGTTGCTGTAAGTTCAGAACTTCTTTTTTTTGTTGAATTTTATTCTGGAGTGTGTCAATTTTGTTTGTTAAGGCATGTTGGATGTCTGTACATCAGGATGGGTGCTTAGTGCAGACATCAGGAGTAATAGTTGGTGACTCTAATTCTTTGAGTATGCAGAAGAGTTCTTTCATACTTGAATTTGAGTTAGCAATACGCTCGTCGTATGAATTGCGTTTTGCCTGGCAGATTTCCTTCTTGTAGTGTGAGGAAAGTGAGGTTAATTTAGCTTTGTTCTCGCTAGAGGGGCAAAGTCTCCAATTAGTTTCACTTTTATTTTTTAATGTGCTGAGGTCTTTAAGTTGTGGAGTGAACCATTTGTTTAAGTGGGCTTCAGGTTTGCTGGGCCTAAGTTTGATCGGGGCAATTTTGTCCAGTGTGGTGAGCATAATATTGTTAAATTCCTGAACTAGGCTACTAGGGTCAAGATTATCAGGTAGTGCGTTAAGTGTGGGCAGAATGGCAGGGATAACTTTCTCTACCGAGATACTTCTTTTACTTCTGGTTGAACATGGTGGTGCTAGTGGTTGAGCCAGTGGAATAGGTCTTATAGTGGAAAGGTGAAAGGAGATCAGAGAGTGGTCTGTCCAAGCTAATGGTAGGATGGATGAGATAGTGGCTGGGCAATTAAGGTCCACTATCCAGTCCAGAATTCTCCCTTTAAGGTGGGTAGGTTTATTGACTTTTTGGGTGAGGCCTAATGCTTTGATCATATTGGCTATTTCAGTTGCGTTTTTGTCCATTTGGTCATTAAAGCCTAGGTTAAAGTCACCTAATAGGAGTAGTTGAGTGGTTGGTTTAAGGTTATTCGTAATTATATTATGTAGGTCTTCCTCAAAGGTACCAAGAGGGCCTGGTGGTCTATATATAAGGTATATAGTAAGGGATTGCGAGTTATTTATCTGAATTTTGGCAGTGAGTGTTTCACATGATTGTGATAGATGGGTAGGAACTAGTCTGAGGCCAAGCGCAGTTTTAGAGACATTAGCAATACCACCACCTCGGGCTTTGTCACGGTCTTGTCTGATTATGGTATAGCCATCAGGGATCGCTAACATGAGAGCAGGTCCTGCTGCATTATGGAGCCAAGTTTCTGTAATTGCGAGGAAATCCAGGTTTCCTTCAGTGATTAAGTCGGCAATATCTGTGGCATGTGCGACTAGTGATCTTGCGTTGAGAAGCGCTCCTTTGAGAGGGAGGGCCTCAGGAGTTTTGTTGACTCGGGCAAGTTTGTCAGAGATATTGCAAGCTTTGGGCTTGAGGTTGTTGAAATGAGGGGTATTTGCGTTCAAGATGGACATTGGAAGAGGTAGCTTAGAGTGGCTAGGTGGTTGTAAATTCAGTTTGTAATTAGTTTTGAGGTTGGTGGCCGGAAGGGCTCTTCTCAGTGGTTCATATAATTTAGCTAGTCTGGCGTGAAGTCTGTTATTTCTATTGGGCGTAGCGCATGGTAGGGAGGCGTAGGGTATTGTCTCTCGGGCCTTGTTGAATATGGAGAGATTAGGTTGCGCAATGTTTGTAAGGGTTGGTAGGCTAAGGTCTAAGGTAGGTGCTGATGACTGGCCAGTGTGTTCTTGGCTGCTGGAGTCCACCTGTATGGCAGTAGCCATGGTACAGAGCAGTATTGCTAAGTTTAACATCCTTCCAATCCCAGTGTAGGGATGGTGAAGTGTCAAGGGTAGGGATTCCGTTGCCACTAAATGGAGCAGATAAGTGGTTAGAACTAAGGAGTGTCTAACGTGATGTGGTCAACAACATTAGGCACGGCATAGCATGAGGTATGTTAATGTTAGCTAATGATCATGCGATACAACATCATGCGATCATGCGATGCCTTACTGCGAGGTCCCTTTGCGGGTTGGTACTTTAACACCTGCTTTTAAGCAGGCGTTAAAAACCAACCCGCAAAAGGACCAGGTTGCTAATTACGGTACCGCAATTTGCGGTACCGTAATTAGCACCTTCCCCATTCCCATTATGCCCTATGGGGCAAAAATGGGAATGGGGAAGGGCAATGGGGGAAGGGGGAATTACCGCCCCGCCAACCTTGGAATAGGGCGGTAATTCCCCTTTCCTCCAAGGTGGCGCCGGTATTTTACCGGCATGGACCAAGGTGCTAATAGCACCTTGGTCCACCGCCTACCGTGTAATGAGGCCAATAGTCTTTGAATGCTAGCCAGTTCAGCTAAGACAGTGCTTAATTCTCAATGTTTATCAGCCACTTTGCCAAGGAGATATTATTGGCATTGATGAGGCTTTGAACAAATCATGTCATTGGAAATGTGAGGTGAAATTGATGATGTCATAGTGGTAGCAGTTAGTAGATCTGTAATGTAGGATTGTGGTGGTGCTTGTGTATTATAGGTCTGATATAACAGAGATTTAATGTGACTTCAGTTTGTCAAGGCTTAGTATTGCATGGGTAGATCATTCCCCTGTACTTTCTTGCAGTCTGAGAGGATGCCTGGCCTAAGATGTCTGCCGCTATGTGAAGTTGGTGCAAAAGATAGATAACAGACTTACTGATGTGTATCCATAAGGCTTCAACAGCACGTTTTAGCCTTCTTATACCCCCAGCCACTGCACCACCTTCCCCGGAGTTCCCCGTTTCCATTTCTCAACCTCCGGCATCTTCTTGAATGGAATTGGGGGATCACTGCCTTTTCAATCTTGCCCTTCCAGTTGACTCCTGTGTGCTCTGATCAAGAGATCGGCAGGTCTCTCCAGGATATCTGTCTTCGGTGCTGACAATGGTCTTGGCTTCTTACATGAATGAGCGTTACACCGCTGAGTCACACTGAAGCTCTCTCCAGCCGCCTTGAACAGTACAGCTTGCTAGGACATCTAAGGTGAGACTGTTTGAGGGGTTCATCAACTATTAAACATAAATGAATGGGGCAGTAGCTCGGAGGTTAAGGATTAAACAGCCATCTTGTGGGATGCTTGCCAAGCACTCCACTCGTGAAAGAGAACTTTGACCACTTGCATTCAACTAGCGGCCTTAATCCAGTTTATGCATGTCTTATTCAGGGTTCATAATACATCAAATACTGTTCTTGTAAAGTACACATAAACAGAGAACTCACATTACTGAACTGTTTCCTTTCATGCATTAGCCGTCTGCTCTGGTAAGCAGGGAAATCTAGCAAACGCCTAGGTGGGTGAATTGTGTGCAAACATGTCTTTGCATGTTCAATACACCACAATGCAAGTGGGTGTTCCAAGTGGTGTTCCCTGCACATCCCCGAGTACAAACCTGTCTCTCCAATGTATGTTTTCAGAAATGTGTTCTTTTAATTTTTATTTTTATTTATTCATAATGTGGTATATTTCCTTTGCAATTCGCACATATAAAACGACTATTGTCGATCCATTATTAGCATTATTATTATTATGTATTTCTCATACCACTACTTAGACCCATGGGCCTCAGGCGCATAGTTAAAATTACCATACTTTCCAAATACAAGACCACGCCATTTGTTCATAAACATATTGATATACACAGACGATGACGACCTACCATACCACCTTGTTAAACAATACGTCCTACGATAACTTCTTCTAAAATCTTATAAAACTATATAGTCAGCTCTCCCTACACGTCTAAAACAAGCACATTAAAATCCTAATGAATACAAATACATCATACTTCCTGCTTCAACCTGTCTACCTGCTTCCAAATTCTGTAAAGTGCGATGTGCAAAGCAGCATTTCCTGAGTATAGACAATACTGCCAAAAATCTCAACTTGTTATGTCGTAATCATTTACCAAGTTTACCAGATCGCACATATAAACGCTACCTAAAGCCTTACATTCAGTCAAAACCTGCTTATTTGTTTCAAGAATGTGTGCCAATTTGCAAATCCTAGACGATGTTTCCTGTGTGGAATTTGCAATTGAGGGCAGCAGATCATTAAGGTAGGCAGTTAGTTTATTCTCATAAATAGTGCAACGCTCCTCACCGCAGGGGACGGACTTAGGATCAGATATCGCTGGGTTCTCGATAGTTATGTGTTAACTTGGCTGCCTCTGAGTACGTTTTTAACATAGAAAGGGGTTCATGAATTGAGTTGTAATCCCATAGACTGAGCTGGTTTTCGAACATGAATTTCAATTGGTGAAATTCCAGGACCCAATTAGGGCTCCAGCCAATAGACTGCAACAAATTGCCTTTCATTTTCTGAAAATCACTCAACGTATTATCTGTGCCAGCCTTCATGACTTTTCCTCATCAATTTAGGATCTTTAATTGCGTTTAAATAAAGTGTCCCCTGCCTCTTTAAGACCAAACCTACCAGCGAAATCAATCCCAACTTCCTTTGGGGCACTCTTAGGAAGACAAAATAGCTTCCTCCAGAATTTGCCTTCCAGTACTTTCAACCATCTGTATTTTTTTAAAGCCAGAGCTTCCAAGCCACACACGATTACCAAACAAAGAAAGTGGGCCTCATTATGGCTGCCTCCAAAGTCGTGCCCGGATCCGATCTGGTGGAGTGGGGACTTACAGGGACATTCCGCCCTAGACGGACCCGGTAAGACCCCATTCGAAAAGCCATTCCCCATTCCCATTGAGCCCCCATAAGGCTCAATGGGAACGGAGAAGACGCAATTAACTATTATAATAACTAATAAATATTTGCTCCCTGGTCCCTTAATGGGACCCGTAAGGGACGTGTGGTCGGACCACACGTCCCTTGCTGTTCCCGTTAAGGGACCTCGGAATTGGGCGGTAAGGGATTACTGGCACCGGTCTCCTTACCGGTGCCCGGTATCCTTACCACCCAACTTGTAATGAGGCCCATTGTGTATATAATGACATTATTCCTCTCAAACTGTACCCAGCCGCAGCATCTTAATGTGTTCTACCTGTCGCGCCTACCCTTGATCTGCTCCATCACAGGCCAAACACAGATGATGTCTCAAGGTAGTCACAGGTCTTTTCAGACCCGTGTTGGCTCTACACTACCACAACAGAAATACTCTTGCACTGCATCAGTGGTACTCTAGAGATAGTGTATAGTGGCACGCTATCCTTATGTGAGCACTCCTACATGTGTTCATATGTTCACTGTTGAAATAAGCATGGACATGGAAACCCAGCACTTTTGTGTGTGAACAGCTTGGGTCCTGCAGACGTTCGTAGAGGTTCCCGTCCTCTGGTAACATGCGTGCTAAAATTATAGCCCCACAGTAAGCTCTGTAAGGAGACGCACGCTGCTCGGCACTTGCATTTACACTTGCCCTCCCATCCACTCTACCAATTGGGGAACCTGCATGTAGATTCTGCTGGATGGAGGATGCATTGTGGAAACTGCTCATCGAATCTTGCTGACACCAGAATATGGAATAGACCCAACGAACGTACTTGACTCGGGAGGATGGCGACGTGCTCACCTGGGAAGCAAACCAACACAAAGCAACACTGGTTCGATCCCTGGGTCCTCGCTTAGAAACCTCTGGGTATTAAGCGTGTTATAAATAACCTGTTATACTGCAAGCATCGAGCATGCCCAAGTGGAACTTCTATGCCTGCCATTCTCATTTTGCCTTGTTTTTTTATTTTATTTTTTATTTATGTTTTTAAGCACCTGTGTTCTTTTCCGCGATGCTTTCTTTATAGACTCTTTCCTGTGCAATGAAGTATGTGTGTTCATTTTGCGAATACTAGAAAGCTTGCGTTTTTATCTGGCTATCGGCTGATTACTACACACAGGTAAATGCATGTTTTTGGAATCCATGTGTCTGTGCTTGAACCCACAAAAAGTCCTGCAATTCCAGAGTAAAGTGCGTGCGGACGGGTGACACGTTCCAACGCAACATGGCAGCTGTCTTTGCCCGCGTGCTAGACGCCACCCTGAGACCCTCGAAGAAGTAATGCAAGATAACATGTGTTTGTTTTGAACCCTTAACTGTTGCCGCTCAGTTTGTGTCTCCTCATTGGTGCCTTAACCAACACTGGAGACAAAACAATTCTGCGATAGGCTTTTAAAATCAGCAACAAGATAAGATGTTGTTTAAAGTATTTTTGATGATATCTGGTGCAGCATAAGTGTGGAGCCCTGCGTCACGCATGCCATGGCACAGTAGATTGATAGACACCTCAAACATTCCTTGGAAGCACGCCATCATTTTCAAATGAGAAGAGATTAGACGCAGACGACGTAGGAAAGAATTGATTTGCTAAGGCGTAGCACCACACAATGTACGTCAAGATCAGACGTCGCGTCAACAGAAGGTACACACCAAAACAACACTTGATAAATATCTGTCTTGAAGAACCAATTAAAATGTTAATTCATGTTTTAATAATTGCATATGACGTACGGTGCACATTTTTTAAGCAGATTATGATTTTTTTTAAAGTACTATTTTTAATAATAATAATTTAACAAATAAGTCATGATATAAGTAGCTGGAAGACATACCATGTTGAGCAGACTTTGTATCGATCTTATTTGCAAACTGTTTAAAGGATTTTGGCTGTCTCCATTTGGAAAACTGATAGATTCCCTCTTATGCCCATGCCCGGTTATGCAGTGCCATCGCTCTTAGTGCACAAGTCGCTACTATTTGCCCTAACAGCTTCTTTGGGTACTTCTACTACTGGTACCGTTGCTGCTGTTGCTATTGATACCTTGAGTAGTAGCAGTTCAAAATCACTGAGCATTACTATGGGTAAAAGGGTATGTGTCTAACATGCACATTGAAAAGCCAGTGGGAAAGGGTCGAGCTCCAGGCAATCCTGCATAGGGAGTGAGAGATGGCCAAAGTTTCAGGCTACAGGTTTTACAAGGGGACACATTTCTAGAGTAATAATTAAGCTATTTTTTTTATATTTTGTATGAATGCTTTTAGCTTATATTCAATCAAGAACAATCTTTTGCATATAGAAAAAACACACAATTAACATAACATATCCTAAAACACACAATTAAAAATCACTTTCCCTACTATGTTTGAATAAAAAGGAAAAGTTTGTCAATGTCAAAAGTTATAAACAAAGACATGAACCACTATTTATATATACTGGTAAAATGGCGCATTTCTACTTATGACATCTGAGTTTGCAATATGGAATCCCATTTTTTTGACAAAAATGACAGTACGTGTCTACTCCATCGCCTTTTGCCATGTGTGAATTAAGCTATTTTGATTGGAGCCCTTGATACCGACGAGTTATTTTAATGAAGCTTATTTTAATTGGAGCCCTTAATACCGACGAGTTATTTGGCCTTTATGTACTTTTTTTGTTTATTTTTAAACTCTTTTTATTTCCAAAAATCAAACAAAAGAAACGTACAACAAATACAACTAATGGCTTGCGGTCATCCCTATTCAGGCAATCATAGCAACCACAACAGAACACAAGAGATCGGAATGGATAATAAAACAAATCAAAGAACAAAGCTTAGCCACTCATAAAAGAAAAAAGGAAGAAGATAAACACAACCAAGGAAACTTACATCAACACCTGCTCATGCAGATTCAATTCAAATGTACAGCGAATCGAGAAGGGGGTTCCCTATGTGTCTTAGGGAGGCACATAGATGTAAGGCTCATCACCATGATTGGGGCTGTCCGAAGTGGACCTACTAAGGGCACATGTCGTCACAAGGAGCAAACATAGCTTGTGGCAAAGCTATCCACTTCTTTCAGTCCTCTTTATGCTGCTCTACTCCAGGCCGAGGTCTCAGCAATTGGCCATCTCTTCAAATCGCACCATCATGCATCCACTTGGCCTTTATGTAAGTTGTGTATGGATGACTGGATCAAAGGCTGCAGATGCTCTACAAGGATAAGAAGCACCTGTTACTTCCTTTTTAGAGAGTAAAGAATTTTCATAAAGAGGAGGTTTTTCTCCATATTCCTCTGTGGGTGGGAGCCAAATTGGTTTGTGTGAAGGCGAATGTTTGCTTCACTATTTTCATCAGTTCCTAGGTGGTGATTCTTTCAAGGGTGTTTTTAACAGAAGGCATATAATCAATGGGCCAGTAATTGGTAGGGCCTGCAAATCGTGTTTTCATAAAGGACCAAACGTGTTGAGTTTCTGGGCTACTGGAACCAAGTTGGAATGAAGTATTAGAAACCATATTTCAGGGGTTGTGCCTGGGATGGAATGACCTCCTTAATAATGTGGTATAAACTAGAGGGGGTTGTCCTGGCTGAAATAGTAAAATATTGCAATTCATTTCTATGCGAATCGATTCAACTGTGTAGTACAGATCCACAGCTAACACAACTTTTTGCCTAATCCTGGATGCATGTACAAAAAACAAACAGGCACTCTTGTATTATTCATATTTTTTGTGCAGCTTTATATACATTGCTGTCATCTGAATTATTTTGAATAGTCACGGGATAGCATTGGCTATTTCCCTATGTACAACTATGCAATTCACATACAGAAAAACAGCAGTGGACAATGAGTGCAAAAAAGGAAGAATGGTCCACAGGACTTCATACATACATACATACATCTGGTAAAACTAATTGATATAGAGATATGCATCACATAATAGAATAGGAACAGGAAGACACATACATGAAAGCTAATCTAATACATGTCGGAGTTCTATCAATACATTATGATTTTTGACCAAAGTTAGCAACCAGATAGAGCATAAGCATAATTAATACTCTAAGTGGAAGACCTTGGATAGGTCTGCCATAGCCAGGCTAAAGGGTGACCCTATATTAGGTAATGTGGGCAGGGCATTGATTACACTAACCAGATGGGGCCTCCTACCACCAAGTTAGTTTGTTTATTTCAACCCAGGATATTTGTTTGAAGGAGACGGACACCTTCGCAGAGAGTTAAGTGAGAGGTACAAGATTGGATCTGCATTCCTACAAGATTGTGTTTGGGGTTTTTGTCGTTACGTCTTGCTAGTTCAATATCTTTTGATACCACTTTGTGAAATGAATCAAGGCAATAACCTTGGTGAATTATAGGGATGAATTTTGATTTAGATTTTAGTCCACTTTCTCTCAGAACACTGCCATGTATTCCTAAGTGATCCAGTAGGTCTTCCTCGGGTATGTCCTTATTGTCTTCCAATGATAATAGAAGTTTTGTATTACTTAGGTCTTTTATGGTCAGGTCACTAATTGGGATTTCAAATTTTTCATCTGCCGCAATTGGTTCTAAAATGTGAAAAATCAAATTGACTTTGTGTATGAATTTGTAGGTGTCAATCTGTAGATCAATATAACCTGGGTCTATACTTGGTGCAAATGATAATCCTTTGCTAAGCCCACTTATCTCTATCCCATTCATTGTTTTGCTAGATAGGTTAATTACAATGTTTGTCTTTGTTCTATTCTCTCCTTCCTGTATTCCGATCGGGTTCTTATTCCTTGCCTGTTTCCTTCTTTTTCCCTTTCCTCCTCTTCCTCTTCTTCCCCTGAAGCCCCTGTTGTGGGTGTCGTTGTTGGTACAGTCTTTGCTATTGGGGTATTTGAAACCAATGTGTTTTGGAATCTCACTTGTTTCATGTTTGAAAGTCTGTTTCCTCTGTGTTAGCGTTTCATCTCTTCTAAAAAATAAACGGTTTGGTCGGTTCTTGGTTGTCCGTACGTTTACTTTTAGCTCTCTCATTTTCGCTATTCACATATCAGCTTGCTGGTGATGCTCCTGGTGTGCTATCCCTTGAGGATGGTTTTCTTTTGTCGTCGTACTTCTGTCGGAACGTGTATACTGTATCCTGTCTGTAATCCTTTTCATCTCTTGAGGTTTCTCTCGCTTTCTAATTTAATCTCATCCTGCTGCTGTGTGAGGATTCTATTCATAACTTCGTATTTTTTTTAATTGTTTTTGTTGCTTCTGGTGCGTTCATTTCCTGGATGTCATTTTCAACTTTTTCCATCTCATCTTCAATTCTTTTATGCTCCCTGCCGGCGTGTTTCCACAAGCAGTTCCACCATTTTAAGGTCTGTTTCCCATTCTTCTGCTAAGTCCTTAGCTTCCTCATTATGGAAATTGGGGAAGATGAATATACGTAAACCATGTGATAATTGTTTGTTTTTAAGGTAATTCAACATTGTTGCTTTCTCATAGTACTTAATTGATTTCCTTATTTGTAGTCTTTCCAGTTTTATAAATGTATCCCATAGAGATTTTCAAAGTATGTTGTCTATTCCTAAATGCATTCTCTGTTCTTCTTCGTGAAGAGAAGAGTGCTCTTGTGCCCTTGTATCTATTTACTCTATATATAGTCATTTCTTAAGCTTCTGTAATGTTGGTGGCGGCACTGAGTAATTCAATTACATACATTTTATCTGAGTTTGGTGATTTATATTAGTCGGTGCGTTCATTCCCCTTCTTTTTTTGAGTGGTTAATTCGGTTTCTGACTATTCCAAGCTATGAGGAGGTCAGTGGCTGCATGGCTACATAGAGACTGGTTATTCACCAACCAATCTGTGAGTTTATTTAGTAGGAGGTTATGATTCTATGTTAGGCTTTGCACTTCAATGTATACGTTTTTCACAAATGTCTTTCTCCAATAATTTCCAATGGAAACTAATTAGTGAATAAACTTATTGGTTTCATTCATTTGTTTTAGTGTATTCATTCACAGCTTTTACAACAATTCTGTGTCTAGGTCATATGAGGTGCCTAGGATGCTGCCAACATAACTCCGCTAAGAGGCAGGGCGTGTGTTTCGCCCTTCCTTGGGATTTTTCAAGGCACTAATGCAGTGATTTAGTACATAGTTTGTTTCTTATAACAACAGTGCAATTTTACATATTATAAGTATTTGCAATAATATAATCACAGTCAACGTGTTCTTCGTTCTTTTGTTAAGAGGTTCCTGATTGAACACATTTCTGTGGTTCTGAAGAGTTAAATGAGAAGGGAGAATTAGGGTTGATCTGATATGTGTTGGTTTGTGATAATATGCCTATCTATCAAGGTTATAGGATCCAGGATACTTTGAATAAAGGTTGTTTGAAGGAGAGAGAAGGACAAATTCGCAGAGTTAAGTTGAGAGGTAGAAGATTGGATCTGCATTCCTACAAGATAGAGTTTTGAGTTTTGGTAGGTACGTCTTTGGAATTTAGTTCTATCAAGAGTATAGGATCCAGGATACTTTGAATGAAGGTTGTTTGAAGGAGAAGGACACATTCACAGAGAGTTAAGTGAGAGGTGGAATATTAGATCTGCATTCCTACACGATCGTGTTTTGGGTTTTGGTAGCTATGTCTTTGCAAGCTAGTTCTATCAAGGGTATAGGATCAAGGATACTTTGAATGAAGGTTGTGTAAGTCAATGTACACTGCAAAAACTTTAGCCAGTTTATTATGATGAGCCCAGATGGTCCTATTTTGAAAGTAAAAGTTATTCTTATTATCTCTGATTTTGGTGATAGTTTCTGTTGAGGATGTTAAAGTCCAGCTATTTTTGTGGGTTTTGCGAGTTGTGCTATCTGCATTTCAGCTTCCAACCAGCTCTCTTCATCTAGGCTAAGCCATGCTAAGTCATGGTCAGACCACTTGTTGGATTTATTTATATGGATTTTAAGTCATTAGTTCTGGGGTGAGCTTGTTCACCTACGGTTATAAACATTTTTTTACTGAGGTTATCTCAAAGAGTCATGGGGAGCAAACAATCTGCCTTACTTATGAAGGTTTCAGAAGTATTTCTCAGAAGAATTGACTTGAATATTTTGGCTTGAAGAGACCAGCAGAAAGGGGGAATTGACGGTGCTGAAGGACGCATCATGAGGAGAAGTAGAAGGACTGTATGGATGGCCAGTTAGTTGGGCAAGTGAAGGGTCGTGATTAGGTAGGTCTAATAACATAAGTAGGGTCAGGAAGGAGGGTCAAAATATGAACATTCTGTTAATGGGAGGTAGTGTGAGGGAAAGAGAGACACGTGCAGAATTTTCAGCTTGGCGCATAATGATACTAGTGTCAAAGGTATTGATAGTGTAGATAGTAAAATCCTTCCTGAAAACAGAACGCTATTTGTGTGGTGGTCGCACCAACCACTCCATGAGGTAGGAGCCAGCCATTGCACCTGAATTCTGGCTGTGAGACAGCCTCTGAATGTTGATATGTCAGGTGGCCACAAAGTGACAATAGGCACCTCAGAGTCGAGACTTAAAGCCCCCTATAGGGGGCGTGTGTACAATTTGCATTACTGTTAGAATAGATTTCTACACTCTGGCCTGGTGGACAGGTGTTTAGAAGGATTTGCTGGTTAGATGAACAGGGGCCACTTCTGGGAAGATAGCAAGACCAATTCATGGTAGCTTGACAAGCAGTCAAGGCTAAATCTCAGGAGGAGTGACAGTGACACAGGGTCTCCAATGTGCACATACAGCGAAACACCAAGAATTACAATTACACAGTAGTATACACAAATATACCATTTATTATAGGCCCAATAACAACAACATGAATAATGAAATGCCTTAGTAAAATACCACACAAACATCACACTATGTAATATATATGCAATTACTGGAGTCAGTGCGAGAAAGTTAATAACATCACCAATATCTGCAAAGGAAGATGGTCAGTAACTTTTTTAGTACCAACAGACTTCAGATATGACAATCTTAAATTACGTAGCCTAGCCCTAAAATGAGTGGAGCCTTGTGCTCAATGTTCAATGCACATGTATTGCGCGCTGCCATGCTTAAAGTTCACAAGTACTTTTTAGGGAGCAGGAAAAAGTTAGGAGAAGAATTATGAAGGGGTGAAATGGACTGCAAGAGTCAGGTGAGGATCTGTTACCGCTAACAAAGCTGTTCCCAACTTTCAGAAAGCTCTAATCCTCAAGCACAACCTAAGCCAACAGGAAGGCGAACACTTAGCGCTTAATGCATACATGCTTTTGGATGAACACTCTTAAGTGACTTCACTACTCACCACCCTTAGTTAGGCTTTGGTCCAGACTTGGCAGATCCAAAGGTGGTCACCAGAGGTATGACTTACCACCCTCTGTTCAGCTTCCAGATGCACAGGCACAGTATGGCACAGGAGCTACTACTCTCGATTCTGAAAAGTAAAGAAGAAAGCACTTATGCAGCAAGTCCCAGGGAACTGGAATGAATGCAGGAAAACTGCCTTCAGCGACCACCACCACAGCATATGGTATGATGCAGCCTTCTCCCTCGTTGCCCAAAGGTGCATGGACGACAAAATTGGACAAGCTAGGATCACCCAAAGATTCAGGTCAAAACTCGAAATGGTGATGCTCCTGCATGATAACCTAGGTTCAAGCTGGACAGCCTACTGGATGATCCAGAGACACTTCCAAACAGGATCACTTGCAGGGTTACACGGAGGCATTGAGAGTGAGTGGTCCCATTACTCCAAGGGTTCTAAGCATCTTCACAGGTCTTCTGAGATCAGTTGAAAAGCAGGGATGCACCAGGACAGCATCAGGATTCGGGTGGCAGACCTCCTCAAGTGCATCTCAGGGTCGTTCTTGGTTCTGCTAGGCTCCTCAGGATACTTGGCTCCTTCTTCAGATCTGGTGAATGAATGCAGGACCCCTCCTCTTATCCACAGTCAGGTGAGTGCACGCACCCAGCCGACCAATGGCAAGATCTGCTCCATGCATGCACACTAGCAGTGGTCCAATCAGGGATCACTGGGGTCCTCATGCTTGCATGCACACCAGACACCCTGGCACCAGTGGTGTGGATTTGGACCAGACATTCCCAGCCCACCTCCTCAGTGCCTACACACGAGACCTGCAGAGGACTGTGAATGAAGCAGCTTTCACGGGCAAATGCACACCCAAAAAAGAAAAACCTGGCAATGGAAGTGCAGGAAGATTGCCAAAGGCACAAACACTTGCCCCTTCTGTGACCACATGGGGCAAATAAGGTTAGGCTCGATCAAAAGTTATAAAAATAAGAGAAAAAGCTACTGCTGCCACCAGTTTGACCTGGAGCCTATTCTACAATGACCAAACATTCCTGAGAGGGTGTCCAGGGCCATAAAACACTGAGTTCCCATTGAGTGGTACTGGAAGGTACTTTGCCCAATGATAAAATGTTACAAGTGGCAACAAAGTCAAAAGACTAAGAGAAACAAAGTTTATCAGTACTGACAGCTTGAAGGACATGTCAGATTCCCATAACAATGAAAAAAGTCAGTCGAGGATACAAAAACAAATGCAAAAGGTTTGGGGGTCGATGGACTATGGAGGAAGAGTTGCTTCTAGAGAAATCTTTCCCAACAATTTCATTATTTACAACTACATCCTAAGAATGTTCAAATCCTGCTTTTTTCTGGTGACACCTTTCCTTATTAATCCACTATGTACTTGTTTTCCTCTTCTTCATGTAACTATTTATTCACCAGCATGGAATATAGATTTAATGTTTGATTTGGTGCTTTTGAACCATGAACAAATGATTTCAGTTGTTTGTATCTGCTGGTTTCAGTTGTTTAACATGTGCAATATACTTCAATACCTAAATCTTTCTAGTTTAAATCACTGTTGCTTACTTTACGTGGGTCTTCCTAAATATTTGAGCCCTCCTTATCAATCTGTATTGCACACTGCCACCCATACTTTTCTTTGTAAGGACTGTCCTGCTTGGGTTTCTCCCTGTTTGACTCATCTGCATTGGCCTCCTATCATTCCTCGTTTTCATATTTTTTTGCATTATGTATAATTTTTAAATAGGTTCATGGACTTAATCCCTCCCATTTTTCAAAGCTTATTACAGTTCATCAACTGGAGGGTCAGTTTGGCTCTTCCGCACAGCTTTCCTCTCAGCATTCTGCTTGTGTTTCTTCCCATTTTCTCTCACACCTAATAACACCTAAACAATGTTATGTTATGTTATGTTAAAGGATAACACCGTGCATTATCACCACCCAACAAAGTGATCCCCTGTTGCTCTGGCTGATCTGAAAGCGAAAGAGGGTTGGGTGGGGTAGTAGATCTGAGCGGGATAAGAGGGGATACATCTTAATTTACAATCTTGTTCTTCTCTTGTATTGTCTAAAAATGTCTGAAGGAACATCTCCTGAACATGTCATTTCCAACCACTAAAGTATGGGGCTCATTACGAGTATGGCAGTGTGGGAAAAAATTTGCGGTTACGGAATTACTGTCAAATTTCCATTGTCACAATACTATGATTGTCCATCTCTGCAATACTATGAGTATGGTCCTGGAGTGGGAGATTTACCTCCAGTAGCATGGTGGAGGTAGAGCCTCCCACTTTCCACTGAATATCAACGAAATCGGCAGAATTACTGCAGCAGTAATTCTGCCAGCAGTAATTCTGCCAAAAAAGTCCCATAGAGTCCAATTAACTTCGCCACCACCACTTGTTATCCAGCAGTAATTCTGCCAGACCAAGTGGCAGTAACGCTAATTCCATTAGGTGGTATTCCGGCGGATTTCCCACTGGAATACCGCCCAACTCACAATGAGGCCACTGACATTTATTATTAACATGTTTTTGAGGAGGACACTTCTTTGGAAACTGTATGGATGATTCATGTCGTTGTACAATTGTTTTCTCATGTATAACACCTTGGATAAATGAGCTCTAGAAATCAAATCAATATATGAATAATTTTGTACCATTCCCTGAGTGCTGTCAATTTTGCAAACCTTAGAAAGGTATTG
This sequence comes from Ambystoma mexicanum, assembly GCF_040938575.1. Classification (NCBI taxonomy): domain Eukaryota; kingdom Metazoa; phylum Chordata; class Amphibia; order Caudata; family Ambystomatidae; genus Ambystoma; species Ambystoma mexicanum. The sequence continues at coordinate 1,120,432,684 of NC_090936.1, forward strand.
CGCAAGAGTGCAAGAGTGCTTAAAATGGGAGAACATCCCAGGGCAGCTCGGGAAGTCTGTGCGTGCCTGGGGAATATCACAAAATATATTGGTGGACTCCACTATTCTAATGCTCTAGAAGAATTCTCTACCTCGGTAGTATGTGTGACCACATTTCCCATTGTGTGCCCCCTCACATTTCCCCAAGGGTGCCAAGTTGCCATATCTAAAGCATTATTAAGTAGCAATCAGGACCAGATATGCTTTTGAAGTGTGAGTGTTTTACTCCCTATTTTAGGACGATGAGATTAAAATTATTTTTGGGAGTAAAATCAGGAATTCACTGCGGTCATGTTTTCGGTGAGCAACCCTATATATAAACTCTAAAATGTACATCTTGTTTTTATTCAGTACTTCTTTTCACAAAACTTAAAAGAATACATTTTTACCTTAATGTTCTACCTTACTGCAGACAGTAATAATAAAAGAACTCCTTCCTGTGGCCCTGCTGTGAGGGTCCCACTAATCCAGACATATTTGTGGTGGTCTGTGAGTGGAAGCAGGGGTCAGACTCCTCCTGTTTGTTTTTTTGTTGAGAGTATTTTATTAATTCTTTTATTGGGATCATTTCCAATTTCTTTTTGGCGTGGATGTGGCTGCTATGCCGCTTATCTTAATGGCTGGCTACAATCATTCATCTATATGTGAATCTGGTAGTTAGCAGGAAATTAACATCTTTAATAGGTTCTGTAAATTATGGCATTTGACTCCATGATTTGTTTTTCAAATATTGATCTGAACAAACAGTTCTGCATATGACTCAAACTATAAATAGTCTTGTTCTTGTATATGTTTCTGCTGCAACATATTAATAAAAAGATTACATTAAAAATATATATATATAAATAGGTGTAGTACATCCTTTCTGCGCCTCTGTCTATCACTTCCTGCGTTCTGTTATGCGGGCTCAATTGGACCCTGCGGGCCATACTGTTCAATGCACAGCACCACTGAACAAGAAGAGCTGGGGGTACACAAGGCTGTTCTCTGTAAGGGACCCCATAGATCCTGGGAGCAATGACTGTTCGATGTATACAATCATTCATGTAGTCCCCATCCATTCAGGCAAGAAGAAGCAACCGAAATAATGCTGGATCTGGGATCCTGCGGCACTCGCTGCCAGATTCATAGAGAATTATTATTATAAGCAATTTTAGCTATACATATAAATAGAAGGAACTTAAATTTACTAACAAAAAAGCCGCATTGACATTTTAGTTATTTGACAAAGCCCATTCAATTAACTTTCATGATTTATATAAATGGAGTAAGCAGTGCCATTAGATAATGGCTTTTAAATTAAACCAGAAACAGATAAGCAAAATAGAAACACAAAATATTAGAAAAATAAATCAAGTAGAAAAGGATAATTAAAAAAAGCCTGCAAGATAAGAAGTGAATTAGCAAAATGTTCATTGAATATGTGGTCTCGCACGTCTTTTTAAAGCCTATTTGCTGCTTTGTTTTTCTTAACTTTCTCACAGAAGAATCCCTTTTCAATAAAAACATGAACATGACAGAAGAACAGACCACGTGTAACCCAATAGATTAATGTAATTAACTGCAGGTAAATTGAGCAATATGGTGATAGGGTCTATGTGTTTTGAACGATTTACATTTCAAAGTTAGAATTTTTGTCGTGCACATTTGTTTGACCGGTATTCAAGCAGTTTTTTTGTTTGTTTTGTATTTGTGTATGCTATGTGGACAGTCCTCCATGCCTCCTACAGGCAGACCCCAAGGGGGTAATTCATAGAATTTAGAGCAGAAGCAGCGCACACGGGCAGCGCAGAGAGGGAGTGTGCGCCAACCGCGTGCGCCAAAACCTATTTTCACGCACAGCGTATTCATGGATACTTAAATCCATAACCAGCCGTGGCATAGCGTGGTGCAGCGACACTGCAGCAGCGCCAGTTATGCCCCCAACCCTGCCCCGTGCGCCAAAAACATTGCACAAATCCCCTACATGGCGCAAAGGCCAGTGGACCAGCATACAGCCCCCTAACCACGAAAACATGCTAAAAATGCCACTCAGCCCTCACGCGACAACACAATCACGTATAAACCTCCCTGCACACCCCTCGGAATACTTGTACCCTTCTTGCGACAGCAAAATCGCATGTAAAACTCCCCATGCACCACTTGGATTATGCGTACCCCGCTCGCGCCAGTGAAAGTGCGTGTAAATCTCGCCGCGCACTCCTTGGATTACGCGTACCCCGCTCACATCAGCAAAATCGCGTGTAAAACTCCCAGCGCACCACTCAGAATATGCATACCCCTCTCGTGCCAGCGAAATCGCGTGTAAAACTCTCCGAGCACCACTCGGAATACTTGTACCCCACTCGTTCCAGCAAAATCACGTGTAAAACTCCCTGCGCACACCTTGGATTACGTGTACCTGGCTTGCGCCAGTGAAATCACATGTAAAACACCCTGCGCACCCCTTGGATTATGCGTACCCCTCTCGCGCCAGTGAAATCACGTGTAAAACTCCCTACGCAGCTTTCGGAATACATGAACCCCACTCGCGCCAGGGAACTCGCATGTAAAACTCCCCGCACACCCCTCGGATTACATGTACCCCGCTCGCGCCAGCAAAATCGCATGTAAAACTCCCTGCGCACCCCTCAGAATACACGAGCCCGCTCGCGCCAGCGAACTCAGTTGTAATTCTCACTCCCGTACCCCAAGAATCACACAGCAGTGTGGTGAGGAGCCACATGCACCCCCTGCAGCCCATCACCCCTGACCATGCCCCGCAGGCAGCCCATCCACCCTGACCGTGCCCCACAGGAAGCCCATCCACCCTCCCCATGCCCTGCAGGCAGGCCACATGGCACCATGCACTTGGTAACCCCGACTCATGCCCCCCCCATTGATGTGCACCTGCCAGCAGGCCCCGACTCTTGTCCCTCCACCCCCCCAATTGACAGGCACCTGCAAGCAGGCCCCGACTAATGTACCCCAAATACCACGTCATAACTATACAGACCCATGGCCCTAATGCCAACCCAAATCCCACACACCCACCCCCAGTACAAACACCAAACGATCCACTGCACCCACTCCCTAGTAAATTACCCATTCCATGATAGTGTGAAAAGAACCAGCATGCCCATCAACACATGTTCTACAGAGCCACACAGTGGCAGCACATGACTCAGCAAATGCTCATGGAGACATGCACAAAATAAATCATAGTACACCACACCAATAAGGTTGAATTATGAAATGTATTAAAAAGTTAAACAAATGCAAAATGAAAACCACACATGCAAATGAAAAAATAAATAGTGCAATAAGAAAAAGAAAGTCAAATCCAAGGAAAAAAAACGAATCCAAAACATGAAAAAATATAAGTGGTCCATACCCAAAGTCCATAGAAAAAAATAATAAATTGAAAAACATAAAAAACATTCATCCATGTGAACATCTAAAAAAGAAAGTATTACATGTCCAGAAAATTGTAAACGAAAGTCTGAAGGGTCCATTATCCCAAAACAAAAGGAAACCTACCTAAAACCTTATCTAATATACAACTATATACAAAAAGTGGAGCAAAGTCTGTGGACTCCAAATCATAATAAAAACCAAATGAAACCTAAACCTAAATAACTATATACAAAGGCAACAGGCTGGTCCGACGGCTCACTTATTGATGTCCCGGGCCAGGGCATCATTGAACTCCATGCCGATGTTCCAGAGGCGGGCCTGTTCCCTGGCCTCGAGGTCTCGCAGGGATGCAGTCATGGACTCCTCACACTCCCTGCGAGTTGCCTCGAGGTACTCAGCCCGCCTCAAAGCCCGGTGCATGGAGTTCTCCGCCCTGACCATTGTGAGCCGTGTCTTCTCCGCTCGCCACCACTCTGCATCTATTTGCTGCGCCAAACTGCTGCCACACGGAAGACACTCCCAATCCTGGGTCCTCCTGCCCGCTGGCTGATGCCTGCTCCGATGATGTAGGGGGCCCCGAAGCCTCATGCCTCCTCTGCCAAGCCTGCCACTGCCTTTCTGCTGCCTGTCGGCACCACCACGACTGCCTGCGGGTAGATGGCAACACCCAGGGCCGTCATGCAGGTGCCCTGTTTTATAACCACACCAACCAGGCCCCATGTGCAACTCTGAAGCAGCCTCTGACGTACACACCACCAACCTGGATGGCTCCAACCGTCTTCAGCCATCGCCAGCCCCTTTGGGGGCTCACGCGCCCCTTCCGCTGAAGCCGTAGTGGCGGACACGGCACCAGTCCCCTCACTGCCGTATGATAGAATTACCTGGGAGGGTGACTGGGCCTTGCGTCACCGGCCATTGGAGACATCCCTGACGCTTTCCTCCACAGCGCTGTCTCGGCCATCAGCTTAACTTGCCGCTGTGTAAAGGGAGACTTTGAACACAAGAATCAGGGTACTGTACAATAGTCCCCTAGACACAAAGCAATAGCACATGAGTGGCACTGTCAAACGTCACTTCCATCATGTCTCTCTACAACACATGGGTCAGTGCAGGCAACACACAAGCAGTAACAGGCATGGCGCATGCAACAAACATTTGCACCCATGTCCAAGGCACTGTAGAAACATCCAATGGTGGGCTGAAACTCACATGCATCATGGGACATGCTGATCACATGCACACACATCAACGGAGGGTCATACATCTGGCCCTGTATATCCCCAGACACAGTGGATACAAGGATGACTAGGCTGTATCAGTGAATCAACACATATTCACAGACATGTGTCATGCATCCATGGCGTTTAGTCACTCACACACTACTCAGACACACGGACATGTACACCATGCATGTCCATGACATCAGCACCCATTTCTCACACCCCAAACATGTCCAAGTACAGACACAGGCATGCAGACATGTGTGCATTCCGCATGCTGCTGCACATGATGCATTGTAACACATACACCATCCATGTGGGTCATGCCTGACTGGATTCACATGAAGCACCATCATGTCCCTGCACACACACATCCATACATGACCCATGTCACACATACAGCCAAGTAGCTAACTACCACCACACTGCAACATGCACTAAACGGGAATGCATGGGCACTAACCGCTCGACTCCAGACGGGCCTGCATCCTGAGGATCTGGTGGTGAAGCACTGGGCGAATGCACTCCAGGACCCTCATCTGCTGGGTGATAAGGTGGCCCCGGTGCCCCATTGCATCCGCTGCGTCCAAGAGGTGCCCGGGCCTTCTTGAGGGTCCTGAACTTGTAGTCCTCCCAGTGCTTCTGGACATGTTTGATGTCACGGGTGCCACCCCCTCCACATTGATGGCACCCACTTAGTCTGTCCAGATCCTCTTCTATCCTTCCTTGTCGGTGGGCGATGGTGAGAATAGGGCATCATAATGCCCCAGAACTTGCTCCACCAGGATGCCAACTTAATTGGCAGTGAAGCTGGCAGCCCTCTGCCTTTCTGCTGGGGGATTCCCATTGGTGCCGAATGGTGTTGCGTCGGACATGGCAACCCCTGAGGCAGATGTGGGTGAGCAACTGGGTCCTGGGGCTGGGCTGTGGAGCAATGGAACACCAGTCACGAGTCTTCTGTTCCAGCAGGAGTGATCACTGCAACTGGACCCCTGCAGATGGCTGATGTGCAGGCACCAAATGACAGGGCACTGTTGGCAGCAGGCAGGCAGGCAGCAGCAGATGGCTCGTAGGAGGCTCCCTGGGGCTCTGGGGAGCAGGAAAATATCCTTCTGAGCAGAAGCGTGGTCTTCCATGTGTTGTTGCGTGGCCAGCTTGATGCAGAGTGAATTGGCACGTGAAAAAATAGCACGTCAGCGTGTAATTTGAGGAAAGAGCCTTAGCACGTAAGCGCGTAAGTGATGTGATGCATTTGGGCGTTTCCCTCGGTACGGGTGCATAGTAAATCCGCATGTGCAAAAACAGCACGTCCACGTGTGAATGCATGTATTTCGAGGAAAAGGCCTCAGCGCGTAAGCGCACCAATGATGTTACGCACGTGTGCGTTGCCTTCAGCACAGGTTAAACGTCCAGCGGGGAAGCAGTCCACTGTACGTGCTGTTCGTGGAGACCAACGCATTTTTTTACTCTTCTGGATTCACACGCGAACACTTCTCATTGTATGAAGTTCGTACCTCTCCATTGGCGGGGTGTTGCCTATGCGCACAAGCGCGTGTATTTTTCTTTTTCTTCTCCACGCAAGGCAGGCGGTAAGTTGCACACGCTATTTTTTCCCACTGTGGTTCCCCCTGTGCATCGCGTACCATTTTCGAGGTCATAGTAGACCGTGTGTTCCATGCGTACGTGTTTTTTGTGTCCCTGGGTGCCACACCATACTGCTGGAGGTAAAATCCATGCACGTGGGCTACCGGGGTCGCATTCACGTTCTTCTTTTGAAATTGTACTATTTTTCTTTTTTTTTAAATTTGTTTTTTTTTTGGGAGGGGCCTGAGTGTTGCGTGACCCGTCATTTTTCCCCAGGGGCGCACCCAGAAGTACACACAAGTACTGTTTACTGGGGCGGCGGGCTGCTGCTGGCAGGTGCTGAACTTGTTGTGAAGTCTGCCGAAGCACCTCTGCACGAAGGAAAATACACTCGAAAACCACCAGGAGGACGTCTTACTGTGTAGCACCTTGCTGCCTGGAGTCATCAAAATAAAAAAGGACTCCTCCCATTAACTGCGCATGTCGCCCCTCCTCAATAGGGTATAACCCAGCTGACCTGCGCACCCGTGCGCACACCCAGAAGTACACACAAGTACTGTTTACTGGGGCTGCGGGCTGCTGCTGGCAGGTGCTGAACTTGTTGTGAAGTCTGCTGAAGCACCTCTCCACGAAGGAAAAGACACTCGAAAACCACCAGGAGGACGTCTTACTGTGTAGCACCTTGCTGCCTGGAGTCATCAAAATAAAAAAAGGTGACTGTTTGGTGACTGTTTGGCGTCCTGTGCTCGTTTGAAAAACAGTGCAGTGCAAGTTAGGATTTTCCTAATTGGTGCACTTTTGGAACAGCCTCTTTTGGACTTAGCCTCCCCTTTCATTGGTCCTGACACTGGGCCTCATTACGACCCTGGCGGTAAGGGGTTTACGCCAGCGTTAGCTGCGCCGACCCCTTACCGCCAATTACGAGGTCCCTTAGCGCCATGGAGGTTTTAACACCCGCTTTTAGCGGGTGTTAAAATCCATGGCGCTAAGGGATCATGGAGTTAATTACGCCACCGTAATTTACGGTGGCGTAATTAACGCCTTCCCCACTCCCATTATGCCCTATGGGGCAAAAATGGGAATGGGGAAGGGTAAATGGGGATTGGGGACTTACCGCCCCGCCAAGGTTGGAATGGGGCGGTAAGTCCGCCAACCACCATGGCGTAAACGTAGTTTACGCCATGGTGGTAAAGTGACGGCCCAGGCGGTAACTTACCGCCTGGGTCGTAATGAGGCCCACTGTACCCTTTGTGTTTCCCTTTAGGACTCCTCCCATTGACTGCGCATGTCGCCCCTCCTCAATAGGATATAACCCAGCTGACCTGTGCACCCGCCCGCGCACCCTGAAGTACAAACAAGTACTGTTTACTGTTCACGGTGCGTGGGGCGCGGGCGGCTGAAGTCTTCTTTTTCAGGGGAACTCAACATGATTATATTGGTGTAGGGTAAGGCGGATACAGGGGGGCATATTTTGTTGTGCTCTCCGGAAACTTTATTGTTCTGCTTATCTGCTTTGACTTATATTTTGATACTTTGCTACAATTTGGGCGGAAATGTTACATTGAACTCTGTGGGTTCAACTGTAAATTGAATGAAGGCAGTAAAATACTTATTTTCTATTGGGATATGTGCTGTAAAATGTTATACTGAGTAAACTCAGTCCTATTTTGTTTTGATGGTGGAGTATGGTGGGCACACTCTGAAACGGTAAACTGGTGAGACCTACACAAGCAGCCAAAAAATTCTACTCTTTGGCCAAACCAGTTTTTGTGTATAAAATGGACAGCCGGTTGGTGGAATGTCCACTGTTAGACCCCACCACAACTAAAGGCCCTAGTGATGTTAACTTACCAGCTGAAGAACGGCACCCACACGTTTTGAATAACTGCACAGGTAATACCCCCTCAATTGGGGGGCAAGTATTTTGGGAGAGAAATCTTCTCACACAGGCCCGGCAGCTATTGCGACACAGAAGAGTATGACGGGCACTGAGGAGAATTCCCGTAGATACTCTCTGGGGCAAATAGAGGAAGGAGGAAAACCCATAAAAGGAGCCAACACCTCTCTGTTGGCACCGGTGGTTAGGGCTGAGTTGGACAGAAGGGTTCGGCTGTCAAATGAGCCATCTACACCCATTAGACCTAGAGCTGGGGGATTTGATAATGTCCATTTACAAAAGCCTACTGAGGAGGGTCCATTCTCCCCTGAGCATCCTCCTATGATGGATAGAGGAAACCGCGATATCAGTTATGGGACTAAGGAGACAGAGCCTTTTTGGGGGGTCATGGGGGACAGGGTGGGTCAGAGCCCACCCAGATAAAATCCTCCAGTCCAGCCTCACATATGTCCTCTATGTTGAATCAATCTTTTGGAACTATTGACCCCCTTACAGGACCATTTTTTGAGGGCATCAATCAAGAGGACATGGCCATGTCATATGCCACCTTTCCTGTGTTAACCAGGATCCTGAATCTCCTAGACAAGGGTCATGAACATACCCATTTGGATATTCAGGAACTTAGATCGATATTATTGGTTAACACAGAAAAGATCTGCAAAATGGAGGGTTTCATTATGGCAATGGGAAGATGTGCACTTATGGGAGGGCATGGTAATCCTCACATGATCTCCCACGACCAGATGGTGCAAACTGATAGCGAGCCCGTGGTTTGCCCCAAATCCTACGCAGAAGTTCTTTCACAAGGGAATAAGGATTTGCAGGCTGCTTGGCTGCATGATCGGGTCGAGCTTAAAGGAATCGTCTCCACTAATGGCACTCAGATTGTGAGTCTAGGTGAAAAGATCGAACTGGTTTTCACAAATGTTGTAAGAATGGATGAAAAACTAGTATCTAGCATAAGCAACCGAGAGGCCTCAACGAACTTTCCCGACACGGATAGTTAATCTGTATTAATAAGGGCCCTAGAGGAGGGAGTAGAGCCAGGCGGTGATGAAGGGGGCGCACTGGATGGAGACTCGTCCCTAGATTGTTCAAATAATCATAACCCATCGCTATCTCGAAGAGAGAAAAAAATGAGGGCTAGGGCCATCAGGCATAGGCTGGCCAGGACTAATGGTACAACAAAAAACTGTGAAGAAAAAAAAGTAAGAATCTACCAGCATTGAAAATCCACAATTCCAATGCAAATTTGAAAGATATATGTGGTCTCGCGGTTGAGGGTTGTATTGACCTGTCTCAACTGGACGATGAAAGCAAAAATGCACTGGAATTGAAAGAACTGGAGGCACCAAAAAATGCTAGTCAAGGAGAATTGAATCATCATACCTCGAGTCCTACTAGCCACTCAGCTATTGTAGAAGGTGATTATGGGGAAGCATCGGATACCCTTATTGATGCCATGACTCATAAGGGAAAGGTACAGGCTCGTAAGCAATTCATAAAAAAAAAAGAAGAAATAAATAAAAAAGAAAAATCCCTTGATAAGAAACCAACAGGGGGGAAACTTGTTCAGGAGTCTAAAAATGACACAAAGAGATCTAACTGCAATAAAAATACTAGGGTTGCAAATGACAAGATGGACATTAAGCTTTTTTTCAACCCCAAATCTAACATTTTCACTATGAACAGTGAAGAGATTAAGAGCTTCTTGCCCACTTCTACTCTTATTCCACCAAAACAAGGAGTAAATAATCCCCCTGTCGTTGAGCAAGAGAAGAAGAAAGGTGATGATGTAACCATTGACATATTAAGGGGGGAGGGGCTCCTGCCTAATATGGGGGAAGACCCAGAGAGTGGAAGCACACAAAACGGAAACTCTATTGGGAAGGAGTGTGAAGGGGGAATCCATGACATTCTCGACATCCTGTATGGTTCCAAGTGAGGATATTACAATCCTAGTAAAACAGGCATTACAGAATTTGCTTGAAGACTCAAGGTGGACAGGTACGACAGTTAGAGGTATTCAAAATTGGTAGTAGAGGTAAGGAGTTTGAGCAGTGGTAATGAGAAGAATCTAGAAGGTGTTTTCGGGGAGGGTATCGGAACCCGACATATACAGGACAGAGAAATAAAAGGTTTACATCCATCTGAGCCAACAGCTGATGATGGACTGGGCCGAGATAAAAGTATTCTGTCATGGAATCCGGAAGACTTTGTTGGACAGGGTGGGGAGCTGAAGGTCTCATCCTCGAACACGGCTCATGAAACCCAATCTGGTCAGGAAGCCTCCAATATGGCCCCTAAAGCATGGATGAATTTGGTACAAGCTGCACACCATACTGAGGAGGGTAATTGTAAGGCGCTCTTGACGGAGGATAGAGTTTCCAGCAATGAGCTGTATAAAGAGGTGGAAAATAATACCGGGTCTGAATTTAGGACAGAGAGGGAAGCTTTCACTGCCCCCAAATCCACTAAACAAATGGTAAATAACAGACTGACTAATAGAATGGACTGGAGACCTCCTGCCCTCACTGACTATCCTAGTATTATGCTTTATTCTATGTTTTCACAAGGGAGTCCCTCCTCGCTGAATCGCCATCGAATTCTAACCTTGTTCAGCGAAATACCAAGGCTCTCCATGATCTCCTCAGGTGACATCACACTTGTTGATTACATACATCCACTGAGACTGGATTGTGTTAGACTGGTTTTTTTCTCTCAGGCTATCATGGATCTTGTCGCCTCAGAAATAGACTCCTTACACTCTTTTGGACTTGATTTGGAACCATTCAATAATCATTTAATTAGTAGAGGAGTGGAGGCCCAGTCTTTTGATCAGGTGAATATTGACTCTAACAGGCACCATGAGGGAGGAGAGGGTTCCACTATACAGAAACAAACCTCCGAGACGGATCTAAAATGGCTTGCTCAAACACTAACTGAGACCTTAGCAAAGATACATGTTTTGAATGTGAAATCATAATCTGAACCAATATTTCTAGTGGTATCCTGGAATTCTCGAGGTAATAAACCCTTGAGGAAAGAGTCTGAAATTTCTATGCCTTCTTACAGATGCCAGCATTTGCTGCATTCAGGAAACATGGGCCCTTTCTCCGCTGGTGTTGGATGGGTATAGTTTACATCAAACAACAGCAGAGAAGAAGTCCAGAGGAAGGACGTCGGGGGGTCTTCTTATTGCGATACGAAACACCATGATTTTCAAGTGTCTCAAAGTGTTTTCTCTACATAAAGGATGCATTGCATGCTACTATATTTTGCTCCGCCTGTGGCTCTTGGTTACCTATTAGTAGTTAACATTTATTGGAGTCCTGAGTCTGATCTAAAGGAATTCATTTGTTTGGTGGACGCAATTATTCAAGAGTGTCAAATAGCATATCAAATTTTGAATATCATGGTTATGGGTGATTTCAACGCAGATGCGGGTACATGTTCATATAACCCTGGTTCATCAAGGAAACAAATACAGGGTCAACAGTGGAATGCCTTTCTGTGTAAACGATTATCTAGGTAAGGAGCTGAGTGCTTTCACTTGGTCTAATGGAAAGAAATTTTCCGCAAAAGATTTCATTTTTGTAAGTACATCTTTAAGATACTCTTTGTTTGATTTTATAATTATTCCAACTTTGAGTAGCGATCATAGTATCCTTAAACTTACCATGCGGGTTCACCCTTCTCCGGAATCCCTTGGTGCTCTTCCTTTGATGTTGGAGCTAAACTCCGCTAGGAATAGAATAAACTGGCACCGGGATAATGTCGAAAAAGTGAACAAGGTTTTTTTTGAGGACTACAACAAACATGGCTGTGAAAATAAGATCATGATGTATGCACATGGGGAGTTTAACAACTATGTCAGGGAGATTATCTTGGGGCTAAAAGGGATTGGGTAATCTAAGAAAAAAGGCACTATTCACATCCATGTTTTTGACCCGGCCATCCATCAGCTTAAAAAAGAAAGAAATCGTGAGATTCGGAAACTCCAGAAACTCCCATTCACAAAATCCCTGGGAGAAACGATTAAAAATGTAAAACAACAATGGAGGTACAGGGTACGTACTTTAAAAGCAAACATGGTGCAAAGAGATGCAGAAAATATACTGGAGGCACTCTCAAAAACCAATACTCGACATTTTTGGTCCCTTGTTAATAGACGAGGGGATATGCACGCCAAAGAACAATGTGTGACAATATCCTCGGTTATCTGGGAAGGGCACTTTGGTTCATTATATAAACCCTCGGTTTGTAATTGGGTGGTTCAGGATGAGATCTCTTTATGTCCATGGAATCTCCCCTTCTCTTTACAGGATGTCCAAAGGATGATCGTTAGGTGTTCGTCTTCCCGTGCACCAGGTCCCAACATCCTAGCCAATGTGGTTTTCAAAGGCAACCCAATTCTCTGGGCCAAAATTCTCTTTTTATTGTTTAAAAACATTTTCAAAACCAAGGTTTTTCCAATCACTTGGCATATGTCCTATGTGTTCCCAATCTATAAAAAGGGTGATATATCTATACCAACTAGTTATAGACCTATCGCTCTGCTGGACGCTGATTCTAAGATATTTGCCTCCCTGGTTCTTGAACATAACATGTGGATGGAGGAAAAGGATGTACTGTCAGCACAGCAATTTGGTTTTAGAAAAGGGGTGGGAACTGATGCAGGTGGACTTCTCCTAACTATAATGCAGCACCAGACCAGACATAGAGGTATCCAACCTATCTACTTGGCTTCTATTGACCTCTGTTCAGCCTTTGATCTAGTGGACAGAGGTACATTGTGGAATAAAATGTTTGCTTTAGACATGCCGTCAGAGCTCCTAGCGATCTTATACTATCTCCACTCAGAAACCAAGATAAGTGTCCGACTGAACACTGAGGGAACCTTGTCTGAGAAAATTAATACAGGAAATGGTCTCAGACAGGGGTGTATTTTTGCCCCCACTGTTTTTAATTTGTATTTATCTGATGTTGGTCCGCACTTGGAAGAGGCATTGTTTGCTGCACTAAAAGTCAAAGGCACCCGGATTGCGTGGACTGCATATGCAGATGATGTGTTATTGTTGATTTAACACCCATGGGTCTGCAACGAGTTTTGTCTGCATTTAAGAAGTACACGGCAGACAACGCTTTAGACATAAATCAAACCAAAACTTTCATCATGCAACTTAGTCATAGGAAAAGACCAGCAAAATTTGCATGCTTTCTGGATCATGTTAAACTCACCATATGTCGTGCTTTCAGGTTTTTAGGTTATCCGATTTTTGAGACCGTTACCAGGGTCAATCTACACAATTATTTGGATAAAAAAATGACAACATTGATTTCTCAACTACTCAAAATTGATTGCAAATATGGGATCGTAGTAAAACGATTGCCCAGTTTAGCTATGGAATTTAATTGGTTCCGTCCTGGTTTAGGAGCGATTTTGTGAAATATGAGGCACGTTTACTAAGGCCATTGGTTTGGTATCTCCCGAAATGTGTTCCACTGGCAGCAATTCGTTTTGAACTGGGACTATACTTGCTCTCTAGTGTAATTCTTTGGCGTAGAGTCTCTTTGTTCAGGAAACTGCTTATAAGTAAAGAATCCACTCTACATGGAATCCTTGGACGGTGTCTAGTCGCGGGAAAGGAATCTTCTGTAGTAGTGCGTGACTTGGAAAAAGAGGTACATGAAGTATTGGCATTAGTTGGGGTTTCTAAAGAACTCCTTATCAATAACCCCACTAAGGTGAAGATACTTCTCCAGCACGCAGACTGGAACCACACTATCAACATAAAACAAAGCAAAAAACTATATGCGCATATGATTGGTAACTATAAAAAAATTGCAACAACTGAACCCTACCTCATAAGATTCCCCAGCAAAAAGCACAGACAGGATTTTATGCGTTTTCGTTTTAATGTCCTCAATGCAGGTGAGATTATGACTATAAGGCACACTTTGCCACCTCATATGGTTAAATGTCTTTTTTGTGATTTAGACATTGGAGAAGTATCTTTACAACATTTGTTGACGCAATGTTTGGGTCTAAGATCGGCACGTATTGATTATTTTATTAAATATGTGCCTAACCCAGAGAATGTTTTTCTGGAAGCCCTTTGGAACGACATGCTGTATGGACCTAGGGTCAAACCTCAATTGGCTATACTACGTTTTCTAAAAGATAAATGTAAACTATAGGGAGGTAGTTTTGCTACAACATTTTGCATGTATTAGTATCCTGTACTTCTTTATTTTATGTTAAGGTTCATTTGGATGTATAAATCATTTATTCTTATTTATTAAGATCTATTATAAGGAATGCTCTGGATTCAAAATTTTTATGTATTGTATTTTAAAAATCTGTTCTTATGTGTTTTATATATTTTTTTGTAAAGGTTACTCGTAACCCAAACAAATAAAGAAAAAAAAAATAATAATCATTTTCCCCAGGGGGCAGAGACAGCCTTGCAGGAGCACAGGGGTACCTATTACATCCAGTACCCTGCCCCCTTCAGCTCAATTGCCCAGGACAATTGTTGAGTGCACCTCCCATCGGCTATTTATCATCTGTGCCATGGTTGGGAGGCCACCAAAGGCTAAGGGTGGCAAAGCTGGGTGTCCTCCCAGGGCTGGCTGGGGTCGGGCATGTGGGTGCAGAGACCGGGGGGGGCAGGGAGTGCAGGGTGGCCAGGGTGGCTACAGAGGGGGAAAAGGCACTGGGGTAGGATGCCCAGCCACGTGCTGGTGCAGACATGCCACCACCCCTGAGGCTCCTGGAGATGCAGCTGTTGTATCACAACCGGGCGCCCATATGACCCAACAGCAACTTCCATCTGCTGTCACGGGCCCATCGGTGGTGGTAGCTGCAGGTGCAGCTGTGAGGACCACCACCCAGGCTTGGGGTCGGACAGGGCATGTTGCGTTGCATGATGAGGACTCCCTGAACGAGTTCCATCTTGTCAGTAGGTGCGGGTCACGTGTGTCCAGTGTAGCTGTGACCGGGGAACACGTATCTGGGGCAGTTATGACATCTGATGCCCCAAGCAGCCGGGTGGTGGTAACTGCATGGGCGATGCAGCCAGCACCACCTCGGCAGTGAGTCAGACCCAAGCCAGACTTCCGTCCTCATTCAAACGCCCACTCCCTTGGTCCAGTCCACCAGTTCCATTGACTCCACTGATCAGGGCCACATTGGCAACTCAGGGTCAGTACCACCAACCAAAAGGAGGAAGGGTGCTCCTGTGCAAGAGGCTGAGACCCCAGACATGGCTCTGGCCTCATGCACGTCGAGGAAGAAGCCTTTCGGCAAGCAGGAACGGGACTTCCTTGTGGACTATGTGTTGGCACACCAACGCAATATGCTTGGGGGCCCACAGTGCCATACAACCCATAAGCAGCATTGGGTCCACTAGCAGCATGTTGCGGATGGTGTAATATCCATGGGATTCCAGGTGTGCATGGCTCAGGACTGCTACAAGCGTTGGAATGACCTCCGACGCAGTGCAAAACAAAAGCGTGCCTCCAATTATTCCATGTCTCTGGTGAATGGTGGTGGACCAGCACCACAGGCGGATGAACTCACTCATCACAAGGAGATCGCTGCAGGGTTCATCCCAGAAGAACAAATCTGTGGAGTGGGAGAGAGGATGGATTATGATGCATCGTCCGGTGTCCAGTGAGTATTGATTCGTGTTACTCAATGACATGTGTGTTTGGAGTGTGTGACCCTTCCAGCTACAACTTGGGTCCTTCCTTTCACCAATCTCCCTCTCTACCTGTGGTGTTCACCAGGGGTCTGACCTCACAGCCTGGCTTTCCAAACAGCACCTGGCAGCTTTCGTCCTACTGCATTTTCATTTTCTGCTACAACTTCCAGTGCTATGCCGATGACACTCAACTCATTTCCAGGCTGCCCTTGGCCACCTCTTCTCCCTCCCTCATTTCCGATTGCCTCATTGACATTTGAAATTGGTGTACTGCCAACGATCTCTGTCTAAATGCCAGCAAGACTGAAATCCTCCTCATCGGTACACCTTCACCATCCTTTCCCCTCACTCTATGGCCAGCCCCGCTTGGCCCTCCTCCTACCCCCACCTGGAAGGCCAACAACCTCTGGGTCACCTTTGACTCTACACATTCCTTTTCCACACACATTTCTGACGTTTCTTGAGATATATTAACTTCTTGCTTAACATCCTCAGGAGTACTGTGCCTTTCCTCTCATTCACCTACAAGCTCACAGTCTCTCAAGCTCTGGTTGTCTCAAGGTTGGACTACTGTGACAGGCTCATTCAAAATTCTACCTGCCTCCACACTCCACCCTCTACTTCTAATCCAGGACTGCAAGACTTGTCCTTGGCCTCAAGCCCTGGGATCCCATCTTTCCAGCTCTGAAATCCCTTCATTGGCTACCAGTGGATGCAAGGATAAAACGTTAGACCCTCTGCATTGTGCACAAGGATTTCTGGCACCTCGGTCCAAAATACCTTCAACTATCCCTCTGCCAATTCCTCCCCTCTCGAGTCCTTTGCTCCTCTACCTCACACTCCCTCCGGGTCAGTCATTTATCGAAGAAACAAGCTGGTGGCAGATCTGTATATATGGCTGGGTCCTCCCTTTGGAACAGCCTACCTGCCACGTTGAAACTTGAGGAGAAACATCTCTGCTTCCGGAAGCACCTCAACACCTTCCTATTTGCTCCTGCATAAGCCCCTCCTCTCTCCAGCTGAACAGTTTCCTGGCACTGTGCACCTGAACACCCTCTGTCCTTCGGGCCCAGGTACCTGCACACCCTGCCTCCCTGCTGCACTGCCTCCAGGCCTCCCATTGCAATGGGTCCTGTACGTGTACCCATACAGTCCCCCACTCTTCTTCTGCACTCATCAGATTTGCCCTATCCAAATGATCTTGCACTTGCCACTTGCGGGCTGCACTACCACCTTTTGAATGCCTATTCTATCATTGGACTTTATTTTCATTATTTGGTCTCCTCTGTTTGGCACATTCCACTTCTCCCCCTTCCAGGATTTTCAACCCTTTATCCCTTCTCCATGCACTTGCATGTTCTCAATGTCACTGTGCCCAGAGTGATCATTGTTTTCATTTTCTTTTCTCCCTTGTTCCCCTCCCTTTGCTTGGTTGCGCTCTGAGCCACTTGTGTACGAGGGCAATCTTGATGAGATGTCATATCATGTCATATACATCCTTTGTCCCTGGTGCAGTGTGTCTCACTCTGACTGTGCTGATGGCAGTGGCTCCCTGTGCACATGTGTGCACATCCATGTACCATGTGCATTCCATGTATACCCCTAGGTGTCCTTGACTGCCTGTTCATTGTAGTATGTCTCCAGGATGATCCAAGTGTCATATTATTTGGACTGCCATTTCATGCTCACTGTGGGTCTGTGTGTCATCACGCACAACTTTAGGGTGTCCACATCTGTGTCGTGCACATGGCTCCCCTGTTACAGGCCCACTGCCCCTTTTCAACTGGTGTGTCTTCTGCATGCATGGCTGTACTACTGATGGTTCCTCGTCTGTCCACTTCTCATCGGCTGTAGTGACATTTGACTGACAACATGCAATAGAGGCATGCCAACACTGTCTGCCAATGCACAGTTCTGTGGTGAACCTTTCATTGCCATGCAGTTCCTCCCTGCTATTGTCCAGAGGGTGGGTGTTTCACGGTATCCATGCTACATGGTGCATGCCATTTGCACATGATGGCTGCAATTGCCCTTACACTGCCGTCACGTTTGGAGATTGACATCACTACGTACGTGTTGATGTTGGAAGTTGAGGGGGTACATAAGCACTCCTGTGCCACGTTCAGCCCTTCAACATGCCAACACAATGCTTCTGTGTGATAGTGACCTGCCATGTATGTACCCATGTCCCTCCTTTCATTGTATCGAAACGCAGTAGCGTAGGTGCCTCCTGTGACACATGAACTCTGCATAGTCAATAGTTGTTGAGTGCTGCACGTGAACATACATGTTACATGTGTCATGGTGTTTTTGGTGTGATTGCCAGCAGTGGCTATTTGTGTGTTCCCACATGCTTATGCTATGTGCCATCTCTTTGTTGCCATTTCTCTGTTCTACCTTGGATATGTGCCTGCTAGAGGTTGTGTTTGATGCAGGTGATGAGCAACTTGCAAAACATGTGTTGGCTTCACATTTTGCACACATCCTTTTCTGCTTTCAGGATACCCTTGCATTGCAATGCCACTGGATGCATGTTGGGCTTTGAGTTGCGTGTGACATGTCTGCTTCATGTGTTGGCTGTCAATGTTGTGATCTGTATGTGTGTGGTATGTGCTACTGACACGCATGTTCTTGTTTCTATTGTTTATGTTGCAGGTGATGAAGCACTGGAGGCAGAGGATGAAGATGTCATCTCAGACACGGTGGTCAGTTCACATGACCATCCAGGCACCAGTGCTGGTCATGGGGTGGCAGCCCACGAGAACCCACTGATGCTCCAGGCCATCGTGTTCAGAGCGGACTCTGAGTCAGGCTCTGATGTATCCTCTGACCACTATGTTGAGCCGGATCTGCATCATGACATTTCGTCGCCAGTAAGTGATCTTGTGTTGGATGATCTTCTGTCTGTGACTCCTGCAGTAGGGGCCAGGCGGGGTTGGATTGTCCACCTGTGGTGTTTACGGGTGCAGGGTAACACTCCACACCAGTTTGCCATGTTCCTGGGGCATCAGGTCAACGGAAGGATGCAGTCCTGCAGCCGCGGGCGCACCAACCCAGCAAGGACCACTGCTCCTTGGGCCCGGCAGGTGTCGTGTCCTGCTATGTGTTGGCCGTGCGCTACCGGGGTCAACTGAGTGGGAGCATGCCGTTATTGCCATAGCACAGCAACAGGGGGGAGCAGATGAGATGATGGCTCAGGGTATGGAAAGTGTGGCCTGTTCCATCCTCCCCCCTGAAAGGCAAGTGCAGCTCCAGCAGCAGGCTACGCGGTCCACGTGCCGCTCACTCAGGCTGGGCGCACCGGGCTGAAATGGTGACTATGCAACAAGCAATTTCTGCTCAGGCAGAGGCATACCGTGATGCCCTGAGGGTCGAACACCAAAACCTCTGATCTACTCTTGGTGCTCTCATGATGGATGACAGTAGGTGGGCAGAAGACAGGATGGAGCGGCTTGAAAGAACCATTTCAGCTGAACCTCATGCAAGCCGGGACATACTCTGTATGTCATGTGAGGCCATGCAGGCAGAACTCAGTCTTACACGTGAATCCTTGCAGGAGGAAGCACGTGTGACACATGAGGTAATGCATGCAGACCTATGTGTCATTGCCATGCAGGACCTGGCTTACCAGACCTGCATGCTTGTTGCCGCTGAGGGGCAAGGCGCAGATAGGCGTGGTAAGGCAACTGTGCCACATCCACCATCTGATTTCCATCCAGAGGGTGACGACGACAACATATCTCCCACATAGGTCGGGCCGTGCAGGTGCTGAGCCCAGTGAGTTTTTTTTTTTAAATCTCAACATCTACACATGTGGGTGTTGAGAGTCACCCTGTACGTCCCCCTGCCTGGGTTCCCCCAACCGCTGGGTCATATGTGGCCATTTTTGTTGTTTTTTTCTTTGTTTTGTTTCCTGCAAGTATTTTTTTTCTTTTTTTTTTCTATTGTACATTCATGCGACATTGTGGTGCTTTGTGGCATTTGAAGGCATCCACTGTGTGTTCCAGCAGGGCCCATTCAGGCTTGTCTCGTGTATGTGTTTTGCCTGGGGTCCTGACACATATGCTACTCCTGCTTACCCTTTCCATGGGATCGAAAGGATGGCTCAGTGTGACAGCATCTCACACAGGGGCATTGGGCTTCCGTCATATCTGTGGCCAGCCTACAGTCCTACTTGTGTGTACACCCCTAGTGGGTATTCCAGATGGCTTCTCCAATGCATTTCTGCACTTCATTTTGGTGAGCATTCTGTTGACTGTGCATTTCATCAAGTTGCTTATGATTTTTTTATGAATTGATTGTCTATGGTCATGCACTTCCTGCTATAGGCGGTACCAGGCACCCTTTGGCTGTGTAACACACACTGATGGTGGGAGGGGTCCGTGTGCTGACAATGTTGCATTGGGACAGGACAGTGATTTTGATATGCACATGAACGCTGCATGTTGAGTTATCCTTGTCACCATGCATTTCAACAACCCCCAATTCCTTGCTTCTGCTGCTTTGGCCATCTTGCAAACCTGCCTGGTGTTTTGTTGTGCCATTTGAAATATGCCTTTTTTTCTTTTCACTCGACTGTCATGTTTGTGGCCTGGACCTGCTCCCGCTCCCATTGGTTACACTTGGCCCTTGTGACAATCCAGCCAACCAGGAGGCTGGAGCCTGCCACCACTACGAAAGGCCCACAATGGAGGTCCTGTCTACCCCTGCCCATCAGTGTCCACCACCCTTCTGGGTCCCTTGATTGTCCCCTGTTTCCCCTGCCCCTGCCTGTCTCCACCTCCCCCCTGCCAGTCTCCCCCTGTCCCCTGCCAGTCTCCCCCTGTGTCCCTTGCCCCCGCCAGTCTCTGCCTGCCCCCTGCCAGTCTCCCCATGTCTCTCGGCCCCTGCCAGTCTCCACCTGCCCCCTGCCAGTCTCCCCCTGTCTCCATTGCCCCCTGCCAGTCTCTGCCTGCCCCCTGTCAGTCTCCCCTGTCTCCTTTGCCCCCGCCAATCTCCAACTGCCCCCTGCCAGTCTCCCCTGGCTCCCTTGCTCCCCGCCAGTCTCACCTTCCCCCTGCCAGTCTCCCTCTGTCTCCCCCTTCACCTTCACACCCCCTCCCCTTCTGCACCGTCTTCTTTCCCTCTGCCCCCTGTGTGTGCTTTCTTTCCCCCTCTTCCCCTTCTGCCTTTACACCTTGGCCCCCTCCTCCCTTCTCTCCTCCCTCTCCCTCTCCACCACCCTTTCCTCTCCTCCTTGTCCTCTGTCTGTCTTTTTCCGGCACTACCCCAATTGCTGTCTGGCATGGTGATACATAGCCGCTTGTTCTTTGCAGACACTTCCCCCTCCGCCTCCGTCCATCCACCCCACACCTTCACCTTTTTTGAGATTCATTTTGGCACTTAATTTTATCATCAGTCCCTCCACCTCTGATTACAGCACAATCTTGATAATTCATCGACCTTCAATAGTTTGTCACTTGTTTTGTTACTCTCTTCACCTCTTCCCTCCTCTTCCATCACCCCCCCCTCCTTATGCGACTCCTGCACTGCAACTATTGCCATCAGGCATAGCAATGTTGATGCTAGTTTTGTTTTCCCACATTCCCTCCCTAGACTCTCCCTTATTGTTATAAGCACATGCACTATGTACTTTGATTTGATTGTTCGTTTTCAAATTATGGACTGTTTGAAGGACTTGTAGGAAGGTACTGTGATTCTCCCTTGTCCCCTCCCTCCATGAGGTGCTTTGATGCATTTTGTGTGTAGGCCCTATAAGGATTTTCAATGAATCAGTGATTGCTCACTGTGTGCCATTGTCGATGTGGGATACTCTGTACATGATATTTTCTGCTGGTCAATGGCTGATCCTATGTAGGGTTTGATTTTGAGGTGTCAGAAGATTGGTGTGGTTTAACACACAGGGGGGTCCTTGAGTGCAATATTCACATGTGCTGTGTACAGGACACTGAGACTCACTTCATTTCACATGCATGTATTCGATGCATGTCCCTACTGACACAAACACTTAGGCAACGCCCCCCACACCAAGTATGGTGACACCATGCACACACGTGCAACCAGATTGCCTTTTGAGGCATGCTGTGTCCCTACAATCCATGTTCACCTCCGATTCATTGATCATGTACATGCATCACAGGCTACTATTTTGTTGATTGTACTTATTTTTCATGATGCTCAAGGGATTTCCCCAACGCAATGCACACTTACTGTGCTGCCCAGTGAGCGGTATGTTGCAGAGGACACACACGCAGCACACAGTGTTTGTAATGCTAATTTGCTATTGTCCAATGTGCATGGCAACAGGTATTCTGACTTCCGTTGCTTGCACCACTGGTGGCATGCGTTTGTGCCACAGTTTTCAAGGTGTGAGGTGTTGGTCAGTCATTTCTTCATATTCCATGTCAGGTGTAATTGTCTGGTGCCTATTTACATTTCTCACATGGCACTTCATGACAATTGTGTCATGTGTTGTGCATATGGTTTGATGTTTTGCCGTTGCATACCATGGTATGGTGTGGCAGATGGGGTCATGGGGGTTGAGAGGGTTTGGGTGGCATACCAGTACTTTCACGCCCTGTTTTGCAGGGGTGGGGGGTATGCACATTGTATGTGTTCCTTTTGGTCACATGGGATTGGTTGTGTTTAAGTAACTAGGGATGCACACAATGTGGCACTTCCGTGGACACATTCTCAGGGTGGTAAAGTTGTGACAGTTAACTGTCCCTTTCTCATCATCAATTGTCACCTGGTATGTGCCAGGCCTGTGTGCACTCCGCAGGGGTTTGAGTTTAGGTGAAAAATCTGGCCACAAGCTGGGTACAGGCTGCCTCACCACATGCCCTTTCCCCTCCCATGCGCAGCGTCTGTGCGTCTGGTTGGGGATGTGGGGGCACCACCATGTCCACCGGCACACCCTGCTGTGTTGCAATGTTGTGCAGGACACATGCTGCCACAATGATCCTGCACACTACTGGGGGTGCATATAGTAGCTGTTCGCCAGAGCGGTCAAGGGAGCAGAAGCGTGACTTGGGCACTCCGAATGTGCGCTCCACTATGGCTCTGGTTGCAATATGTGCTGCGTTGTATCTTACCTTGGGTGGTGTGGTGGGGTTCCGTATTGGCTTCATCATGTAGGTGCTCAGAGGGTAGGCACTGTCCCCTGGTAAGGTGATAATGGTTGTCATTAGTTGGGCTTGTGTATTTGTCTGTGTGTGACATGCATGCATGTGCACAGGCATTTGTACTA
Source organism: Ambystoma mexicanum (assembly GCF_040938575.1). Lineage (NCBI taxonomy): Eukaryota > Metazoa > Chordata > Amphibia > Caudata > Ambystomatidae > Ambystoma > Ambystoma mexicanum. The sequence continues at coordinate 1,120,455,778 of NC_090936.1, forward strand.
ACCTATGAGCCATGTGTCGCCATGCTTCCCAGCTTCCAGGGCCTGGCTCAGGGTGGACATTCTGTATATGAAACTGTCATGGGTGTACCCTGGATAGTTTGCATAGACAGAGGTGATGATTCCTTTTGCATCGCATACAAGCTGCACATTGATGGAATGCCAGTGCTTGCGGTAGATGTTTTCAGTGGCCCTAGGTGGAAGTAAGGTCACGTGGGTGCAATCTATGGCACCAAGCACTTTGGGGAATTGTGCCACCCTGTAGAAGTCCAGGACCTCAACCTGCCTTTCTGCAGGTGTTCTGTGCATGTATATGTGCCTGCGGACTGAGGGGCACACAGCGATGATTGCCAACACCTGGTGTAGGCAACATGGCTGTGTGGGCTGTGAGATGCCCCCCACTATGACAGTTGTCCGCTGAAATGACCCAGTGGCCAAAAAGTGCAGTACATTGAGCACCTTCTCCAAGGGGCTCAATACTTGGGAGCGCAGGGTGGGTGATGTGAGTTCATCTTCCCCCTCAGTGACCAGCTCTAGGATGATATAAGGTGGAAACCTATACCTGCCAAAGACCTGGTCATCAGGCATCCCAAAAAGGCTGTTCCTGGGCAAGAAAATGCAGGGCCTGGCTATTCTCCTCCTCCTGCGGTGTCCCACGAACACTGCTGTGAGGAATGGGACATTCATCGTAGCTGCATATGCTTGTTTGATGTTTGCACGCAATTTTATGCTGCGCAGGGGCGCTTCTGCCTACTTTCGTGGGGCGGACGTATTTGTGCGTGTGTGTGTGTTTTTTGACGTGCGCAGGTTTTCCCTATCCGATTCCATGAATACGTGTTGTTCACTAGCGTGTGGGCGTTGCGCGTTTTTCCCAGCGGTACTTCCCACGTTACGCCTACATTTTCACGCGTTGTTCCCCATTCCCCGTGTTCCGCCCCCTTTTTAGGTGTGTGCATGAGAAGTTGTGCGCTTTCCCCGTTCCTGTCGCACACGTGTTTGGAAAGTCGCAGTGACGTGTAAGGTAAGCGTGGATTTGGCACCCATCCCGGGAAAAACACGCGCAGGGCCTTTTCACGCTTGCGCCAGCTTGCGCCACAAATTTTGGTGCACAATTATTCCATAAATTACCCTGCAAGTTTCTTAACCAGAAATTCAACAACCCCCCATGTTACAAGACTATGTTATATCAGCACTAGCATCACTAAGGGCGCTAGAGAAAACACATTTTATATGGGGGGAAATCACATGTTAATGGAAATAGCCAGTTCACACTTCGCTGGTGGGTTTATGGAATGTTTCTGGCATTATGTCTGACCAAAGAAACATGGCTGCCAGGTACCTATTCTGCTGCAATAAAGACATATCTGAAAGATTAAGGTGAATATGAACAAGTAGGGTGAACACCTACCATCACTCCAACTATGCCCCCAAGGTGTATATAATGTGTCTGCTAACCATATAGAGAAATCTTACTTACTGGGAACGGAAGTATAGCAGTTAAACAGATCATCAGGACTCACTCTCATTCAGGGGCGTAGGAGACACATAAAATCTGGGGGGGACAGGGGACACCTTGTGTAGTTGTAAACTGTGTTCCTGTCTCAAATCCCACTCAGCTAATCTTGGGTAAATAAATTTATCTTGTGGTGGTTGGTTGTTAATTGGCCAAAGGAGCAAGCTCTGCTCTCCAGTCTTTACCAGACTTGTACTTGCAAGTAAGTTGCTTCGAGTGCAGCATCATTATGACACTTTGTAACGTGAGCAGCGAGCATATATATCAAAAAGATCCAACAGGCAAAAGCCGCAGAACCAAAATGCGCTACTGTACATTACTGCACCTACATTGCCGTTACAATTTCTCTAGCTCATAATCAGGACTGAACATTTAACACAATCTGAATGGATGATGCAGATGGTTTCATTTTTATCGAAGCACTAAAAGCCAAAGTGCTGCTAATAATATGCATCATGCCCAGGTCCGGACATCGGTCACCTGTTAGGCAAGATTTGTATGTATTAACCCTGTTGGAGACTACACCAGCCTTGTTCTCATGGCAATAGGTAACCCAACCTTTGGCATAAGCCTGCACTACACAAGTTGATAGTGTGACTGAGCAGCCAGGCTTATCTCAAGAGGGGTCAAAGTGAGGGTTGTAACATAGAGATTCACAGTGACATGTATTCAAATAACCCTTATAATCAAGGTTTCTTGATAAAACAATGATTTATTAATTTAAGTCAGTTTTAAAATAAGCCTTCTTTAGAAGGGAGCAAATATGCAACACTTAAATACAATTCAAAAATACACACTTTCAGTTTCAATAAATAAGTAGATGCCCTTTTGGGATGGCACACAGACACTTCCTACACCCTGAAGTGACTTCAATTGTTTAGGACACTGTGGACATTGATATATCATGTGCACATTTAAAGCAATACTGGGATTTGTAGCAAAAGGAAAAGGTTAGGGAGGGAAGCCATGGTTAACACGTTTCTCAAACAGGTAAGCACTTTTCAACCCCCCAATGCAATGTAGTTTAACCCTTTCCCAGCTATAGAAGTAAAGAATGTATGACTTTTTGGAGGGACATTTAAAGACAAAGTCAAAGGGCAAGAAGAGTCTTCAGGGAGCCAGGACAGTCAATGCCAATTGAGCAAAGTCTAGGGGAGCCTGAGGCACTTCTTGAAGATTAGCACAAATTCCTTGCACAATGATAAAGAGAGTTTGTTGCAAACGAAATCGCTGTTGGGCCACAAGCTGGGAGGCTTGTGAAGGGCAAAGCTGCAAGAAACTCTGCAAAAGGCAGCAAATGCAAGTCTCGACTGAGAGCTAGCAGGCTGCACACAACAAGAGGTAAGTACCCCTAGTTAACAATACCTTGGGGGTCATTCCGAGTCCGGCGTTAAGGGAAAAACGAGGCCGGTAAAGGAATAACGACTTCCGTTACTGTTACGGGCCATTCTGACCCGCCACACCGTTATTTACGTCACCGTAAACTACGATGGCGTAAATAGCGGACCAGTGTCGCGCGCCCGACACTCCATCGCGGAAATAACGGGAAGGCGTAAACCATCTCCGATTCCAAGCAAAGCGAACACGGAAATAACGACCTCCACAAGGGCGCAAAGTACCTTACCGTCATGGCGTTAATACCGGCATCGCGGGGAAGGTGTTAACAACCCTGATCAGTGTTTGGAAGAGGAACAGGTGCACCCAATCAGCACAGGTGGAGGCAATAGAGTCTGGCACAGCACAAAAGGAGCACACCCACACCCCCTCCCACACCAAGATGATACCAATTGTAGCAGCATTCCTGGAGCTGGAGGCCCTGCTTGCAAGGCAGCAACTACGACAACAGCAACAACAGCAACCACAGCAACCACAGCCCCCACCACAGAGGATACACAGTAGGAGAAGGAGGGTGAGACAGGGCCAGCATGCCCTACCGGTGCTGCCACCATTACCACGCCGGCAGCCCCCAATTCCCCGCATCAGAGCCACCCCCTTCAACCTCACACCAGAGCAGATCCACACCCTGTACCGGCTTGACTGGGACACCATAACCACCATAGTGGCCCTGATACATACCGACATAGTGAGCCTCATAGAAATCAGCACTGCCATCCCCCCTCTACAAAATGTAGTGTCCGTGCTCCACTTCCTTGCCACAGGCACCTACCAGCATACAGTGGGGCACATGCATGGCATTTCACAGCCAATATTTTCCCGGATACTCAACCAAGTGCTGGATGCCCTCCTCAAGCACAGAAGGTACTACATATGCCTCCCCCGGACTCCACAGGAGATATATGATACCAAAGCTGCCTTCCATGCACTTGCAGGCATGCCAAATTGCATAGGTGCCCTCGACTGCACCCACGTAGAATTGGTGGTTCCTCATGCTATGGAGGTGCCGTATCGCAACCGCAAGCAATACCACTCCATCAACGTCCAGATGGTGTGTAATGCCAGTAAAGCCATCACACAATGCAATGCTCGTTACCCCGGATCAACTCATGACTCCTTGGTCCTGCAGAACTCAACACTACCACGCTACATGGACCGACATGCCGGACAACGTACCTGGCTGCTTGGTGAGTAACCGTAATGGGCCATGGCAGTGCATTGGGGCTCTGAGTAGGTTGTCAGCATACCCCACTGTGAAAGGGGTTGGGGGAGATGCATACTCCACCCGGGAGGGAAAGTGGGGGGGGATGCATACTCCACCCGGGAGGGAAATTGGGGGGGGGATGCATACTCCACCCGGGAGGGAAATTGGGGGGGATGCATACTCCACCCGGGAGGGAAATTGGGGGGGGATGCATACTCCACCCGGGAGGGAAATTGGGGGGGGGATGCATACTCCACACAGGAGGGAAATTGGGGGGGGGGATGCATACTCCACCCGGGAGGGAAATTGGGGGGGGATGCATACTCCACCCGGGAGGGAATGTCAACGCCATTGTACGTTGTGCACCTCACAGAACACTGTGCCCCATGACAAGTGGCACGCCACATTACCACCTAACCACATAGTTGTGAATACGAGCCAACACCTAATGGTACCTGACAAACAGTTACCCTGGCCAAAGACCACGACACATGCACCACACATCGGTGGACCTTACACACCGTAAGGTCATCGTGCACCATGCAGTGCAATAGCACCATGTCGCTGACTCCTGCATCTCAACACAAAGGACAGTCATCCATGGGAGTGCATAGAGGTTAGTCTAACAGGGATCCTACTGCGTGTGACTGGTTCGGCACCTCCATAGGATAGCTGCCAATCACCATGATAGTGATCAGTGCTGAATGAAGGGTATGCTACCAACTACTACCAACACACCCTTACAGCAAGTCTCAGCGAAGTCATCAATTAATGCAGTCCAACACTGCTGCATGCATAAACGATGCACATGCAACAAGACATGAGTGCGACCATGACCCATCAGGGAGAAGCTACCCCCTCCATCATTCCATTGGCCAGCACACATGGCCGGACCAGTAATGGGTTGACTGTATCCAGGGACATGTGTGCATGGCCAGTCATCACCCGCTGCAATGTAAGACTAGCACAGTTCTCCACCATGAATGTACTAACACTTACCTTCATTCCACTCTCATGCAGGTGATGCTGGCTACCCTTTGAAACCGTAGCTCATGACCCCGGTCCGCAACCCCCAAAACAGGCACGAGGAGGACTATAATAGATCTCATACCCGTACCCGGGAGGTCATAGAGCAGGCCTTCGGCCTTCTGAAGGCATGATTCCGTTGCCTCAGCCGGTCAGGAGGGGCCCTCATCTACAGCCACGAGAAGGTGTCCAAGATCACCATGGCATGTGTAATGCTGCACAACATGTGCATCCGTCAGAACGTGCCACTGCCCCCTGACGTGGGACTGCTACCACCAGATGAGGAGGAGGAGGAGGTGGAGGAAGGAATGGCATAACAGCAACACGGTGCCGATGCACGGGAGGGACGTTCCGTGCGACAAGCATTGTTCGAGCAATATTTCTGAATCACAAGTCAGGTCAGCTGAGGGGGTGAGGGTGACAGGGCATTGGGCACTGGGTGTGGGGATACATGTACTACATGCACTGTGAGACATTAAAAGACACATGCACAATAATGAATGTCCACTCTGTATTTTAGGATAGACCAAACTGTGTATTGTATGATGATGTCCAAACGTGTACAACAGATCCTTCACCCTCACCCCCCTCCCCCCCAACTCCCACACACACCCTCACCCCCCTCCCCCTCCCCCCCAACTCCCACACACACCCTCAACCACCTCCCCCTCCCCCCCTACTCCCACACACACCCTCAACCCCCTCACCCTCCCCCCAACTCCCACACACACCCTCCCCCCCTCCCCCTCCCAACTCCCACACACACCCTCAACCCCCTCGCCCTCCCCCCACAACAACCCCACAATGTTCCCATCAGTGCAGCATTGGCCACATGTGTGTGGCTGCACGGTCAATGGGCACTGCCAGAGCCTGGGGCATCCCTTCCATTCCGGCGCATCGTGAGCAGTGACCTACGGACCGGGCTGGTCTGCGTGGAGGAGCTCTGGGAGGGTGGCACCTCCTGCTGGGGCTGTGGTCTGGGGGGTGCTGCCTCCAGGGCATCAGCAATCCTGCCAAGCATCTCACAGATGCGGTTTGTGCTGGTACTGATGATCTCGCGCAGGGCCTGAAGGTCATTATAAAGCACCAACCCTGATTCCCGGTTGTCCCGGAGAAACTCCTCTATCATGCCCGTGAGGTGCTGGCAGCGCACTGTTTCTGCAGCCGATGTGGGCAATGTGGTCGGCAGGCTTCGTGTTGTTGTGCCTGCAGGACTTTCAGGACTTCCTGCAGGGGAAGTGGGCTCATGACAGACAAGTGTATCCCCTTCGCCTGTGAGCCCTGGGCCGTCACTCGACCCAGGGTCGCTATGGGCAACCTGGCTGTACGAGGGAGTGTCTGGGCTCTGTACATAGTCATTGGGCTCCTCCACGTTGTCAATGGTGTTTGGTGATGTGCTGCCTGGCACATCGAGGATACACATGGCAGCATTCTCCCCTGACGCACTCGATTCCTCATGGTGCAGCGTGGGGATTGTGTCCCGCAGAACTGCAAGCATGTCCAGGGCCTCGGATGGGGGTTGTGTACCCTCCATGGGGGTTGCTGGGGCAGGTGGTGTGGCATGTGCCTTCTTCCTGCTTGCAGGTGTGTGCTGTCCCTTGCCTGTGCCCCGGGAGGTATTTGTCCGTGGGCCTTCCTGGTCCTCACTTTCATGACCGGTGCCTGTGGGGGGCAAGAGAGAGACGGCATGAGCAATGATCTGGAGGTCAGAATTACTTCCAGACAATGGTATTACGATGGGATAGCAGCGTTTTGGTGACATTTGGGTGCTGAGTGGGACTGTGATCTTTGCTTGGATGGGAAAAGCATACTGTCGGCAGGGTCACTCATGTTGGCGGAGTATTGTGGTGACTGACATTGACCAGCTTTTTGTGTGGCATGCCCAATATGGGTGTCAGCCTGGCACCTTACATCATCCTGGGTCCCAGTTGTTACGGCATCATTGGAGGGGGGGGGGTTTACCCAAACATGATGTGACTGCTTGACCAGCCCTTGGCGATGACTTGCATTAGGGATGCATGTACTGTTTACACTCATGGCACTCACCTGCGTCAGCTGATGAAGGATCACCGCAATCCATATCGCCGACACCTTCGATGGATTCTGTGCCCATCATCCCCGCACATGTTTCCTCCCAGGGCATCATTTTTATGGGTGAGGCTGGGCCTCCTCCTGTCTCTAGGGCCAGATTGCGGTTTGCTGAGAGGATGGCCCGCACCATCAGACGGAGGTCATCCCAGCGTTTGCGGCAATGCGTCGTGCTGCGGGGGGTGTTTCCGACAGCGCTCACCCTCTGCGAGACCAGCTCCCATATCTCCTTCTTCCTGAGGATGGTGGGCCTGCGCATGTCGCTGCTGAAAACAATCTCAGCATGTTCATGCAGAGTATCGACGAGTACCTGGAGCTCATCCTGGGAGAATTTCTCCTTCCTGATGCGCGCAGCACCCTTTTTCAATGCTTTTGGCATGATGCTGGTCTCTGGAGTCTATTTTGCCTATCACGATATGCCCACGAGTCCGGTATGGAGAGGATTGCAATGGATTGTGATTTTAAAGATGGCCGCCATGATGCTTCCCGTTCCTGTTCGATGACGTAATTTCCGTCTCCGGTTTTTACCGGTGCCCGTAATTTACGTTCATCGTTAATTACGGGCACCGCTATTTACGCACTACGTGGAGGGCGATGGTGTTAGTTACGTCTCGGTTGTTGTCGGTAAGGGGTTTGATGCGCCCTTTACCGGTATGGCGCTAGGGGGTTTACCGGCATGGCGGAAAGCTCGTGCCCGCGAGGTCGGAATATGGTGCTAATTACGCCCTGCTACCAACGCGGATACGGTATTTCCGCAATGCCAGTAAAGTCAGAAATTTAACGCGAACCTCGGAATGAGGCCCTTGAGTCTGAAGAAAAGGTTCCAGCTGGCTTCTGTTCCTGTTGTAGTTCCTGCAGATCCTGTTGTTCCTGCTCCTCAGTCGTGGGGACAAGAGGGAGGGTGTCTGGCACCTCCTGCACTATGGTTCAAAGGTCGGCGACAGCAATGGGTGCAATTCCGATCAGCGTCACTTTGCGGTTTTAGCTACTCGCTAATAGCACCACTGCGGTCCTTCAACACCTTGTGGGCTCCCTTCGCTTCTGGGGTCCAGCACTCTGTTGACATGGCTCAGGCTTGGAAGTCCTGCTTCGAGGGAGTCTGGAGGATCTTCCTGGAGCTCAGGTCCGACTAAAAAATGATAAACTTGTTTATGGAGATTCTGTACCTTGGCATTCGGTTCCAGCATCCGCGAAGAAGTACAGTCAGCAGGGAGAGGGTTTCCAGGCAAGTTCGTCTTGGGGTTGATTGGTTCCACCAACGCAAAGAGAGAAGTCGTCCTATGCAGGGCTTCTCTAGTCGCTCAGAATTCGGAGCTTCAGCAATGCAGCAGGGCTTCACCAGGCAAACCAACGGTCCAGGAGGTTACAGCAAGCTTCTCTTCCAAGTTCTTCTTTGGTTCCTTTGTCCAGTGGTCGACTCTGCCTTCCTTGCAAAAGACCCCGCCTTTTATGCAGGTTTATCCCAATCATTTGCAGCCTAGCTGTCACTCACACAGCAGGGTGCCTGTCTTACAAGGACAGCCAGCCGGCTAATCACCTTTGGGTGCATTCTAGTAATGAAGCCGACTAAGCACAGGGAGTTTCGGGAACCTCCCTCATTTCCTGCCCTGCCAGACATGCTGGACCCAGAAGCGGACTTCAGCAGTGAACCCTGCCAAAGACAAAACAAACAAAGGGACCAAACCTCAAGGAGACCTTTTCAACAAGAAATGTTGAAATGGCGAAAAAAGAAGACCAGGGCCATTTTGACAAAATGGGCACTCACGGGTGCAGTGCTGCAGCTGAGGAATCAGCCTGCGGTACAAACACACAATGGCAAGAAAAATAAACCACTTCCACCAGCCATTAAATGTGGAAAGGGTAACATAGAAAATGTTACATGAGAAAGTAGACAAAGGGGATACTAAGTAACCCCTCCAACACTCCACATAAGATGGTGTGTGCTGGGTCTACAAAGTAACAAAAAGTGTGTAAAGTCATTTTCACTTTACTGCTCTTGGAAACAGTAGTTTATCCAAGATAAGGTATTTAAACCTTTAGAGAAATCCAAAGCACTTCTCTGTGACTCTGCACTTAATGTGCTGTGTGTCACAATACATAAAGTGATGCCTATGGAGTTTGTCACACTCCAAAAACAAAGAGAATACAGGATCCAAATCAGATAACAACGCATGGGTGAGTGCGAAAAAGAGCTCACTCACTCCAAGGTTAAAATTAAAAAGTCCTAAAATCCTGGGGGTCTCTAAGGTAGAAAGGAATTAACACATTTCTGAGAATTCTCCCTGACATCGCTGCAGCAAAGGAGCAGCACATGTTTCGTGTGCGGCGACAGCCGGGCGCGGGTGCCGCACCATTCAGCCCATGTGGGCCGTCCAAGAGCAGATACACAATGATTTTAACCAGGCAATACAGCTTTAATGACTTGTCTGAAATATGCACCTGTAATTGCAAGCTCATCGCTTCTGGCCACTGCTACCAGGAAAGCTTTGTGATGGTAATGGACGGCCGTTCGCCAGCAGAGTGGCCCTGGCAGATCAATCAAATGGAAACCTGCTGAAGGCATCTTTAGGCTAAAACTTAACAAAACGCAGTGAGTGTACACTGAAATCAAACATGAGCCCAAAACTAATTGTTAATAATGTTGCTTAGCTTGCCTCACAAGGATCAGGTACTATGATAAAGTTGATTAAATGCAATTTCAACTGTAAGGGGTCATGCTTTCAAAACTAAGAGCTCAGTTGTCTGCGCTCTATAAAAAATCATTTGTCTGTCCATCAAGGCCTGGACTGCTTAGGTATAGGTATCACCTTCAGCCTGCCCATTAAGGAAAATGCCTCTCAGATAGCACAGCAAGTAGAGTGCTCGCTTTGACATCCACGCAGAGCCTGCCGATGCAGGTTCGAATCCCAGCAGGGCCAAACTCAGCCTTTCATCTTCCAGGGTCGATAAATAAGCACGGCACACGGTGGCTAGTAATAAGCAGCTCTCAAATACCTGAGGGTTAATAGTGTCATATAAATGTGAATTATTTTTATTATTGTGATTAGTCTGTATAAAGTCTCTCTTAAAGCACGCAGCATAAAAAGGACATCAACATTATATAAGAGCTAGGGATTTGACACATTGGGCCTCATTACACGGTAGGCGGTAGGGATTTACCGGCACCGGTAAAATACCGGTACCGGTAAATCCCTGCCGCCTTACTACGAGGTCCCTTAGCGGGTTGGAGTTTTAACGCTTGCTTTTTGCAGGCGTTAAATACCAACCCGCTAAGGGACCTCGGAGCTAATTACGGCACCGCAAAATTGCGGTGCCGTAATTAGCGCATTCCCCATTCCCATAGAGCCCTATGGGGCAGAAATGGGAATGGGGAAGGGCAATGGCGGAAGGGGGATTTACCGCCCCTCCAACCTTGGGATGGGGCGGTAAATCCCCTTTCCGCCAAGGCGGTGCCGGTATTTTACCGGCATGAGCCATGGCGCTAATAGCGCCATGGCTCACCGCCTACCGTGTAATGAGGCCCATTGTCAATCTAGAGGTAGACTGAAGCTGGATAAAGTTGTTTAAATGCAATTCCAACAGTAATGGCTCATACTTTCAAAACTACAAGCTCAGTTGTCTGTGTGCGCCATATAAAATCATTTATGCCGCCATCAATGCCGGACTGCTTTAGGTAGAGGTGCCACCTCCAGCCTGCCCATTAAGCAAAATGTCTTTAATTTCATCCAATCGAAGAGGTGGGAACTGTTGTGCTCACAAGCAGAAAAACCCCAGAAGCGCCAGCAAATAGAAAACAATTATGTGCACGGACCAGTGCACCAGGCAGCCAGCCACATACAGCCAGCCAGTGTGACTGCCTCTGAACAAGAGACGCTGTATGACCAGAGCTGAGCAAACATCAGCTCATACAGTTTCCAGCCCCAGCCCTGATTTTAAGTTAACACATGCAGCGTTGCTATAACGAAACCCCTGCGCCTCGCCTTGCTTCTGATTGTGGAGGGGATAATTGGCATTATATCCCCCTGTCTAGAATTGTGGGGGGATTTGTCCCACCTGACTCCCCATGTCCTACGCCCATGCTCTCTTTGATACCATAACACTGATCTAAGACCTATTGAATGCAATTGTAGTAAGTCAGTCAGTAAAGCTTTATTCAGGTTTGCCTTAAGCACACACATTCAAATACAACATAGATCTGTTGCGTACAAATTATTAGGTAACAAATCATAATGGGTATACATATAAAATGTGCAGTTCATAAAATGCAATCAATAAAAACCTACTGGAAAAAATAAATACCAAGAAAAGGTAGTCAGATAACTTGAGGCAGCGTCCTAAGAAACCAAGCATGGTGGATGCATTTGGCAACAAAATATACATCATTTACTATAACTGTGGATTTACATAAATGAATGGCTTCTTGCATGGTTTTAACAGATGCTTTTCTGAACAGTGGTAACAAATATGTCTTCCTCAGGTCACTGTAACACACACAAAGAGAAAGAAATGAGTGCCAAACTCTGGGTCTTGACAACACATTGGGCATTTTTCGAAATTGCCCCCATCCATCCGTGAGTAAAAGTCACTACCTGCAGTGTGCCAGTTCTTAACTCCAAAAATAGGATGCGCGCGTGGGCAGGTGTTATCAGATCTAAATATCTCTCTTCATCTAATACCGATTTCGAGGATAGATAGACCAGCCGCACTTTCAAATTCAAGCACGTGGTAATAAGACATTCTTGGGTGTACCATTTCCAAACTGCTTAATCTCTCCTTTTAAACCACTGGGCAGTTTGTGCGGATTATGCAGATTATGCCATATTTCTTCCATATCTGTCCGTTTAAATTGTTGCCTAACGTGGACCGACCATTGGAGTGAACTTCCACCAGGGTGGATCAACAGATCTAAATATGGTTCTTTGTACTTTGCGAGCTCAAGTGACCCCCAAACCCTGATCCAATAGATGACAGGTTTCCATGCCAGCTGGTAGGTAATAGTGTCAAGCCCACATTCCATTAACAGAGGGGCACTTGGGAAGCTATACAGAAATCTAAGTAGCTTTTACAGGAATGTGTTCTCTGCTACTAACAATTTTCAGACAGTTAGAGTGGCCCCATATCTCGGCTCCATAGAGTACTACTGGTGCAGACTGAATGGAATAGATATCGATGGCAGGGGACATAGCTCGCTCTCTGTGGGAGATGAAACATTTCTTGAGGCCACCGCTGTTTCTTTCTAGAATGGTCTGTGACCTATTGGACTCGGCTGCCCATTAACCTGTGTCCGTAAACCTCACTCCTAGGTAATAGTAATAAGTAACTTGTTCCAGGACGGTACCACTGATATCCAAGAAAAGGCTTGGTTCTCCTTGGTGTGAAAACCAAGGCCTTGGTTTTAGTCCTATTGAGCGTCAGGCCTAGCTGTGATCACTTAAGGATAACACGCTCCAGGCAACTCCTGATCCCCGTAGGTGATGTAGCCAGCAATCTGGCTTGAGTAATCTGCAAAAGATAATGCTGGCTAAACATCAGTACTAGGTTTTGGAGGGTCCAGCTGATCTCCGGGTCATTCTACCACCAGATCCAAGATACTTTCATTAATATAAAGGCCGAACAGGAGCGGGGCAAAGACACAGCCTTGCTGTATGCCTCTGTTGACTGAAAACTGCTTGGTATTTTCCGCTTCCGGGCTCCCCCTCACTACCACTGTGTTGTTGGAGTAGAGTTCGGCATTTAAAGATACCAGTTTGGCCGGGAACCCACACTTCAAGAGAACCTGCCATAGCTGGGTGCTGGGTACACTGTCAAAGGCGGTCTGCAGATCAATAAACAGTGTAGAGGAGGAGACAAGTACTCCCATTCCAACTGCCCCATGTACATTGCCTGAAACGTATGAACCAAAGTATGTGACGTATGCTGAACAGTTAAACCAGCAAAGAGAAGAGCATGGGCTCTGTTCAGTCCCCATAAGAACACCTATACCTAAGAGAATATGGGAGGTTAAGTACCCATTGAGGAAACCATACCTGCATACAAGACAATATGATGGCCATTTGAACGAGCTTCCTGAAGAAGCAAAGAAACTAAATGACATGGATGAATGGTGACATCATACAAAGTTGAATCAACACCTATATAGAAAGATAAACAGACCAGAGAGGCAGACGATTTATAAAGTACAAGAAGATGCCAAGGATCAGTGACATCTTGGGATGAAGATGAAGAAACTTATGCCACAGACCTGATGAAGATACTTAGATAGTTGAAACACGTTCAGATGCAATGGAACGCAAGCAGCAAAGCAATCATGAAGCTAGCTTCATGCTTTTAAATAGATTAGGCCGCGGCAAGCGCCAACATATACATATATACCTCAATAGATACAAATGGACAAATAAAGAATAAATGTTTCCACTACGTATAAAGCAGTACTGAACAAGCAAGAAGGCCTTATTCATTTTCACAGTTGAGAAAAGCAATTGAATTAAACAGAATAATAGTGCAGCTAAGGAGTTCACTGAGCCAAGAAAGCCAATGTCTTCTCAAACTGGAGTTGGCTGACATTGGATACAATTAACGTGAAAGAACAGAAGCTCCTGTTCAGAGAGGTCAAGCAAAAACAAAAGACTTCAGAGGACTATTGAAAATAAAATCAAATACACTAAAATGCTAACGTTCATCGTGTCCAATCATGTGATAGAGGGAAGTTGGACGAGCAAGATGATCACGCCTACGCACGGAAGCCGGCTAGTACCTATACTCCCTAAAAATTCTCAGAGGACAGTACAAACTCAAGGCCAACTTCAAAGTACTAATTGACACTGGACCATTGAGGTGATGATGGATGATATTTTAATTGGTGGGTCCGCACCTGGTTGTTCAGTCTACGTGCTGCTAAGTAGGTAGGAAAAGTACGGACAGGGGTTTGAAGCCAACCAATTGTAGGGGACCACGTAGTTGGGGGTCCTGTAGTGTGTGTAGCCAATGGAACGTCATACATTTAGTGACGTTCATAGTGGACATTTTGAAGGAGGGCTTTGTTGCCCCACCTGATGTTAACTATCCAATTGCCTCTTTCTGTTACTCCATACAGATATAGAATCTATGCTTAGTTATTCACTTAGAACCAATCCCACCTCCCGATAGGTTTTAGTAGTTTGCCACGTAGGATGACGTTGGTAATGACGCAGGTCAGCACATCATTGATGACCACTTTTGGGTACAAAAGCCCACATTTTTTATGAAGTAGTTAGAGTCAGAGTATTGAGTGATTGCTGGTGTTTGTTGTACTCCCTGCTTTAAGATATTTGACATTAAAACAGACTAACTTTGCCTAACTATTTGTGTGATCTTGATTATTGATGTATGAATAAAATCTGCATCCCCATCTATCTCCAGGGTACCGCTACTCCTCTTAAAGGGCTGGAAGCCTCCAGTTCAACAGCATAGACCTGCATACGTTTCAGAACAGTGAATTACTGCAAGATGGTAGACAAGCGAAACACTGGTCTACTGTGCTTAGCCCTTGCTTAAAACCGGCCAGTAATTGGCGATATTAGCCCATTGCTAGTCACCCAATCATGGAGGTGTTGTAGGACCACCCTGGCAAATAATTTCCCCTAAGTGTTGTTGGGGGAGAGGTTGCTATTTTTGCACCCCCTCACCATTCCTATAGCAAAGAGATGTGTGAGCTTAGGAGAGAAATGCCCCACCCCCATGACGATCACCCACACCTACTAATTATAAGAAACAAACAAATAAGCAAGTCTTTGTCATAGCCTAGCAACTCCATTTTGTGTCACACTAGATGCCATATTATACTAGGCCTGAGAATAATCTCTCAGTAATCACAACTCTCCCTTCCCGGTGCCTTGTACAGACAGTCTAAGCCACCTCTGCCTCCTGCCAACTCCACACGAGCCTTGTTTTCATGCAAATCCAGCCATTCATTGTTTAAATGTTTAGTATCACTTCATAACAAATGAGCTCATTGCACGGTGTGAGACCAGAGCAGGCCACAGCTCATGTGCCCATCCATCTCCACCAACCTGCCCATGCCCCTTAACCCCCACACTGCCAGGCCATGGTCCACCAGTCCCTTTCCCCTCTGCTCTTTGATGTAGATACACATCTGGCCCCTCAATTGCCCATTCAAGGACACCCACCATAGCCTTAATCCCATGGACCAGTATATCCTCCCTAAAACTACCATATGTCCATCTGTATCATGAGGCATCAGGTAGATAAATCCCACAGGGGGAGACACCTGGGAAAGTGGCCACGTGTTTTATAGACCCCTGAGAGCAGGGGTCGGAATGCCAATATATCTGCCAATGGCCTGAAAGTACCCCCATTCATGCAATGACTGTTATATTTGCCATTTGTCTTATGCAATCAGTTCCTGTTGTTAATTTAGATAGATAGCATTGTAGCACCTCTCTGCCCTGACCTTCACCGCATCGATGAACCCAGCTGACCACGTGAACTGTGACTGACGAAGAGACAGCAACAAATGGAACCCAAACAACCCATATGGAGCTGGGATTAGTATTCGTACCTAGCCAATCGATTCTGTTAGTTTGTTACCAATATGTGATGTCACTCATGACGCTTGGTGCCTTTTCAATGTGCTGCCCGTGTATCTGTCGGCAGAAAGCTCTCAGGCAGCAGAGTTCTTTGCTTGCAATTTATCTAATATAAATGTTTTTACTTGCAATTCATCTCCTGGTCTTATTGCGTTGTGGGGTGTGTCCATTATTTGGTCTTGGATATTATGTGCTGTGTTGGGTGTGTGCCTACAGCATCAAGCGTTGAGGTGGGTTTGTAGTTGCCTGGGTTTTCTCTCTCCCCTTTTTTATATATGGGTACTATCTCCTCCCGGTGCCATGATTCTGGGATGCCATTACAGCATGCCACTGCTTGGCATAGCCTTGCTAGTATCAGTGCCCAGATTTCAGACTCATCCTTCAAAATGTCAACCAGGATTCTTTGATGGCCTAGGCCCTTCCGCCCCTTGGCATTCACTAAAACCTTTCTAACAGCTGCCATGGATATAATAATAGGTGGCCTGGTACAGTCAATTAATGGTGGTCCTGCATCAGCTGATCCCACTAGATCCAGAGAGCCTCATCTTGGTATAGTCCACGGAAATGGGAAAACCATTCTGCTTCGGTTATCATACAATGACGCCTGCTGTTGCATTCCTTAAGATCTGGCACGAGAGCCCAGAGGTCCTTGTTGTCCTTGTTAAGGGTGGCTTCATTAAAGGCTTTGCATTCAGATTTCAGGAATACCATTTTCCTGGACTTCACTTAATTTTTGTAGATACTCCTCTCAGCAAGACTTCCTTGTTCACCTTTCCAATCATTGTAAGGTATAGCATGAGCTCCTTCTTTGCCTGCCAACACAAGTTATCAAACTACACAGGTTTCTGCCCCTTTCTCTGTTTGGAAGAGATTACTAGGATAGAGAAACAGGGACCAAGCACAGAGGTCAGGGGGCCATATTCAGCCAATTCCTCATTATCCCCCCTACGATGGTCCCATAAATATTCAATAAAAGGGATGATTGAGTGGTATATGGAGTGTTTTAACCCAAACGTCAAACTTTTATCCCATTTGACAACCCTTTTGGAGTTCCCAGATATCTCTAAATTCACTGAGGCCACACTACCAACAACCGGCTTGGCTTGTCCACCATTTTAATAGGAGGGGTTTAAGTCACTGTCCGCACGGTCAAGGATAGAGAACTCTTCCACTTTGGCTCAGTCACACATCGCAACCAGGAGGTAATCTGTCCTAGAGGAGCATTCAAAGCCAAAGAAGGTATCCTTCCCTGGCCTATCTTCTACACACCTTCCATTGCAAGCCCTTAAATTTAGGGCATACAGGATATGTTCTGACTCCAAGGTGTACTTGTGTGCCCAGATGGGAAAACTGGCTTCTATGGGAGGGATCTCCCAAGCAACAGCCCCATCCTCCCATAGTCCCTCCATTTCTTGAAGGGGATCAAACTGGAGAGTAAAATCCCTTCCGACAATGATAGTAAGGGGGCTCAGCACCTTAGACTCCGAACTGGTCACTAAATCGTGCAGTAAATTTAATGTCCCCCCTCAATTTCCCCAATAGGTTGGTGCCATAGGGTCTGTTATATCCATAAAAAATATTAGTAGGGTCAGCCCCTCTGTGTTTGTACCGACGATCAATTGCAAGCCCTGGGTGCTTTCACCACTCATTTTCAATTCCCAACCAATGCAATTTTAGCTACTAATTCAAACAATTTTAGGGGATTTAATGGGGGCTAGTCAGTGCACAAGAAACAGATCATAAAATATCTGATGAAGGAATCCCATTGTGGCACAAGTGTACAGCTACTGAATCAGACAATATGTGTCAGAGAAGGCAAACGTAAAAAAATACCTGTTCAAAATAAGAGTGAATTGAGGACAGATCATATCAACCAAGGATAAAGGAACATTCACTAAACAGCAACTGACTCAGAGTCCTGCACTACTAATTCATGAATATAACCATCCTTTAGCGAGAAATGAATACACAAATTGAGCAAATGCAACAATCAGTACAAAGACACAATCCCAAACCCAAATCGAATTTTACCAAATCAACGCACATAGAAACAAATACCCAAAGTGCAAAGAGCAAAGACAAACTGACTCAATGAACAGCACATTCCAGAAATCAGCAGTAAAAATGCTTTATTAAAAAAAGAAAAATATGTCACCACCATTGTACGTGTTCAAAGTAAACGATGTCCATGTTGCTCTTGCACCTACAAAACAAAGAAACTATGGAGCACTGAAACCCCTACATAGTTTCATATAATCCATTTTCTGATACCTATATCATGAAAACACCTTCATAAATCAGCACAGCCACCTTTGGAGCAAATAATGCCCACTCAAAAAGTGTAGAAGTATCACCTATATCCCACTTATCTAACCTCTGCCCAGCTGACATCATGCTATATTTTCATACACTTGTATATTGTCACGAAAGAGGATGCACGTGATTATTTAGTTAATGAAAATTTCGAATTAAAAATCACGCATTTGAAATGCCCATAATGAAATAATCATGTATATGTCCCCGCCCCGCTATCCCTCCACCCTGAACCCTCCTACCCTTAAAACGTACCTTCTGCTCCTCACTTACCTGCTGTTCCTCTGCAGGGCTCTTTCCCTGGTGTTGGGGGTTACTGGCGCCCCTCCAGTGCTGTGCGCAAGCCCCGGCTCCCCCAAGGACTCAGCTGCACACGTCCTTGTGGTTCGGGCTTCCCGGTCGCTCTGCGTGGCGGGGAAACGCCCCGTTTATTTATACTGCACGCGGCGGCGTGCAACGTCACACCCCCGCGTGCACACCCCGTCATCGGGCAGCGCCACACTCCTCCTTTTTCGGGAGGACAAACAACAAACATTGAAAACTATACACTGCAAACCAAAACACTATATGTCTATAACACTTCACATGTCCCGTTCTGAAAAACCCCTTTATTAACATCCACCCGGGTCCCCTTACTTAACCGTTCCCATGGTCAGGATGATCAGATACATGTCCCAGAACATAATCGCTGAGGTGAGCAGTTTCCCTCGCCCAGTCCTCTGGGGGTACCTCCTACTCACCTCCGGCAAGGGTAATCGGTCCACAGGCATTCCCCTCACCGGGGACTTGGGCAGACATGGTGATTCTCCTTCGTCCTCAGGGACGACCTCCAGGTCCAGATCAGGGGGTGGATCAGTCCTGGGATCCCAGCAGCTTCTTAAAGAAACTCACGTTGCGAGTTACCTCAGACCGGCCATCCGATGCAGTCACCATGGATCCCTTGACCGCAACAACGTCCAATGGCTCCGGCTCATACGGTAGGGAGAGCTTCCCATGGGGATATCTATTTCGAATGAGGACCTCATCGCCCGGCTCCAGCCGCTGTGGGTGAAGTCCCCTCCGAAGGTTCTCTTGCTCGATCCTTATTTGCCAGTCAGCCTCGACCTGTTGATTGTCAATCACCCCCAGTTCTTTCTCTCCCACCTCAGGTAATAGTCCCTGAGGACACCGCTTGAACAACGCCTCTGCTGGGGCCACTCCCGTGGATGCATGTGGTGTGGTACGGTACACCCTCAAGAACTGATAGAGGGCTCTCTGGAGGGACTGTCCTTGGCCCTGGGTGATCCGAAATGTCTTATTTAAGGTTCTCATCATCCGTTCTGCCTCACCATTTGTCCTTGGCCAGAGAGGCAAGATCTTCCTGTGCACCACCCCATAGCTCTCCATCAGTTCGACGAACCGTTCACTCTGGAACGGTGCCCCGTTATCTGAGCACACCGTATGTGGGAAACCATGGGCCGCAAACACCTTTTCCATGGCCACCACGACATGCTCAAATGCCACTGACTCTACGAACTCCACCTCGGGGTACCTCGAGTATTCGTCAACCAGCAAAAGGAAGTGGGTGACCATCGTGGTGGAGCCAAGGTCTGCATGAACGACCTCCCACGGGTTCGTCCCTCGGGGCATCGCCTCTATGACAGGTTCCCGCTGCAGGGGTAATGCCGCCTGACACCAAACGCAGGCTACCACGAAATCGTCCACCTTCCGCTCCAATTCCGAGAACCACACTTTCAGTCTTAGGTGTGCTTTGGTCTTGGCCGCGCCCTGGTGACCACGGTGTGCAAGGGCAATCACCTCCCCCACCTTTGACTGGAGCACCACAATTCGATCTCCCCGGAGTAGGAGGCTGGATGTTGAGAACTACAGCTCCTCCCGGACCTTCCATAACTGCTCCAGTCCAGTTTAGTATCTTGAAACACTCAAGATCTGCTGCAGCTGTCTCAAGTTCCTTTAAGGGCATGGCATTCGGGGTGGCCGCCTCCACCACCACCCGGACATGCGCTGTTCGGCCTCCTCCGCACAGGTGTCATAGTCCTCCGCACCAGGCGCCGCCGGGTGTCTAGAGAGATAGTCCGCCGCATTGTTCGCCCCCGGCCGATACACCAGGGTGACTCCATATTCCAAAAGGGCGAGCATCCATCTCTGAATTCGTGCTGGCGGCTTGGAGGAACCCGCCAGGATGGGAATCAACGGTTTGTGATCCGTCACCACCGTCACCAGGCATCCAAGAACGTAGAGCCGGAAGTGCCTGCAGCCCCAAAGTACGGCCAGCGCCTCACGCTCAATCTGCGAGTATCGCTGCTCTGCCTCCGAAAGCGCCTTGCTGGCGTATGCCATTGGGCGGACACCACCATCATGGTCGATCTGTGTCAGCACAGCGCCCAAACCAAACGGACTGTCATCGACAATGATCTCCGATGGAAACACAGGATCAAAGAAGGCCATGGTGTCCTCTGCTGCCAGGGCGCCCCTGATGTCATCAAAGGCCGCTTGTTCAAGCGGGCCCCAGTTCCAAATGGTGTCTTTTCTTGTCAGCGCCCTGAGTGGTTCTGACCTGGAGGCAAGATTCTGGATGAATCGTCCACAGTAGGTAACCATGCCCAGGAAACTCCGCACATCCGACACAGATTCTGGAGGCTGCGCCTTTCTGATGTCCTGGACCTTCTTAGGATCAGGTGACACCCCCCTTCCTTAAACACAAAGCCATAGAATTCTATGGATGGTCGCAGAAATTCACACTTCTCCTTGTGGAGGGTGAGGCCCAGGGACTGCAGTCTCTCAAATGTCTTTGCCAGGCGTCTCAGATAGTCTACCTCCGTTCTGGGAAACACCAAGATGTCATCGCTGATATTCAGGACGCCCTCCAGGTCTGCTAGGGTGCCCTTGATGATGTTTTGAAACACCTCTGCCACCAAGGACACCCTGAAGCTCAGTCTTTTGTAACGGTACAGACCTCGGTGGGTGGTAAAGGTAGTAATGTACTTCGAATCAGGGTGGAGGACGACCTGGTGATATCCCGCTCGGAGGGCCAATTTCGAGAAAAAGCGAGCACCTTGTACCTCGGCAATGATGTCATCTATCGTCGGGGTGAGCTGTCTTTCTCTTTTGATTGCTTTGTTCGGCAACCTCATGTCCACACAGATCCGGACGGCATCAGGTTGTTTGGGCTTTCGTGCCACCACGATTGGGGATACCCAGGGAGTTGGACCCTCCACCTTCTCTATGATGTCGAGATTGACCAAGTTGTCCAGCTCCTTATCGACATGTTCACGAAGGTGAAACGGTACCCTGCGATGTTTCAGGGCGATGGGCTGCACGGATTCGTTAATGTGCAGCCTCACTGGATCGCCAGCCATCTGTCCAATCCCTTTGAATAGTGCGGCATATTTCTCCAGCAAGTCATTGATGTCCTCTAGATAGACGGAATACGCAAAGCTGACAATGCCAAGGGCCTCTGCCGCTGCACAACTCAGCAAGGTGTTGTTGCTCACTGGTATCACATAGAACTATGCAGTGATTTGGGATCCATCGTGCTCCACCTTCGCCACAAAGACGCCATCTAATGGGATAGGGTCAACGCCACCAAACGCGAAGATGCTGGCCTTGGGTGCGACCAATTTGGGAGGCGGGTCCATGGCGTCATAGTGTCCACGGGCCATCACATTGACAGACGCCCTCATGTCTACCAGGACCGGGACTGGAGAATGGTTTACCTCCACCACACATCGTGGTTGCCTCCTGTTCTTTCCTTTCAGGACCTCCACACTTGAGACAAAAAAGATGTTTTCTTCCTCATCTTTGTCAGCCTCCTCTGCCTGAACATCCTCTTCGCCCTGGTCTACTTGAGCGACGTTGGGCGGTCGGCCCTGGCGACTAAAGATGGGCCAGGTTGGGCCTCGCGGCACCAGCACAGGCATTGCCGCCTTGCACACCATTGAGAAATGGTCTGGTAGCCCACACCGTCCACAACTCTTTCCGGCCGCAGGGCATTCCGTTGGGTGGGGCAGGTCGTAACCACACTTCTGGCAAGACTCGCCTGCCCTCCCACCTCTGTCTCAGGGGCCACTCAGGGGTCTTCTGGTGCCCCTGCCACCGCACCACATCGCACACACCTCTTCGGTTTTGATGGAGCACGACCCAGCCTCCATTCTCACTGCCCTCGCCTCAGACACCTCATGGCACCTCCCCAGTTCAAGGATGCGTGGGAGTGTGATTCCAGGCTCCCTTAGCACTTGTCGCCTGAGCTTTCCTGAAGAACACGCCTGTATGAGCATGGTCCTGATCATATCTTCAGCATCACCCCATGCGCAAACCAACGACAGGCGCCTCAGGCGTCCATAAAAAGTGTCCAGAGTCTCGTCCTCCTTCTGTTTGGCGGATAGCATCACAAAGCACTCATAGTCCGCATTGGCTAGAGGTAGAAAATGTGCTTGAAGGGCGGCCTTCGTCTGACCGTAGGACCCATCCCCCAGCGGAAGAGACTCAAACATTTCCTGAACTGAGGGCCCTGCTGAATATAGCATGGTCGCCAGTCTGGAGTCATCATCAGCCACTTGAGCGGCTCGAAAGTACATGTACAGGTGGTCGACCCACCTCTTCCATCTGGGCCCCAAGCTGGAAGATGGGCCCGACACATCAAACTCTGGAATTGGCTGCAGGGCCGCCCATGCACAAGGCTGGGCCATAGCTGGAGGAATCTGTTGGAGAATGGGTACCACTGCCGGCTGCACAGGAGGTAGCGGACCTGGAGGACCTGCCTGCCCACCCAGAGGCTGCTGCACCTGCAGTCCTGCTGCTGCTGCTGGTGCACCGTCTTGTTCCTCAGTGTCACTCATGAGCTCGAGCGCACAGGCACCCCCAGTGTGGGAGATGGGGGCCGCAACTCGGACTCAAATCGTCACCAGGGAGGAAAAACAGTCACTGCAACACACCTCTGTGATGACGAAGAGGATGAAGATGGTTCCAGCCTGATGACGAAGCATTGAAGTCACTGCAGCACACCTCTGTGATGATGAAGAGGACGAAGAAGGCTCCAGCCCTCGACTGTTCCAAAAATGGAGGCAAGAAGAATAATGGGCTATGGAGGCCCAGCCCTCCTCCTTGCTTGCACTCGATGTAGGAGACCCAAAAAAATGAAAAAATCACAAATTGGGCACATGTGTGTGTAGGTATAGTTGCCTGCTACCAGAGGTTCCAATAATTCGGTCTGGATTCACTTCAGAGCTCAAACCGGAGCCTCGTGAAGTTCCACGGCCTGAAAGACAAAATGGCCGCCAGCCGCGTGGGTGATGCAGTACCCGCGGCCTGAAATGAAGTCATGATCCGACCTCGTTTCGGTGAAAAAAAATTCATAAATGATCACCGCTGGGCCCGGGCATCGTCTCCCCCACTCGTCGTCACTGTTGGGGGTTACTGGTGCCCCCCAGCGCTGTCCGCAAGCCCCGGCTCCCCCAAGGACTTAGCCGCACACGTCCTTGTGGTTCGGGCTTCATGGTGGCTCTGCGCGGCCGGGAAACGCCCTGTTTATTTATACTGCACGTGGCGGTGTGCAACGTCACGCTGCCGCGTGCGCGCCCCATCATCGGGCAGCGCCACACCTGCGACGCAAGTTCCGCCTCCCAATTGAGGGGCGGAACTTCCACCTCAGGGTTCATTTAAAAAAAAAAAATCTTTATCACCTGCTTTCCTTTTAATGGAAGTGGGGGGCACCTCTGAAGTACCATATTGTCGATCAAGGTGGATCGAAGGACACCCCTGCAACCTCTGCTCACATTGATCAACAATATGGTTTTACATTTTTTTTCCTATGCCGAATTCTGCATTTTTGCCCGTTCTGATTCTTTTTTTTCAAAATGTTCTGTGGCACCCCACGAAAGATAGACTTGATGATGCAGTTTGCAGAAGCACGTGTGGGCAATTTTCAAATCCGGAAGAGGGTGCACAGATGTGGAAATTTCCATAAGCAAAGAACACCATCACACCGCACAAAGCATAAAGGTATGCACTCCTGTCGTCTCAATAATTACTTTGCTCAAAATATCCATCACATGATTGAGGACATTATGAAGCCTAAAATAGCATCACCAAATGTGATGTCACCAGAGCTGTGATTGATCATTGTTCTATGCTGCTGTAGAACGGAAATACTACAAGTCTGTGTAAACACCCTGCACATATTCCAGCCCTCCTCATTAAAGCATCATGGCCCAATCACAGAGGCGCTAACGCTGCCTATAGCACAATACAGTACCTTTCATCACTCCAAAGAGTACATCATAGTGGCCAAGGGGGACATAACGACATGGGGTATTCACCTACTACCAACTGAAGGGGTGCACCTGTCTAACCATAGAGCTGCTTTGTGATGCACACCTAGAGTTCACCACCATCCAACAGATTACCTTGAATATGGCATAATGCTTCGATATCAGAGACCAATTGGGTATCAAATTGCTATAGGTATTGTGTCCTGTTAGCTAAGTCAGTACTACAAAATGCTTGCAATCTCCAAGCATACAATATCGACCTCTCATCCAAACAACTGCCTAACACTGTATATACCTACTAACAAAGAGTACTTGTCCTTACGGCAAAATCATCCAGCTACTTCCTTTCCTTACAGGATGTCGACGGAAGATACAGCTCATGGCACTATTCAACAAACCCACTACAATAGTGATTAGGCAATACAACTGGGCCCATGTGCACACCCGGAGTAACATCAATTGAATGTCTAATGATTACATTCTGAAGCAAAGTCGCTCAACTACTGACCTACTTCAAATGTACGTACGATGAAATAAAACTCATATGCACTCCTAGGATATAAATAGAATGTAGTGACCATCATATTTAAGAATGTTAGAAGGTGCAGGGGAGAGGTAAACAACTCTGGCAGTGGGTCGTGTATTCACTAGGCGACAGAAACCGGTGTCCACGGACTGTGCAGCACTCACGTTCCCTGCACACCGTGTATGTTTGTATAAACAATGTTTATTGGTAATAATTCATATATCATTTAGACCAAACAACTTCAGAAGAAAAATTCTGAAAAAAAAATGCAATGTTAGAGTTATGATAGTGAAAAACAAAAGGGTTTTATATGTCCAAGCCTGCCATAGTAAATGTTCCGTGAATGTTTAAAACACATTATATACATGCATCAAATTTCATCACAATTCATCAAGTGCATATATATTTCCATGTGCAAATAGGTGCTCACCACGTTTTGGGGTGAGAGTCCCTTCATCAGGAGCAACGTGTTCAATGTTCTTCTCAAAGCAACAGTTCACAGCGATCCATAGTGTAACATAGGGCCTCATTCCGAGATTGGAGGTAGCCATGGCGCTATTTGCGCCATGGCTGCCTCCAATACCGGGTCCGGCACCGATCTGGTTCAATGGGGATTTACCGGTACATTCCAACCCTGGAGGGAACGGTAAGTCCCCATTGAACCAACCATTCCCCATTCCCATTTGAGCCCCCATAGTGCTCAATGGGAATGGGGAGGGCGCTAATAACGGGCTCGCGAATTGCAGGCCCGTTATTAGCGCCCTGGTCCCTTAGCGGGACCCGTAAAGGTCGTGTGGTCAGACCACACGTCCTTTACGGTTCCCGCTAAGGGACCTCGGAATTGGGCGGTAAGGGATTACTGGCAGCGGTCTCCTTACCGGTGTCCGGTATCCCTTACCGCCAAACTTGTAATGACCGAAGGGAGATGTATTAGCCGTTATGGTGATTTAAGTATTCATTCAACATATTATGGCTCTTATGTTTCCAATTGGACATTCATCTGGTAAGAATTTGTAGGTGGAGAGGGAAACGTCAGTTCAATTATTGCCACTATTCCTATTTTCTTTATTTATTTATTGTATATATCACAGCATTATGTGTTTATTATTCTGTATCAACTGATAGCTATGCATGCACTCCTAGGGGTTATTCCCATCAGATTGTGAGCATGTATACCGCTCTGTGGGACTTGCTTGGCAAGAATTTGGTCCACACCAATTTGGATCATATTATTAATGATAAGGCAGAGGTGACGTCCTCTTATTATGTTGATTTGCCCCTCATGGGCCCTCTTTAGCACACCAACTACGTTTGGAGTGCAACCATTGCACATTCTCCACCCCCTGGACTCAGATGATCATATCATTCTATTACCTCACCCACATTCATCAACTTGCTACCCATTGCGGTATCCCTTTAATCCTAATTTTAACTATCACTTGCTCCCGTGCGTACAGACTTCACAACGCGATGACAACACTTGTTTACATGTGATGTGATTATGCCGTCAAGCACAGCCCCGCTACAGTTATATCCCACCAGTCATACGCTATCGGATCCCTCTGGGAGGACCCTGGTACACTAGCAAGACTCTCAACACAATCGCGGTATCTGGATACTAGATGGTAAGCATTTTACATATGTGCCTTTCATTATACACTTGTCTGATGAGCTTCAAAATCCAGTAAAATGATTGCACACTTGCTTTTTTAGAAGTGCCATCTGTTACCAATCAAGTCTTTTTCTACCAAGAGGATCTTGTACTTAAGCACACCAGCACTCTCCACGGCTCAATATCTGATGAGATTTTAAACTCCATAATACGCTATGGCACAGAAAAAGATTAAGGTAAATGCCAACCTGCTGTGCAAATGTTTAGAGATTAACCGTCAGATCAAGCCGCACACCTATGTCTTTGTTCATCTATCATCCTTTTCCAGACCACTGGTTATGCTCCCAACAACCCTTATCTTGAGGGAGAAATGACCCCATTGCCTTCTTATCCTCCACATCTTTGGTAGCCAGGTAAGATGGCCTTGCAAACAGTAATTGAACTGAAGCTTCCCTCTCCACCTACAAATTATTACCAGGTGAATGTCCAATTGGAAACATGAGAGCCATAATATGTTGAATCAATCCTCAAATCACCATAACGGCTAATACATCTCCCTTTTATGTTACACTATAGATCGCTGTGATCTGTTGATTTGAGAAGAACATTGAAAACTTTGCTCCTGATGAAGGCACTCTCATCCCGAAACGTGTTGGGCACCAATTTGCACATGGAAATATATATGCAGTTGATGAAATGTGATGGAATTCGATGCATTTATTATAATATGTTTTAACCATACGTGGAACCTTTACTATTCCAGGTTTACACCTATAAAAAACGTTTTATTTTTCACTATCATAACTCTAGTATTGAATGTTTGCCCCCGAAATTTCTCTTTTGAATTTTTCTTCAGAATTTTTCTTCTTAAGTTTTTTGGTCTAAATGATAAGTGACTTATTACCCATAAACTTTGTTTATTTAGACAAACATACCAGGTGTGCAGGGGACATGAGTGCTCCACAGTCTGTGGACACCGGTTTCTGTCTCCTACTTCAAATGTAACTCATGATATTTAATATGGCCATAGATGTCCACCTACCCTTTCTCAGTCTGTATCGACTCTCAATGCTGGAAGTAGCACTGGATCACCTATTCACAGACCACCTCAACAATGGTGCCATCAAAGCATAGCTGGGGACATTCAAACAGCCATTGGCAATGAAGGGAGATGGCAGCACTACATGCTCAATTGTTAGAGCAAGCACCACTAAATCAAATTCAAGAATTAAATAACATATACTCTGAATGCTATTAAGTGTATACCAAAAACCTGAATTGCACTGTTTCAGGGAATAAATATGGACACAAAAACCATGGAACCCCACCAGTGTTGGTCACACCTGTGTAGTGTCCACTCGTGCAATTCTGTACATTAATGATGAAGTCAATCCTTGATGCTTAATCTTCTTAAAAATGACTTTAATGGTGTTGTCTTTTCACCATTGTTCCACTGGCCAATGCATTTCTGGCAAGAATGGCCATAATCAGGTCTAATTCTACAATCAATGCAAAAACTATGCATGCAAGTGGAACTAATTTGAACTGAACTGCCCATGCATCTTATCGTCATTGAGGCTGACTTTAATAAACCTAAAAACACGTAATGCATACCTGTCGACAGTCAGAACAGTAGCATTGTTGAACACACCTGGTAAGAAAATATAGTGGAAATGATATGTAGTTGTAAATTTGAACCATTTAATCACTGTTTCTTGCCCCTATGTCAGATCCTATCAGGTAGAAAAGGCCTGATATCCCACGTGTCTCCTACATGTAAGGTCACATGATCCTAGAAGAGTTATAACAGATCAAATTAAATCAAAATAAGGAACTGTCAGCAGTCCTTCTTAGAAAATACTCTCAACAATCCCCTTAGTGGTCCAATAATCTTACCTATTCTTATGTGAAATTGGTCTCTATGGTAGACACTGGAAAAGGAAAACTAGGTTTGTTCTCACGTGTAATGCCTTATGTATATATGTAACACATATCTTGTTTTAGTCCTATCGGAACTCACATTTGCGATATCAGATACAAAGGTAACTTTCAGCATGCATTTAAAACACATGCACAGAGATTAGAAATTGTCAAACTCATATTCACACCAGTCGGAAAAGGGATGTAAATATATGAATATAAATGTAAATTTCCTATGCAATATTTCTCTTGCACATGTTCTGATACTGGAGAAAATGTAATTTGTTGGACAGGTTATCTAGTTGATACTGAAAATGAAAAGTGCTTATATTCATTCATTGCAAACTGTATTCAGATAGGCAAGATACATGTGAAAACAGTCATATACATACATAACAAAAAAAATGAAGAGTGTTGTGATATGCTTGTTAGTGTGTGCAGGAGCTGGTGGGCAATGTGGAATGTTATGATGTGGATGAGCGAATGTTTGGTGTTAAGGGTTCCAAGCCCAGGCAGTTAGAGATCCCCTGCCTGGGTGATGGATGCCAGTGTCTGTTCTGTCTGTTCTAAGTAACTATTCCTTAGAAGTCAAGCAAGTGTAATTTAAGAAGATGCTAATAAACTTAAGAGGAACATACCATGAAGACAAGGAGGTCACTTAGTTTCAACGAGCAAGACATAAAACGTGATTGCTAATTCACATAACATATACAGATACATTCTTCTGACTTACACGCAGATACCATGTATCCCGCGACTACATCAGTGTTGCTATGATAACATCATAGTCATTTGAAGCGTTAAACAAAGCAAACACATCTTATGAACCTGAGAACCTATTCTGAACAAGGAGGGACTCAAGAAACGGATTTCTTTGATCTGTGTAACAACTGCAGTGCAACAGAAAATAAGTTTCCTCTGCTAACGTGCATAGAGTGCATAGCTCGGTATGTGTTGAAAAACACGTTCACTCTGTATGTGCCAGAACTAAAAAGTCCAAATGGAATTTAGTATGAAGGATCCATTTCCATAAGCAAATGGGCCCCATTATGTGAGGCTCACACTCCTTGGAAGTCTTAAAACACAGGTACTTTAGCTTGTGGGAGCCTACCAGGGGGCTGTCAGTAAAATGCTTCAATGCCCACTCATTAAACTGGCTTTTAATTATGCCATTTGATAATTCAGTAACATTAAAGTTGCTATCCCATATGTGCATGCAATTTAAATGAGATAAAATGGTGTTTAAAAATGGAATCGAATTTGACTGGTGCATTTCCCTCTGTTGTATGAGCTCCCATTGAACATATTTGTTAAATCTTAAATAGGAATTCTATGGCCCCAGCACATTTTGAACCAGTTAACTTGATATCTTGTAATCTCTCTCGGAACCCCAACTTGGAAAATGTTATGGCTTCATCTGAATCCGCTCCTGGGTAATGTGAGATGGAAGATGAAAGTGGAGATGTGGGAGAAGGAGAAAGGACCCCGGTTAAGGCAGGGAGTCAACCCCTTAATAAGAGGAAAGATCTTGATATATTGGAAGCAAAAATTGAGGCTTTCCTATGTGCTAAAATGGCCGAGGAACAAACAACTATAAGACATGAACTGGGGGAACTGTTGTTATTCTTGAAAAACTTTACACCCCCACTTGATGAGGATTTGATAAACCACAAGATGGACCATATAATGACCGCCACATCTTCCCCGAGGATGGAAACAATAGAGCAAGAAAGTGCCTATGTGGTTGCAGAGTCAGACAATGGAGCCTTGGAAGCAATCTGCGCTAAACTATCCTTGCTCAACATCCCAGAAGCACCTCATAATAAGCTAAGGCGCATAATAAGGGCACCCAAGCATATCAGGAGACGGGTGAAGGAGGAAGAGCTTGAGAGCAGGTCCAGACAAAAGCAGCAATTAAGAGGAAAAGGGGATTAAGTCATCAAAAGTATTTTCTCACACGGCCAGAAGAGACAGGTCCTGCTTATGGGCCCAATGGATGGTTGGGTCACTAAAACTTAGTTGCCACTCCACAACAAAGGAAACGGCATGTCCAAGGCTGAGGGCAGGGAAGGATCAAAGATCTTGGATGAACATTAAGCCGCAAGAGTGGTGTAATCTCCTAGATCCACAGATGAAAGGTATGGAGGTAATCCCAACACCAAAATTGAAGGTGACTAAATCCCAGGCAATTCCAACTTTGAAAATAGTAAATAAAATGACATCTGTAACCATTGATCATGATAAGGAGGTGACTTCTCTAACATGAGGAGATCAAGTTGAGCAATTGAGACCCTAGATTAAGAACAAGGTGCCCCAAAAGAGTGACATAACCTGGTGTGCTGATATGACTCACATCAAGTTCGTGGAGAAAAATATGACTACATCTATCCAGACAGGATTGGGTCGATGGTGGAACAAATATTGCTGAAAAACAACCTTACTAAAAAGGTTATTACCCAAAGTGCCTCTTGTAGACCGGGACGCTGTTATGATCCAGAGATCGCCAGATGAAAGAGAGAGCTCAATGCTGCCCTTCGAAGCATTCGTAAAAACACCTCCCATACTTGGTTGGAAAATAGAGACAAGAAGTAACCTTGAGGAAAAGGTATAAGAACTGGGTAAAAAGTCACAGATTCATGTTGAAGGATAATGAGTGGAAATGTATAAACAGACTGATTAGGGCCAATGATTCTAGAAAATGTTGGCATTGGTTGGGGAATGCCCAGAGAAATCCTAATTCAGCTAGGGAGCTAGTGGCAGTCTCAGAAGGCAAAGGGTGAACTATATAAAGCAAAATGTTGATGGTCCTCGTAGTATACAGGTGAACCCCAGACCTATAGTTCACACCAAGGTCAGTGAATATTTAGAAACAATAGATATGGAGGCAGGCAAGAATTAGACAACTAAAAGTATCCGCTGCATTCGGTCCAGATGGCCTTTAAAACCTGGTTCTAAAATAAGACCCTGAACTGTGGGCTTCCCTATTAAAACAGGTGTTTCTGCAAATCTGTTGAACTGGCAGAATTCAGGAGACTTGGATGAGTTCAATCTTAGTCCCTGTTTTTAAGAAGGGTAAGCGAGAGCATCCAGAAAAGTATAGGCTATTAGCCATGATGGACTGCAGTGGAAAACAATTTCCTAACATTCTGCTGGAGATCCTTTCAGCCTGGGTGGTGGATAAGAGACTCTTGAGTTACCATCAAATTGGTTTTAGGAAGGGGTGTGCCACAACCCATGCAATTTGGACTTTGGTCCCTTTAATCTCAGATACCCAGCTTAAACCTGATACAGCATTCCATGTTTGTTTTGTAGACTTCACTTCTGCTTTCGATAGTGTACAGAGAGACACGCCATGGAAAATGTTGGAAGAGTGGCAAATTGATCCATCGCTGCTCTACTTCATTAAAGCCCTCCATAGCTTTATAGTAGTGAGAATTTGACTCTCGCAGGATGGGGAGTTAACTGACATTATCCCAACGATGAGGGGCTTGAAGCAGGGGTGTGAATTGGCTCCCCTGCTGTTTAATCTTTATTTGTCCCTCCTCGCAAGGACGTCGAGTGAGATACTGACTTATCCACTACAGTATGGGAACAAGGGCCTGGTCTGCATTTTGTATGCAGATGATGTGGTGGTCTTGGACAGGACTAAAATCGGCCTGCAAAGGTTGTTGTGGGTGCTGGCGGAGTAGTACTCTTGGGCTAAGACCAAACATCAACAAAACAAAAATCATGGTTTTTGGGAAAGGGGCCTGATCTAATATGCATGAGTGGAAAAAATGGTTAGTCCTAAGGAAAACTATTGATGCGGGAGGAGGAAAGTGCATGGAGGCCAAGATAGTGGCCTGTAAGACCTCCAAAGTTCTCTCCATGTTATATGCATTGGAGGTTTTCCCATGGAAATGAGTGGTGCCTTGGGTAGACTGGAGGGAAAAATATTAGGATCAATGTTAAATCTATCAGCCTCCACCCCGGTACAGGCAATTAGGCTGGAACTGGCAGTGCAGTCACTATTTGCCACATGGTCACTGGCCTTTGCCAACTTATGGGCCAGGATAAAGTTTGAGCTTGGTGGATCAGATTCCTTGCTTACTTTGTCCTGTTTGCATGCCCATCGTTATTCCAAGAATGAATGGTTCTCTAATCTAGAAAAGCATACCATGCAATATTTGGAAAATATAGGTGTTACCCCCATTCCAACGTCTTGGTTTGAATACAATATAGCCAGGATCCCGGCCAAAGCGAAGGCTCACGACATTGAACTGGCTATGAGTCATCTTCATTTGTTGAGAAAATTTCACAAATATACAGAGCAGGCCTTTGTGATAGGGTGCCCTAAATCATACTTGATAAAAAGACGGTGCCCTGGTCTGGTAAGATTTACTATCTCAGTCAGGCTCCAGACCATATTGGTCTTGGAAAATACTGGAGCCTGGATGGGGATACCATATGAGAGTATAGTCTGTTGGCTTGGCGGGAAAGATATTGAATCTGCCAGACATACTTTAACCCAGTGCTATGCACAGGAAACACTGTATGAACGAGCATACGAAAAAAATCAAAATTATGCATCTGATCAGTTTTGGAGTATGGTTTTTGGGGAAGAATCTCTAGTGACTTCTGCCGCTGCTATGCGCATTTGGGGAATAGCCCAGGGAAAACGTACCGTCATAACCTTAGCGCAAAAGGGTAAGAAAGGAAATTTGGAGACAGAATATGAGTTAATTGCTGTGATTGACAGAAATATTAAATAATTGATTGTTGTTTATAGTGATTTTAGTGTACATTAGATGGCTGTGTGCTTTTATATAATATGGTTGTCATATTTTTAAATGTTATTTTGTATTTATGTATGTAAAAATGTAATAGTGTGAAAAGGTTGCTTGGCAACCAAATGCACTTTAAATAAATACATAAATAAATAAATAAGTAAATAAATAATCAAGTGTGTTGATATGCAGTCAAAAAAACATAAGTTTGTCATACTTTGTATTGGGCTGGATGCAAACCTGCTTTCAGAGGAATGGGCTCACTGGTGAGCTTGTGGGTCTGCCCAGAAGGTTTTATCAAAAAACCCTTTTCCATTATCTGTACCGCTTTCAGGTTTGTCTATCACCACAACTCTACCCCGTAGAATGCTGCTGCAGACCACAGCACTTTTTATTTGTCTAGTGCTTCTGTGGTCACTTTGCCTAAAAATCTCTTTGTGAAAGATGGCAGAGCACCGGTTTGTGGTTTGAGAGTGCATCTTCTTCTTTCGGCTTGGTTTCTCCAAGATCCTTTGATTGCAAATGTTCAACTTGCCGCATCTCAATATTCTAATATATAAATAATATATAAAACATACTTTTTTGTTCTTTTCATGGCAAAAAACAATAGAAACCATCTATTTCATATTAACTTCCAAAGAACATTAATCAACTGATAATGGTCCTTCTTGCCAAGGTCTGCGATGTGAGGAGAGAAGAAGAGAGAGGAGTCAAAGATGACACCAAGGTTTTTAGCCTCACAAGATGGTGAAGGAAGGGGGCTCATAGAGGGTGATCAGAGGGTAAGAGGGAAGTAAGGAGCAGGGGGTCACAATGAGAAGGATCTCAGTCTTACTGGCATTAAGGCAGAGATCATTGGCAGCACACCATGCATGAATGGCGGTCAGACAATCAGGGATGAGAGAGGAGGAAAAGGAGGAAGAAGAAGGAAGCTTAAAGGACAACTGCATATCATCTGCATAAACTGGATGTGAGGCGAGAAGGAAGAGATCAGGTGGGCCAGAGGGGCAAGGTATCTGTTGAAGAGCCACAGTGAGAGGATAGAGCTTTGGGGGATGCCACAGTTGGCGAGTGTGACAGGGAACAGAAAAGGGCACAGTTGAACCTGGGAAGGTTGGTCGGAAAGGAATGAGGTAAACCAGTCCAGTGCCTGGCCCGTGATTCCAAAGGTGTCATGGAGCCGATTTTTCAGGGTGGTATGTTTGACCGTGTCAAAGGGCCAGGAGGATAAGTACGGATGGAGAGTTGGAATCAAGATATGAGAGCAAGTCATCATGGGTGTTCAGTAGAGAAGTTTCTGTGCCTCTGGCTGCTCTGAAGCCATACTGGTGGTCGTGAGGACAACCAACAGATTCATTGTGTTGGATCAGTTAGGAGATGAGGAGCTTCTGAAGGCCTTTGCCCAGGAAACGGGTAATGGAGATAGGGCAGTAGTTATCCAGGCAGGAGGGGTCGGCAGAGGGCTTTTTGAAGAGAGGATGCCAAGAGAGTGCTTAAGTGGTAGCGGGAAGGAGTCAGTGACAAAGGAGTGATTCCAGAAATAAGCCATGGCTGCTGAAAGGGAGGCTTCTGGAGGAGCAGGGGAGCACCTGTTTGGATTTTCATAGAGCGGACTTGTCTAAACACCACATCTGGTGCTATGGGCAAGAAAGAGGAGAGTTTGAGGGTAGGGAAGGGAGGAGGGAATGGAGTAGAGGAGAGCGACGAACAAATGTACTGAGGTTTGTTTGCGAAGTGGGGGGCCAGTGAAATATAGAGGGTTAGGGATTGCTGGGGAGAAGTGGAGAATGCAATAGGTTTGTCGTGTTCTTTGCAGATTTTAAACAGTTTGCCAGAGTTGTTAGTGGACCCAGAGATGCAAACTTGGATATGGGCCCTCTTCTTCGAGTGGATGGGCAGTCTGTTTTGCCTTTTGAGCAGCGGCAGGCCAGTCTGTCAGAGGATGTGCCTGGTGCCCTCCAGTATCGCTCAGCCACTATGCACTTGCGCTTCAAAGTGCACATATCAGGTGTTTCTCTTGGAGACAGGCTTCATGCAGATTCTCATGGCAGGGTCAAGGATGTCAAGGGTGTTGGTGCTATAGAGGTTAAGATTAGCAAGGGCACAGTCAGTGTGGGAGTCCATGGCAGGAGCGGGAGGGGGAAGTAAAGCAGTGTCAAAAGCAGCAACTGACACTTGCTTCATTGGTCGAATGACATAGAAGGAGTCTGGCAGTGCTGGCATAGGCTTAGGCAGGGGACCTGAGATATCCTGATGAGATGACATGAGAGCATTGCCAGACCAGTAGAGAGTTGTAGTGAGAGGTTTTAATATAGGAATGTCTGCTGAGATGAGGGCATCCATGGTATGTCCGGCTGAGGGCATCGGACTGGTGGGATGAATGGTGAGGGAAAGAAAGTCACAGAGGCTGCGGAAGAGACCCGTGGCCGAATTAGGAGAGTCAAAGAGAATATTGAAGTCTCCCAGGTGGAGAAGCTTGGATTTGGAGGCAAGAAGAGAAGAGGTGAGGTCAGGCCACTCCGAGAGGAAGAGGAAGACTGGTCCAGGGTTCCTGTAGATGGTGGCGATGGTCAGTCAATTAGAGGGTTGGAGAGACACCAAGCCTGCATACTGGGCATTCGAAGGAAGAGTAGGTCTGATTCGGAATGATAATAGCAGAAACCCATTCAGGGAAGATCAAGACCACTCCACCACCAGCCCAGTTAGACCTGGGCTTAGAGAGGATCTTGAAGCCATCAGAGAGGAGTGTGTCAAAAGCAGTGAACCACATCTCAGTCAAGGTCAAAGTCTTCAAGAAGGAGACATATATCAGATAAGTGTTTAAAATCAGAGCAAGAGTTGGGGGTAGCTAGGTGAAGCTGGTTGCCACATTCCAAGGTCTTCCGAGGAGGGGTCATTGTAATTGTAATTGTTTATTTATCAGCACTTATACACAAGTGGAGTGCTTCAAAGTGCTTCAATGCGGGAAGGGAACAAGGGAATCCAGTAGTCATTCTTAGGCCTTGACGTTTCTGAATGATCTAACAAAAAACTAGGGTACTGGGCCTGGCAGCCTTTCTCCTAGTGCAAGTGCACAAAGTGGTTCAGGCTGGACCGAATCTGAAGAGGCGAGACAAAAGGGTGTGTGGGGGGGGGCAGGGAGAAGAAAACTTACTAGTCCTAGTGCACCCAGGTCATGCAGGTGTACAGGTAGAAGTGTGAGGAAAGGAGGGGAGAAACAAGTGGACAGGGCCCTGAGTTAAGTGCAGAGAGGTTACACCCCTCCAGCTGAAAGTGCAATAATGCTGCACATAGTGCAGAATCCCAGAGGAAAGTGCAAGACTGCCGGGAGAGCCTGGGACCTGTAAGGATCTGGAGGTGAACCAAGTGACCAGTCTGCAAGAAGCAGAACAGAGTTAGTGGAGAGAAGGAGGAGGGAGGCAGGACGAAGGAAAGGAAGTTAGCAGGGGAGAGAGAGAGAGAAAGAGAGAGAGAGAGAGAGAGAGAGAAGAAAAGGAGGAAGAGAAGAGGAAGGTCTTGAGGCGTTTCCGTAATTTAAGGTGATCCGGCTCAAGATGGAAAGAGGCAGGAAGCCTGTTCAAGAGGGAGGCAACTGCAGCCGATAAAGATCTACCCACAAAACTCTGTTTTGAAAAACGGCTCACCCACAAAGCGTTAGAGGATGGGTGAAGGGCTCGAGATGGAGAGTATTTTTTAAGAGAGTGTTGTAGATAGTTCAGGCCTAAGATAGTACAGGGATGTGGTACAGCCATTAGTGGAAGTGAAGGGGCCTGAAACAGAGCTGAGTGCCATCCATGTAGTACTGAAAGATAGAGCAGAAAGTGGAGATCAGGTGAGCCAAAGAGGCCACGTAGACATTGAAGAGCCAGGGTGATAGGTTAGAGCCCTGAGGGACACCACATGTGGAGAGAGAGGTGGTGGAGATAAAGGACTCAAGGTGGACCTAGGATGGTCGATCCTGGATGAAGGAGGTCAGCCACTCATGGAGTAGATTGATCAGGATGGTATGATTGACCATGACGAAATCAGAGGAGCAGTCAAGGAGGAGGATGGGGACAATAGGAATGCTGGAGTCGAGGTTGGGTGTTCAGG
The DNA here is from genome assembly GCF_040938575.1 of Ambystoma mexicanum. Classification (NCBI taxonomy): domain Eukaryota; kingdom Metazoa; phylum Chordata; class Amphibia; order Caudata; family Ambystomatidae; genus Ambystoma; species Ambystoma mexicanum. The sequence goes on from NC_090936.1 coordinate 1,120,493,084, forward strand.
AGAGCAGTTCCCATGCCTCTGGCTGCTTCCTGGTTTTAGCTTCAATTATTAACAAATAATCTGCAGTAGAGGAAATCTCCAGGCCCAAATACACATAACTCACCTTCACTCTATTAATTTTACGGTGGTTAAACAGCATCACTTTTGCTTTTTTTTAGGTTAATGATCAGGTCAGTCTCCAAACTCTAGGCCTGCAATTAATGTATCATATTCATAATACCTGAGAAAGAACTGTCAAAAATGACCAAATCATCTGCATGTAAGAGAGATGATATCTTGGAATCCCCCACTCTATGCCGACAATTAGATTGTGCATGTAGCCTAATCGGGAGCTTCGACAGATATAAATTAAATATCAGGGGATCCAGCACAAAACCCTGCTTGACACCCCTGCTGAGTCGGATTAATTTTGTAGTAACCCCTCCATGATTCAAGCACACGTTGGCAGAGGTATTAGTTTGAAATAGTGTAAGGATTTTGAGGATCCAATTGGGACATCACCCACAACTTGCCCCAATTAACACACTCAAATGCGGATGTAATATCTAGAAAAACAACATAAAGACTAGCTGCCGTTGTGGCACTGACCCTTTGCATGAGCACATCCACCAGTCTGAGGTTATGAGAGATGGATGAGCCGGCCGAAAGCGGGTCTGGAATAGGTACAGCGTTGGGAAGGCCATTTAGATCAGTGGCCCTAGAAGGTTTAAGTTGTATATTAGTACCCGGCGAGAGCGAAGCAGAATGCAATACGCATTCTGATTGGCTCTCGCCGGGTCCTTACCCAGCCGAGAATCCTTCGATTCTCGGCCGGGATTCCAGCTGCCTTGTCCTCGACGGGGGGCGTGGCAGCCCCTCCGCCAATGAGGAGGCTCGAAGCGGGGCCATCCCTGCTCCGAGCCTCCTCACGGCTGAGAGGCTGCCTTCGTCCCCCGCGGGGGACTCATGTAAGATTCTTTTTTTTCTTCTTCCCTTCCCTCCCTCCTCCCTCCCCACCCCACTTACCTGCTTGCTCCTGCGTCCCTGGTGGGGGATGATAGCAGCCTCCAGCAGTGTGGAGACTCGGAGCGGGGCCATCCCCGCTCCGCGCCTCCACACGGCTGGAAGCTTCCATCGTCCCCCGCCGGGGACGCAGGTACGTATTTTTTTGTTTTCTTCCCCTCCCTCCCAATCCCACCTACCTTATGCTTCTTTTTCTTTTTCGGGAGCGGACGCGCTGGGAACACTTGTGTTCCCAGCGCGTCCGCTCCCGATGGCCACCATGGAAAGGGAAAACGTTTTCCCTTTGCTTGGCGGGCATTTTCTTGGTTGTTTTTTTTTTTCTGTCCCGAAACACCGCAGCATTTCGGGACAGAAAAAAATGCTTTTAGTGCCCCGGTCACATACATAATGCGGGCCGGGATACTAATAGCAATATGACCCTTGTGGCGGGGGCATTACCGACTCAGGTAATTCCCCGGGGCCTTCGTTAAGGCCCTCGCTTCGCTCGGGCCTATAACTATGGGCCCCAGGGCATTACCTGTCTCGGTAATGCCCCCGCCGCTCGGGTCATATTGCTTAAATAGCAGCCCCTATATCCATTTAACTACATGAAAGAAGCCACTTCACGGCTTCAATTTCAATTTCAGTGTCTTCAGTAGGGTGCTGGCTAGAACTAATACATTGTTTCCGCCACTCTTCAGAGATCGGATTAGTGAAAAACTAGAGTTCCCCTTGGCTTTGGATAAGAGTTGCCATATGGAATGTGTATCCTTACCCGCCAAGACTTGTACCATGTGTTGCTATTTGGCATTGGTCTCAGACCTTTTCCCCTACACAAACCAGCTTCTGTACCTCTGTTCAAATCGTGCGATTAGAGGCTCCAATTTATTTGATGCACTCAAAGATGTGCTAAGTGCTCTGATCTCTCTGCACATAAGACGTTTGGCATCACGTATCTTAATATTGAAATGGAGACTGTGTTCTTCTACTACATACCATGGAGTTTCTAATTGGCACCGATCCAAATGACAATATTATTATTATTAGCATTATTATTATTATTATTATTATTATTATTATTATTGGTATCATTGTTGTTACTGTTAATATTAGTAGTGTTATTATTTATTTATTTTGTGTTATTACATATTTTTAAAGTCTGAACCTAGCTCCACAGCAAAAGAGCGTTGCACAATTCATAGAGCAAAACAATGGTAGCACAGAATTAAACAAGTCATCAAGTAAACATTAGTAATAATTATCGCAGTTCAATAACGGTAGAGGTGTGTGTGTGATTGATACATTGGCGCACGCTGCCTTTACCTATATTGCGCTTAAAATAGCACTTCCCGTGGAGCAGCTACTTGGGGATTACATAGGAAGTGCTATTTGAAGCACAATATAGATAAAGGAAGAGGGCACACATTTATCAATCAGTGGGAATCATCCAATTTTGCGGATATAAGCTTGTAAGAAAGATTACTTGATATACTTGGACACCAGTCTCCCATTAATTTGGTCTAGTGCTATATGAGAGAAAGGTGATTTAAAGGCCCTGAGGAAGACCTGTGCTCTGAGAGGTCAAAAAACGTGTTGGCAGGAATACGCTAATCACCACTAGAAAATAAATAAGCATTGGAGATATCTTGTGTGCAAGAACTTGAAAGGATTTTAAATGCTAATCATTAGTAATTAATAACTTAGAAAGAAATTAACATTGAGCATTAGCTCTGGAAGTTACATTGTTGGTCTGTGCGCAGTGGATAAACCAATACGTTATTGATTATAGTGAATGAATAAAGCAAGGCAATCCTAAAATGAGATGTAACTGTAGTGTATTTAATCGTATCAAACGTTATCCTTTCATGGTGACTTCCCAGACATGTTGTGATCTGTTCTACTGGGAAGGGTGTGAGGAGACCAGATGTGCATTGAGACCCATCAACTGACCTGACATTTTCTATCCATTCTTTGTTTATATATGAAGGCCTGATTCCTGAGTTTGACCCAGTCAGAGAATTTGATCTTTGCCCCTGAATGTTGTGTAACTGTAACCCCATCTCCAAACTTATTTCCATGTTTATTTGGTGTGCTTATGCCTGAATGAAGCTGGTCACATGCTGGCTGTGCCCCAGACTTGGTGCAAATCATTTTGTATGCCTAGTAATAAAAGGGAAACATCCTTCTGTGCCACTGTAAAGACATAAGTTGTCCTTTCTCCACTTTTCCTTAAAATGTAGTGACGGTGTTTCTACACTCTGCATACAATTGGCAAATGGCCAGATTCTTCAAGGCACTACCACACTGGCTCTATCATTCTTTCCCCAGACTCAGCCTTCTATCACCTGCCTCTTCTGCTCTAGTTTTCATTCACTTAGACGAAAATAAAAATGCAAGGTGAGCTTGATGACATGATCACAGTTCCCAGGTCGTGGTACCTTAGTAGACAGAGCATTCCTTTGAATCCTAGCTGGGAGCCCCGAAGAAAACCAAAGTCTTCTTAGATTCTGGCCAATCTGCCTTTAATGATAACCTATCAAGTTGTGCTCCCAGCTCTCAGTGCTTCATCTCCTGCAGCTCACTGTCTACAAACTACAATATTTTCATTGATTGTACATGTGCTGGAGTGCAGCCTTGAAGTGTTCTAAGTCATCTAGACCAAGATTGTCCTGGAACACAAGATGAATAGACAATGCAGCATCATGCCGGCAAAGGTATGATAGAGTAAATAGTAAATTTGTCTTAAGAGTAGGTAACACTTCTGGTTTGCACTCCTTGTGTAAGGAAAATTAGTAATTAATAGATACAAATACATAATTAAGATTGTGGATATACAGTTGGATAAATATGGTGATGAAAAGAATACTGGAGCTTCAATTATCGCTTGACACAGGATCCTGCATTACTATAACACAAGGCACAACCTATACCTGTAACTAAGTTCCCTTACAAGTAACAGTGCCACAATGCCCTTGGGCCGCCTAGGCACTATATAAATGTAATAAATAAATAAATAAATAAATTGACCAGGAGTATTATAACTTGAAGAAATGAGTTTTCCCAACTATGAGGCACTTCGGAATCATGTGAGCCGCGATAGAACAAAGGCAGATACATTTCTTAACTATTCAATACACAGCGTTCAAACTGTTGCTTACCCATAAAACTTGGGTATGCATTGACCGGTTCTCAAAAACTGGGTTGGCCACTCAATTATACTGGCATCTTAGAAATTAGAGAAAAAGAAGAAGAAGAAGAAGAAGAAGAAGAAGAAGAAGAAGAAGAAGAAGAAGAAGAAGAAGAAGAAGAAGAAGAAGAAGAAGAAGAAGAAGAAGAAGAAGAAGAAGAAGAAGAAGAAGAAGAAGAATCAAGCCATCAAATATATAAAATTCACAAGTTATGTATGTGCAGTAGGGACTGTGCATACACACAGAAACCCTGAGACCCTACCCTCCTCTTCAGAAATTCTGGTTCTTTTGGAAACAAAAAGTGAAGCCCTTAAAGGAAAGACAGATGTCACCGCCAATTTATACTGACACCCAATTCCCAGGGCTGTTCGTATGAGTATATAAGTGTCATGGTTAGAAATATATTAATGTTAGGGCGAGTGTTGTGAAGAATGAACTGAGCACCAAGACCAATGTGGCTATTATTATTTAGTGATGTAATATTGCAACCCTTTTATCCCACTCATATTTGTCAACTGTAATGATCTGTGGTCGTTCTTATGTTTCCAAAATAGTGTTTGATGTTATGCAAAGCAGCCAGGATACTTCCTTTGTGCCATTTTCCCTTCTCCTTTATCATAGGGCTATTTCAAAAGAGTCTACCGGACGTTCATTGTGGAAAGATAACCTACAAATATGACATGGTTCATCTAGGTTATGCAAATGTGCTCTGGTACATTGGACAAGTACTATGTTCTTATTATGATTACAATATATTCTGGAGGTGATAATTGGAAAGAAAGACCAGGGGAGGACTGGGAACCAAAAGGTGCCCTGGAAATACTTTACGAAGTGGCACAGTATTACACATTTTCAGCAAGCCCAAACTTTCTCCAATGAGAAAATGTGGAAATAACACACAAAAGAGCACCACGGTGCAGAGGCCTAACAGGAAACCTCCAGAGTTCCCTATACACCAGTCTAGCCCTGCGAAAGACTGTACATTCTCACAAAAAGCAAGTTTATGGTGTTAGGACAATCAAATATCTAACATTTATTCTTGGCTTCTTTTGCAGAGAATGTATACAATTGTGTCTCTTGTGTGGGAGTGAGGAGTAGTTTAGGCCCCCCTCCTACATTCAGCACAATGTAAGCCACTTGCTTGTACAATAATAGGGGGCACTTCAATTGCTTGCATGCATGCTAACAGTGGCAGATGCGGGGTTGTTGTGCGGGACACTTGGCTTCCATTTTGTGTACCCTCGACTCCATCTTTGGACTAGGCCTCACTACGATAATATGAAAAGGCTTCTCTCCCCTCTGCAGCGCCGCGCACACCACTCCATGACCCCCACCTTTTTGTCACTCTGTCTGAAAGCTTTGCAGCTCCGTTTCTCACGGATGAGCCGCAGATAATGGAAACAAATACACCAATGTAACATTTCACTCTTCCTCTGAGATCACTGTCCTGTGTGTGAACTGGCCTGAAGCATGACTTTTAGCCCATCCGTCTCCACAAACCCGCCTGTACCCTCTTACCCTCGCTGTTGGAAAATTACTGCACTATAACTCAGTTCCCTCGCTATGTATTCTTTTGATGTAACAGACGAGTGACCCTGCTGTGAACCACACCCCCAGTGTGCCCCCAAATAATATCAGACCTCTGTCACAGTATATTGCACCCTAGAATGAACAAATGTCAGAATACCTTATAGCCTCCTTTGATGCACCTGGACCCACCCCACCACCGATGTTATCTCAATGACCAAGACCTTAAGCCTAGGACTTCATATACGTCCCAATGAGTGATGCTGTGATTTTATGTATCTGATTTATTGGTTTATGACAATGTACTCAAAGGATTTGTAGTGACCATTATTTAGTGCATGTCTAATAGTTGTATCTCATGTTAGCTTAGTTAGGGCCCGCCCTATCTCACTGCGACCTGACTCTCATCCCGCCTGGACACAGACAGATGGACCTTGTGATGCTCACCCTGCCGCTAACCAAGCAGCCAATCCGAGAGGAGCAGCACATAAAGGAACCTACACATTTTTAGTCTTGTGTCCAATCATAATGAACTTTTATAACATTCGTATCTGACATCACTGATGACGCTTTTTGCCCACATAATCAATTGTACTTGTATTGTTTGCAAGAGCGCTCTTGGGCTCTGGATGCCAATTTTACATAAACAAAACTTAACTCTCGCTGCCTGTTCTCTTAGTCTCATTCCCCATTGGGGTGTGTCATATTCATTTTGTATTTGCACGTATAAGACGCGGAGTGAGCTTTTACATTTGGTGACCCCCGTGACGTGATTGGGACAGGTGCCCCGAGGCCCCGTACCATGCGGCAAGATCTGGGATGACTACAGCAAAACCACTGCCTACGCGGTTGACCAGTTCATGCGCACAAACGAAAAATTCCAAGGGTTCACGTCATCTTTGCAAATACCCAACTAAAATTGCTCACCAAGGCAGGTCACGGCTTGGTTGGGGTGCGGATTAGATTGTAGATAGACCGTGAACAGCGGCTCTCGGACCACACTACTGAACACGTGAGTACTGGTTGCGAGACTTGCAGGGGAAAAAATAAATTATTGAAAAACAGGTATAAAAAATAAGAGGGATAAAATAGCGGGAAAAATAGAAATTGACGGCGAGGTTCAGGGTCTGTGTGAATGTAACTAAGGCTTTTTCATATCTATCCTTTAAATAGCCATTAGGTTGGTGTGGAAATGGAGATAAAAAGGAATACGGGATCCTAGCTCCAATGGGGGGTAGAAGGTGGTGCTGCATGGCATTGACTCGACCAGTGCAGGGAACAAGTGGAGATAAAGAGAAGAAAGTAGGAGTCTCATATATTTAGTAGGCTCAGAGTAGTAATTTAGAATATTCTTTTTCTGTGTGAGCAGAATTCTTTGGAGAGTGGCCTAAGTGGGCTTAGAGGTGGGGAGTGAATGAGAGAATAAGAACTAGGGACGATAAACTAAAGCAATTGAAAAGGGGAGCAAATTGAAAGATAATATATGTTACATGTTCAATGTGTTAAAGTGTTACATGCAAGTTCGTCAGTAAGTGCCTATGTATTTGTGTATTCACGAAAATAAGGTCTAATGAGAAATATTGGTGAATAATTTGTGATTCATGTTGAAAAATAATTTGTGATTCCTGCAAAAAGGGTGTAAGTAAAAAAGGTTGCTGATGTTTTTGATGTTGACAGCGAAATAAGGTTGAACAAAGTTGTTAAAGAAAGGAGGTTACTGGAGATAGACATTGTATAATTATACCTAGAAAAAAGAAGTAAAATACAAGTAAGAGTAAGAAAAACAGTATAATGGGAGGGACTACACCATTAGCACATATATGCCAACACCTCCCTTTGTATAGCGAGAAAATACCGAAATATTACGATCAGTGGGTGTCGGAAATAAAAGGAGAGGGTGTATCACCTATATGGCCTGAAGGAGGGTCATTTAATAAACGTGTATTAGATCTTGTATCAACACATCTGCTAGAGAAATACAGGGAAAGCAATTGCAGAAAAGAAGGGAGGTACTAGATTTATGGCGAATGTTTGAAGAATTAACCTCTAGCGGCGAGGTAAGCAACGACACATTAACGGAGAAGGAGAAGGCACCGGAGGGGGGAATGGGTTCTGCAGAGGAGGAATGCACGGTAACAACGAGAGAGAATGATCTCACTAGGGTTTATCCATTACTGACAAGACCCGCAGTAGGTTATAGTGAGCCCCTGTATGTGCCAGCACCCACCACACCAACTACCCCGGCGACAGCATCAGCCACCGCTCCACCACCATATGAAACGGGAGGGTTATACGGACCAACTAGTGCCCCTCAAGTGAATTTAGCACGGCTAACGGTAGACTTAGACAGATAGCTTGCACATGCCCAAATGGAAATAAAGCAATTAAGAGCCTTATGTGATAGGGGCCAGATGTTGCCTGGGGAGGGGAAGGACCACCATTGACAGCAGTTGACCTCACCCCTCCGCCAAGTGTCGCAGGGGGATCCACACCATCCGGGCCGCCGCCAGCACCTATACTATAAGAGCAGGAACAGGAGTGGCAATCAGGGGAGTTTCTATTCCATTGAAATGGCAAACCTGTAAAAATAATACGACCTGCAACACCAAACAGCCAAAGAGGGGAGGGGCAGAGGGAAAGGGAGTCAGAAGATGAGATAGAGGACGTATGGAGTGACCTAGATGAGTATGAAGAGGGTGCAGCAGCAGTGGGATCCCCGCTGCCATTTCCATTCGACCAAGAGGATGAAAGGGCCACGCCAAGATGGCAAGGGAGGTTAAGACAAAGAGTAGGGAACATGCTGGTATGTAAAACAAAGAAGGGAACAGTAAGTAAAAAAGGAGGAAAGACAAAACTACAAATGCCACTGATGCATAAAGGAGCAGGGAGGCCACACTACATTCCATGGGCACAGATGGATAAAAATAACTTATTGAAACTTCTTCCTCCACTTTCGGGTAGGGCGGGGAAGTGGATACATGCATTTGAAAAAAACAGAGCAGGAGTTCCCTTAGCCATAGGGGATGTAAAGAGTTTACTAGTGTCTGCAGTAGGTGATCAAGCAGACACAGTGTGGGTGAAGGCAGGCTCCCTGGGAGTTACAATGAACTGTGACCGCCATGATGGGTCCTCATTTAATAACGTCAGAGCGCAAGTATGGGATGCATTGTGGAAACTTCTCCAGACACTCCAGATTTACACTTAGTGATGCAATGCACTATGGGAGAGGAGGAGGAGCCTATGCAATTCATCCTCCGGGTGCAAGACCTATGGAGATCTGAAATGGGCATGGTGTGGGACCAATCCACAGCATTGTTCTATTTTATAATTAAAAAAGGGCTCCCAAAAGTGGTACAGAAGGCCTTGGATGAAATAGCTGGGATAGAAGCCAAGGGCTGGCAAGAGATTCAGAGTATAATCGTGCACCACTGTAGGAGGATCAAAGAGACAGAAAAAGAGATAGAACATTGAAGGTTGGCAGACGAAGCAAAGTTAGTACAAAATAAATTAGTGAAGTTTGCGGCAATGAATGCCACAACATCTACTGACAGACAGGGGGAAGGAGAGGAGGGGTCAGGAAATACACCAGCAAGGATGGCCGCAATTTGGGCTGCAAATGGACAGGATCAGTGCGACAGAGAGGACCAGTAAGGAGGGCCCCAGAGGTGGGGAAGGCCCGCAAAAGGACAAGGTGTTTATCGAGGATAGAGAGGTGGATTTAGAGGAATGGGCAAGAGAGGGTTTGGTGGGCCAGGGATGAGGGGAGGATCACAAGGGTCCTGTTGGAATTGCGGGAGGTGTGGATACTTTTCAAGAGAGTGCAGAATGTGACCAATGGGTTATTATCAAGGGCAGCCCCCCATGGTAAACGAGCAGCAGTATGGTCATCCACACCCAGGCAGTCCCTACGGGTTACCTATGGGGAGGAGTGGTCAGAAAAAAACAAGGTTATGATGAATCACAGCAAAGGTAACCACAAATGCAACAAAGACAACACCCACAGCAGAGAGGTATGCAACAACAAATGGCAAAGGCAGAACACTATAGGAAATGTGAACACCAACATATTTGCAACGTCTGCAAATGGTGCACTGGCACCTTTTTGCGGGACACAGCAGTGGTGAGGGACAATGTATTCTCTGTTCCACGAACAGAGACTTATGCAGATTAGGACAGCCCACAGAAATCACTTGTGTGTCCAGTCCTATCCACTACGCTACATGCAGAAGAGTAACCACTAGTGGGAGCAGAGATAGGCAACAAACAGTTCATCTTTATGGTGGACTCGGGGGCTGAAGAATCGTGTCTCATGGAAGGCCGGTTCCCGCTCTCAGGAAAAAATTTGGAAACACAATGGTTCTCTGGGGCTAGTTTTAAAAGTTCCTTACACAAAAGATCTTGACATAACGGTGGGGGGAAAAACGGTGTGCGCACCTCTACTATATCATGAAGATGCGCCAATAACTTTGTTGGGGAGAGACCTCCTGAGTAAATTAAACATGACCATATCCTTTACTGAGCGGAGAATAGTGTGTTCCACCACAGGAGTGTGTCCAGTAAGGGCAATGTTGATGATAAGCAACATGACTAATGAAATAGCTGTGAGAGGGGTGCCCATAGGCATGGACATGTTCATATACGGAATAAGGGTACTTGCCAGAGTAGTGCCAGAAATAACGAGAAAAGAATGGAAGGTGCCATCAGACTTTGTCTTTTGCCCAATTGTGAATACAGATGTTGTACCAGGCACAATTTTGTCTATTGATCTGGAAGGGGTACAGGTGACGTAAACGTATCGCAGTGATAGGACTGGACACAAATGGTTGCGAATGGAGAACAGTGCTGTGCATAGATCCAAATATAATGTTGTGTGACTTAACTGATGGATGGGGAAATAATAATGGAAATAGGTTTACTATGTGACATCACGATCCAACATAGAGAAATACGTAACCCTCTCATGGCTAGTGTTAATGTGCCACCCACTATATTTGAGGAAGATATGGAAAAAGTACTGCCAGAAATATGGACCATAGGCCCCATGATGTAGGGCTATTAAAAGAGGTGAGGCACATCAAAATAAAACTGAAACCAGGTGCAATATCACCTACAGTAAAACAATACCCACTATCAGGGGATGCAGATGAAGGGATACGAGAAACAATAAATGCATTACTGCAACAGGGGATCATAGTGCCATCCAATTCCCCATGTAACACTGTGATTTTCCCGATTAAAAAAGCAAGGGGCAGGGCATGGAGGATGATCCAGGACCTACGCCCACTTAATGATGTCATACAGAAAGAATTCCCATTAGTGCCTAATCCTGCATCAATTTTATGTAGGATACCTAAAGATGCTACATGCTTCACAGTAGTGGATTTGAATATTGCCTTCTTCTCGATACCACTTAACCCAAGCTGTCAGTATCTCACAGCGTTCACCCTAGGGAGAAACAGATATGAGCATTGTAGGTTACCACAAGGGTATCGTGAAAGCCCAAGCATTTTCAATACAATATTGCATGAAGATCTTGGTAACATTGATGTAGAGAGCACAATAATACAGTACGCGGATGATTTAATCGTCTGCAGTAAAAATGAAGAACAATGCAGAGCAGATTTGATAGTATTGTTAAATTTACTAGCCACGAAAGGATACAAGGTGGACAAAGGTAAGCTGCAATATTGCCTAGCTGAGGTGCTCTATTTAGGACAGCTGATTTCAAAAGATGGTAAAAAATGTTTACAAGATAGAGCAGCAGCAATACGACATCTGATGATACCAAAGACAGTGAAAGACATGCTAAAATGTCTTGGCATCTGCAATTACTGCCGTGCCTGGATTCTTGATTATGTAGCGTACACACGCCCACTGTTACAGACACTAAATGAAGCGCAAAAGAGTAATGTCCTGTTAAAATGGACAGATGAAATGAGGACACAATATTTCAAATTGAATGATCTTATTGCACACGCAACAGTTTTAGCGAACCCTGATTATGATCGGGAGATTTACCTGTTTTCCCACTGTAATGGAATTTTAAAGACAGCAGTTTTAACACAAAAAACATCATTAGGCCACAAGCCATTGGCCTGTTACAGCGGTACTCTAGACTCAGTGATGCAGGGCTACTTCGCATGTGAACAGGCTCTCGCTACAGCGTCCTTTGCCATAGAAAAAGGTGCCACCATTGTGATGGGTTGCTCAGTGACACTATACGCAGAACATTCACTGTTTGCCATTTTAGATAGGTCGAAGAGCACTCTTACCACACAAAGGGCAACAGCATACGAAATAATAATTTCAAGCCCAAACGTTCACTTAGTGAGGTGCAAGACAGTTAATCCAGCCATGTTTATCACAGAACCATGCACAGTAGAAGACATACAGGAACACGATTGTGCTACATACAAAGGAGAAGAAGATGACATCCCTAAAGCAAGTGAAAATGCCCTAGAAGAGGGAAAAATATACTTTGTAGATGGGTCAGCATCAATAGAGAGTGAGACAGGTGAAAAACTTGTTGGGGCGGCAGTGGTAAGAATGGAAGAAGAGGAGTACAAGGTGATTGTGCAGAAGCACCTCCCCCACATTATTCAGCACAGGAAGCAGAACTAATAGCGCTAATTGAAGCACTACATACAGCCAAAGGTTGTGCGGTGACAATAAACTCTGACTCAGCATATGCAACAACAAAAGTTCACTCAGGATTATCACATTGACGGCGAAGAGGGTTTAGAAGAGCAGATGGTTCACCATTGCAGCATGCAGCCCTGTTGAATAAGCTAATAGAAGCATTAGCAGAACCGTCAGTAGTAGCATTGGTGAAGTGCCAAGCACATACCAATAACATGGATGCAATCTCATTGGGGAACGCAGTAGCAGGTGCTGCCAGAAAGAAGCAGCTTATTTCAATATCCCCAAAGCAGTGGAGTGCATTGTAAAAACATCCGGTACAGATACGACCGAGGAGGCATACAGCCATACCCCAATTGTCCAAATAATAGAACTCCAAAAATGTGCACCTATAGATGAGCAAGAATTATGGTGACAGGAATTAATGACAGATTTGATATGGTGACAGGAATTAACAGCCAAGGTAGTGATACCTGTGGAATTGCTAGACATAGTGTTTCCACAACTGCACTACCCAACACATGTGAATAAACAGCACATTGTAGTTGAAATACAGGAACATTGATTTGTCCCAAACTTGCAGGAACATTTGTCAAAATTCACTGTAGCGTGCACAACACGTCAAACATACAGTTCAAGAATGACTCTTAGAACACTGAGAGGAACACTACTGCATCCAGTGGGGCCGTTTAGAGAGCTCCACATTGATTATCTGAAAGATGTAATGTAGCAAGATATCTGATTGTAACAATTTGTCGATTCTCAAGGGGGGTGGAAGCTGGACCATGTCCCCACCCAGGCGTGAAGTGTGCTGACAGGTTCTTGGTACGGGAGGTTTTCTCAAGGTGGGGCATATGTGACGTCATAAAGTCAGATAAAGGCACACACTTTGCAAATGATCTTTTCAAGGAAGTAACCACATTGTTGGGTATGAAGCATAAATATTGTTTGATTTATCACTCACAGGTGAACGGGGCGTAGAAAAGATCAATGGCCTGCTTAAAAGCAAACTGATCAAATTGTGTAACACCCTCAAGAAAAATTGGGATTATTACTTGCCACTAGCACTGTTCCAACTATGAACCCAACCAAGCAAGGACCATCATTTGAGCCTGCATGAAATAGTGACGGGACGGCGCATTCATACGCCACTCTCCCCAGTAAGGAGAGCATCGGATGCTCACAGAGCTGCAACAGTGCTCGGGATGAGTTTAAGGAATACATTATCCAACTGACCCGTGCAGTGTGTAGCATAGCAAGACAGATCGCACCCACATTTATACAAGACATACAGACAGATACTACCACGCCAGCGCAGGACAGCCGAACGGGACAACTGATGCCAGGGGAAAATGTGTATGTCCAAAGTTTTGTGCGATGGTGGAACTCTCCGAGATTTCATGGACCTTACGAGGTAATATGTTGTAAACCAACCGCGGTTAAGGTAAAGGGGTTGACATATTGGGTGCATCTGTCAGATGTGAGAAGAGCACACAATAGTACAACCCCTCAGAGTGAGCAAAATGAAATCAACAAAGTTGCAAATGGCTAATATACATGGTAGCAAAATGCAACACAATAAAAACGGCAACTGAAAAAGATTCACAAGTGATAATGGCTGATAAGGGATTAATGATATAAATAATGGTGTGTGTGTGTTGTGCTTATCAATTTTATATCACCCCTTCAGTGGGAAACATGCCAGAAAGGAGGGCCCTCACTAACAATGACCCAAATGTAGATAGCAATAGGGTAGATAGCAGAATTAATGTGTGGTACAACATGGAATGCGGACTAACATTTTCTGCAATATTATTTTCTATGATGTTGTTTTTTGTGGCATGGTACTGGACGGTGACTTTCATAATGAAGGATATGAAAGAGTGGGGGAGTGGGGCAAAACTGATACGGGAAGGCTCAAAGCTCATATGGGCTAGAGTTACAACCATGTGGAAGCATAATGGTCCTGTAAACAACAATCTTACCACGTTGTATAAAAATCGAACGGCCAAAACCACACTTTTCTCTCCTTGTCTACAGAACTAAGTAAACTCAATGAGACCAATCAGTATGATGGGGACTATTCCTGGGATAGTGAGCCAGATCCTACAAATACTGACATGTACACAACCACAGAACCTACCTCACATGGCACTGTAATGCACTTTCATCCTAACACTGTAAGTATACAAGACACTCCAGTAACACAGTCCTGGCATGTTGCCAGTGAATTAAGTGATGTGATATGGGCAGATGTCTTTCCCATAAATTATAAAAGAGTGAGAATGATAAATAACAAGGAAGAGGGGAGGATGAGATAGAAAAGGGGGTCGGGAGGGAATAGATATGATGTTTACCATGGCCTGGGACTAGATGAAATTGAAGATCCCCGCCACCCTGATCAGTCAAACAAATGGTACTCAGACATGAGTGCAACAGCAAAACAAGCCACAAATGAGAGCTGCTATGTCTGCTCTCTCATACTGCTTGCTTCAGGCACACATAAAATACTTATACCTCAATAAGTGCCCTTGTCGGATGCCCAATGCTTAATTCATCTGGTATTATGTAGAATTTAGAGCTCCCTACAGTCACACGCACTTACAATAGAAATGCGACAGAACGAGAGAACCTGCACAAGCAAGCCGCAAGGAGTGTATCAGAGGGACAAGGTTCACAGAAAACAACCAGGCTGCACCTCACTGAGGAGGTCCAACAAGGCCGAAACATGTCTGGGGTTGCTTGGTTTTCTGTGCAGAGGGGACCTTGCCTAGCAGTTCGGGCTGGGCTGCTACCTTCGGTGGCGGCAGCTGCTGACTGATTTGCACATGGCTGGTCCTCTTTTGCAATGGCGCAGACGGGCTAAAAAACGTTGGTGTGGAAGGTTGCCCAGAGCAATTGCCAGTGGTTTAGATTCATTCAAAACCTTCCACCCATCACTTTTGTGGTCAGTTTGTTTCTCCTTGTGAGAGAGGGTATGCCCAGACGTGGGTCCCTTGCTCGCTGCGCCACAGGGAACCAGGCTGCACCTCACGGAGGAGGTCCAACAAGGCCGAAACATGTCTGGGGTTGATTGGTTTTCTGTGCAGAGGGGACCTTGCCTAGCAGTTCGGGCTGGGCTGCTACCTTCGGTGGCGGCAGCTGCTGACTGATTTGCACATGGCTGGTCCCCTTTTGCAATGGCACAGACGAGCTAAAAGCTAAGAAAACGGTGGTGTGGAAGGTTGCCCAGAGCAATTGCCAGTGGTTTAGGTTCATTCAAAATCTTGCACCAATCACTTTTGTGGTCAGTTTGTTTCTCCTTGTGAGAGAGGGTATGCCCAGATGTGGGTCCCTTGCTCGCTGCACCACAGGGAACCAGGCTGCACCTCACTGAGGAGGTCCAACAAGGCCGAAACATGTCTGGGGTTGCTCGGTTTTCTGTGCAGAGGGGACCTTGCCTAGCAGTTCGGGCTGGGCTGCTACCTTCGGTGGCGGCAGCTGATGACTGATTTGCACATGGCTGGTCCCCTTTTGCAATGGCGCAGACGGGCTAAAAAACGGTGGTGTGGAAAGTTGCCCAGAGCAATTGCCAGTGGTTTAGATTCATTCAAAACCTTCCACCCATCACTTTTGTGGTCACAGAAAACAAGTGGCAAGATGTGAAAATCACATGCAAAGCAGAAGCATTACGAGGCTTAAATGAAGCAAACTTTCAATGGGTCAACGAAACGTGTACTCCCGTCTGGTCACAGCACATTGCCTAGCTCACATGGGTTACTGCACTTGAGAAACCCATCAAAACCCAGAGAGAAATACTGCACAAACTTTGTTTTCATGGTGAAGGGAAGGTACAAATGGGTGCCAACAGAAAATGCGACAAAACGATCATCATCCCAGGCATGAAAAAAGGTACAGCAGTGCTCATGGACATGTATTGGGTATGTGGCAAGCAAGCTTACCTGCATCTACTAGCATCATGGAAGGGTACATGCAGCCTAGCCACCCTGCACTCAGCGCTAATGCTAATCCCAGAAAGCCATATCCAACGGGGGAGAGAGTCGGCTGGCATATCGGCACCAGGAGATTCAGCTGGAACATGGGCAGCACCGCAGTCAACGGCAACAGAGCCTTCCCCATATGACATTCTGTCCAGAGATGAGCTACAAGACAGATTGTCCTGCAAAAGGAGGTCAAACTATATCTCCAATGAATCATCCAAACTCCTCACCGAGATCCCTGATAGGTACAAGTTGTTTAATTCAGCTGAGACTTTCTTTGCCTCCCTCATGGCACCAGGACTTCAGGCGCGAACAAACACCAAATGGCTGCAGATTGTCCGCTGATTTTTCCAACTGGACAATGACACTGAAGAAGGGTTCAATGTGATCAAGGTGGAACTGCGCGACTTGCGCCTAATGACAATGCGGAACCGGTATGTCCTGGACTTTCTCACAGCAATGGACGGTGGTGTTTGCTGAAAAATCGGGAGCTCATGCTGTACATTCATACCTTCTGAAGATGCGGACAATGGGACCCTCTCCCATGTCATCTTGGCAGTACACAACCTGGGGGAGAAAATGCAGAAGGAAGATGGTATAGAGCCGAGCAACTGGTTCGACAACATGTTCAACTGGATACCCTCCTGGTTCAGCACTATGATGAAAATATTTGCTCCAGAGGTCGTTTTTTTTTCTCTTGCTGTTTTTCAGTGTGTGCCAGTTGGGCATACGATGCTGTGCAAAATCTATGCCTAGTTCAACGCTGATGATGGTAACAATGGGGAAGCTGACAACGGTAGCAACCATGATAGACGCACAAATACAAATTGGGGAATGAAATCCACCAATGTATCGCTTGACAGCTGTTTATCACCAGCATGGGGACAGGGGAGACAACCTATATCACACCACCATTAAGAAACCATGGGAGTTGCAATGGTACAGGCAGGTGTGGGTGGATCTGGATGGGGATGGGGGCATATACATGACATGCACACCTGATGAGTACGCAAGAAGAGGGCTTGGATGCCAATAAAGGGTACGCCAGCATGGGATGAGGCAGTAGTGAGGCTGAGTATTATCGGAGGGAGAATGATAATAAGAATTTATTTGTTACTTTAGATGTAACAAAAGGAGGGAATGTGTGGGAGTGAGGGGTCGTTTAGGCCCCACTCATACATTCAGCACGATGTAAGCCACTTGCTTGTACAATAATGGGGGACGCTTCCATTGCTCACATGCATGCTAACAGTGGCAGATGCTGGGTTGTTGTGCAGGACACATGGTTTCCATTTTGTGCACCCTTGACTCCATCTTTGGACTAGGCCTCAATGCGACAATACGAAAAGGCTTCTCTCCCCTCTGCAGCACCACGCACACCACACTCATGGTCCCCACCTTTTCTCACTCTGTCTGAAAGCTTCACAGCTCCATGTCTCACGGATGAGACAGAGATAATTGAAACAAATACACCAATGTAACATTTCACTCTTCCTCTGAGATCACTGTCCTGTGTGTGAACCGGCCTGAAATATGACTTTTAGTCCATCGTCTCCACAAACATGCCTGTGCCCTCTTACCCTTGCTGTTGAAAATTACTGCCACTATAACCCAGTCCCCTCAATAGGTATTCTCTTGATGTAACAGACGTGTGACCCTGCTGTGAACCGCACCCCCAGTGTGCCCCCAACTAATATCAGACCTGTGTCACAGTATATTGCACCCTAGAACTAACAAATGTCAGAATGCTTTATAGCCTCCTTTGATGTACCTGGACCGACCCCACCATCGATGTTATCTCACTGACCAAGACCTTAAGCCTAGGACTTCATATAAGTCCCAATGAGTGATGTTGTGATTTTATGTATGCAATGTATGGGTTTATGATAATGTACACAAAGGATTTGTAGTGACCATTATTTAGTCATGTCTAATAGTTGTATCTCATGTTTGCTTAGTTAGGGCCCGCCCTATCTCACTGCGACCTGAAACCTCACCCCGCCTGGACACAGACAGATGGACCTCGTGATGCTCACCCTGCCGCTAACCAAGCAGCCAATCCGAGAGGAGCAGCACCTAAAGGAACCTACACATTTTAAGTCTTGTGTCCAATCATAATGAACTTTTGTAACATTCGTATCTGACATCACTGATGACACTTTTTGGCCATATTATCAATTATACATGTATTGTTTGCCAGATCGCCCTCGGGCAGCAGAGTTCAATGGATGCCAATTTTACATAAACAAAACTTAACTCTCGCAGCCTTTTCTCTTAGTCTCATTCCCCATTCGGGTGTATCATATTCATTTCGTATTTGCACGTATAAGACGGGGAGTGAGCTTTCACACTCTTGTAAAGTCCTTCCTTCTTTGAGAGGGCGACTCTCAAATTAAATTCAGGGAGCACCAAAGTCTTCTTTAATTCTGCCTGCGGACCACATATTAGTGCTGCTTAATTCAAACATGTGTTACAGTATGTGCAAAGGCAACCCATTTACAAAAAGTAGAACATAACAGAGTTGTAGGCCCTGTAGCCTCGACATTTACTATGCCTGCCAGAACTGCAGCACTCCCCGCAGACCCTATGCACAGACACTCATCTCCAACATATGATCAATGCACACTCAGTGAGGCGGTAATATTCCTGCAGGACACAAACAGGGGCACATGTGTGTCTCCAAATACCGGCCTGCTCCCCACCTCTGTCACTGCTGCTCTCATTTAACTTCTGGGGACAAGGAAACACAGCACCAGAGTTTTTCCCAGTTCGTCTGCTGTTGTCAATAGGTAAGATTGATCCAGCAAAAGGGCACTTGATATTGTAACTCTTGTGCACTGAGAGAGGGGTAGAGAAATAGGTTTGGACAGGGAGAGGAAGAGAGTGGGAGATAATGAAAGGAAAGACAAAACAAAAGAGAGACTGGGAAATGGAGGGAGAGAAAGATACAGAGAGAGAGAGAGAGAGAGAGAGAGAGAGAGAGAGAGAGAGAGAGAGCATTAATCATCATAAAATGGTCTAGGAGTTATTCACAGACCAAAGAGAAAAACAAAATATGTTTTCAACAAGCCATGGACTGCCCACTGTTTACTTACAGGCGATTACATTGATATCATATCATAGGCATATCATATTTGATTCAAATATTGTAATGGATAGTGCCATCTTTCACTTTGAGGACTTCTCATAATGGATTTTGAGTTGATTTCACTGTCAATCCCAGGAGCTCGTACACAGGATAAGAGGTGCTTTTTCAGGGCACCCACGAAGCCCTGGATATTGGTAGTATTTTATTTTGTGAGTGATCAAATTCAATTGGTTTGAAGACATGCAACAGAGAAGGATTAAACGTGGGAGGCAGCGAAGAGAGAGCAAGACAAAGAGAGGTTGCTAATGGCTTCTCATCATAAAGACCTTGTAGGGTGATTGTTGAATAATACCCATGGGCTACACCTAGGGTACCCATGAGTAGTGGAACAGCTTGGTACCGCTAGTGTGTGTTTTTGTGCACCTGTTTCCCCACAGAGTAGGGTATGGGCTGGTGGCAGCTATATGCTGATTGATTTTACATTGGTTCTGGGGCTTCACCATTTTGGGTCACCTATGCCCTGCTATATGAATCAATGGTTTCCAGAACAAATGAAAGAAGGCCATGGCATTTACCTTTTCTTTCCTCTTTCTCAGAGTCCTGAGTAGCCCTGGCTCTGTCTCCTCTTCCCCTGATTGGATGTTTGGTGGAAGAACCATACATGGCTCTGGGGCTGCCTCTGTTAGACTGGTAGCCTTCCCAGGGACTGTTTGTTTTGGGTACACCCTTAAGATGAGACCTGAATGGATGGCAAGGGTCAATTTACCTGCCTGACAAGGCTCTGAGCACTGCCACGTCCCGGAGTTCTTTCCGCGAGTGGCCGCCATGTAGTCCTTTCCTCCCTTCCATGGCTGCAATTTTGTTAGTTTACTTTTTAGTAGGAAACATGTAATATGGGCCAGGATGTGGCCGTTCAAGAGCGTGCTTTGACATTGGTTTTGACTTCTTTAATATAAACTTTATCCTTTTTGCGTTTGGAGTGCCACTGCTTGCTTTGAAGCAAAAACACGTTATTCCTGTTTCTGGATATATATCAGGAAACCAAGCAGAGCTGGAAACAGGCATTTTGAAGTAAGGATTGCCAAATCAGTCAACACTTGTTCTAAATGTTTTAGTTTTGGCTTTTAGGTGGCTGGGGGGGTAGATGAAATGTGAGGAGAAACACATAAAGGGTGGGTGTTGTTAATGTATTTGCCCATCCATTGAGTGCACATGGCCATGCTAATCCATATGGCCATTCCAAGCCACTCTATGCCCCTTGCCACTCAAAACCCATCCTCCTGAGATCTCTTTAAACTGTCACTATCAAGTAGTAAACACTGTGCTGTAAGTGCTTGCCAGTGTTACTTCAAAGCAGCCTTGTGGGAGTTAATGGTTTAATCACAGTTTGAAAGAATACACTGTCTTAACCAAGTGTGTCATTTTCCAATTAATTCATAAGCAGTATTGAGGTCCTTGCACTGATGTCCTCTTAAAAACAAGCACTGGCAAACGCCAAATGATTTGGCGGCTGTTAGGTATTGGATAGACATTAGCCAGACACTGCTATGGCATGCCCAGGTAATAACACCATTTTACAGCTGTTACCATCCTATTGCCAGGTAGCACCAGACAGATGCCTACCCAATGCCTGCATAAAAGCTACAACTGTACACACAGCGACTTGCGTGTACGCAGCTAGTGCAGTGCCCTGGGTGCAAGCAGAATACATATGCCCCCACCCCATCATACTTGCCCTTGAGAATCATTTGGCGCGGAATCGCTGAGCCTCACTCTCAAGAGGGTGGTCCAGAGGGCGTTTCTCCCACAGATATAATGAACACGGGACATTTACACATTATCACTAAGAACATGCGCTGCCATACCGCTTCCAATACAACGGGGAGCCGCCACCAGTCGTAATAGCTGTCGCTTTTTCCTGATTTTAATTAAATCATTAAATCCCTGTCCATCATCAATTATGCTGCTGTTAACCCCCACCAGCCCGCACCGAGTTAATGTGTTAAATTAAACAAAACAAATAAAACGCGCAGACAAAAGTTGATGAATTCGCACGTGAACGCGCCCATTTCATGCTGAAAAGTGTTTGCTTGGCTGGGGGTGCTAGACTGTATTTGATGTGCCCCCCGCCCCAGGTAATCTTAGATGCCGAGTGAATGGAGTGAGGACCCTTATCGGGCTCCAGCATCTGCTGCTGTGTCAAGTGATGAAACGGGTGACTCCAGAGGCATAGACAGCGGGGACGGCTTTCTTAATGCAAAGGGGTATTGTGCAAACAAACAGCCAGCGATACGGTCTCTGCCTGTCACGATTGCTCAGGCCGGCGATACATCTTCCAGCATTAGACGCTCGAAAAGCGTTTTATTTTTTACCCTTTTGAACATAAACTTCAATAATCCCTTTTTTAAGCACGCTGATGAGGCTGGGCGCAGTCATACACTAGAAAAGAAACCCCTGCCCCTCCACATAAATCGGTGGCTTGAGCAATGAAATAAAAAAATAAAAAAAACAACCATAGCGTTCATGCAAGTCGATTAAAATTAAATGGTAATGCTGGTTAATACCCCCATCTCCCTGTTCATCTGGTGTGACCAAATGGCCCTGCCGCTCCTTAGATCTCCAAATCATTACGGGCTGTTTGTAAAGCTGCATCAATTAGCGGGGTGTGCAATAACTTACTGCACGCTTTGTAATTGACTTGATGATAACTGGTATTCTAGCAGCCTTTACCAGAGTTTATTTTGAAAACCCAGTGACATATATTTCATTTGAAGCATTTGGTGGCCCAAATGAAATGCGTATTCGCGGAGAATACGCCCAAGTGATTTTGGAAGCTGTTTTTCTCTACACCGTTGCAGTGAACAGGAATCTAAGTAAATAAGAAATGTTAGCACCTGGTGGGAGGAGCCTACCAATCAGAATGCTCAGATCACATGCTGAATCCCACGATCCAAGCCCATGTTCTGAGCAGCCTTAAGCCTACTCCCCAACTCGCAATCATCGCCCCCCCTCTCCTTTCCCCTCCCCTCCGGTCCCAATTCATTTGCCTACTGCACCGCCAACCCTGCAGCCGCCTGGGCCGCCATTGATATGGAAGAGGGCCTCCACATAGAGCCCCAGCTTCCAGTACCATGGCAGCCATCTTAGGTAAGCATTTTGTATGATGAAAGGGACACGCAAGCACATCACGTTCATTCATACAAAATACATTGCTCTCAGCACCCCGGTTTTCAGAATTGAAAACTCTTGGTGCAAACAGCAATAACACCGGATCTGGTGGGCTGGATTGGTTGGTAACGGCACAGGGGCCTATTGTTAAAGGCCCTCTCTGTGCTCAGGCCTTTAAATTGGGCCCCGGACCATCACCACCTGATCCGGCCTGCCAGATTGGGTGTTTTTCCTATAATACACCCTCTATGACTGGTATGTTTGAAGTCTATTACCATGGGAACGTAAAGATGAATGTGTTGGTGGTGAATTAATAATTAATGGATGTGTGATAGTGATACATATTTGGGTCTCCATTTTTTGGGTTGAGGGTTTGTATATGTGTGAGGATTATATGAGTGAATTGGCTTCTGCATTTTTGGAGTGTGACATAAAAGGGCCTATTAGTAATGCCAAGAAGGAATGATAGTATGTGCCCTGGTAGTGTTATCACATGGCCTGGTACTACACTAATTTTCTACGTATTGTACCAACATGCCCATATCCATTGTACCCAACTCATGAGCCATCTAAAGACATTATAAGGTAGCCATTAAGTGGTAAGCCCTGCCATTATGTATACCATACAACTGGTATTGCCATGGTATTCTAAGGCAGAAGCATACTTTGTTCTGGTGCTTATCACATGCCAGTTGATGGCTCGCAGGCAGGTATTGCCATCATATACCCACATTCTAGCACTATGCCTTTGTTACTTTTGCCAACCGTCATGTGGCATAAACCTTATCACATCATATGCCTTGGTGTGTCCAAAGTCTTTTGCCTGGGATGGTGTCACATGAAGTAGATACACACAAACTATGATCATTAAACTTTAAACACTTTAAGCTCTTCTTCTCCTTGTATATGACACTCAGTGCCAAAATGTGCCCATGCACTGGCACTATAGCGGCATCACATGGTTCGGACAGCTTCATGATGCCTTTGTGCAACCATAAGCTCTCACATTAACGTTGTATGCTGGGCATTTTCATCATATAACCAGGTATTTCCACATTGTAGTATGCCATCGTACTCCCATCATTTGCCTAGCTATGTATAGATACATTCAGTGGAATGCACAGTGATGAAATGAATAAAGTTGTGGAAGAGTACAGGGCTAAGTAGCAGCTGAACCACTTTCTCAGCCCCACACCCGTCTCGAAAAATTCTACTGGTCTGGGATTCCCGAGGTGAAGTCCCGAATCCCCTCCACAATTGTCTTCAAATGTATTGCACAAGTCAACAAAGGAAAAGGGTTTGCAAATTTCCCTATTCCTTGGCAGAATACTAGTCCATTCATGCTTAGGTGGTCGCAGCGCCCCCTTCCAGTTTCTAGGACCAACAACAGCTTCTAGTACTCCTGCAAAGGGGAAGGATAAAAGGTAGCTTGCCCAAATGGGCGTGCGTATTGCTGGTGGGTACCACAATCTGGTTCTGATTGGCCATCCAGGTCGTGCGGCCGGTACTGCCCTCCTCATCAGGAGAACACACTCTTGTAACTATCCCCGCCTAGGCTCTTCCCCCTCAGATCCCAAAATCTGCCCCTAAATGAGAGCTTGCCCTATGAAGCCCTCTTTTGATAAACCTGGTGGCATCCCAGGACCTGGACAATCATTCTTGGGAATTTCAGGTGGCACCCAGTTCTGAAATAAATTGTGCTGACCCTCGTTCAATATTGCAGACGTTTGTCAAAATACACCTGAGGTGGAGGGCGGGGAGACTTGAGCAATCCCCTCAAGCACATTGGGTTTGACTGTCACTGTGGTGTCAGGCACTGAGCGCTTTTCCATATAAACTGTGAATGCTGCATCTCGCATTTCATATTCCTGCCATTTCTCTTAATTCTGCTGCTGGAAGTCATTGGACTGTCATTTATGAAGCTTCATTTGATGCCCAGATTTTAAGAGCAAATCGTTTCTTTGATTTGCATTGTCTTTGGGAGTGGTCATAATAGTGACATTTTAGGTTGAAATTGATGATGTGCTGCTGTCATTATAACTTGGCTCTTTTTTAAGGACTTTTTATGCTATTTAGAATGCCTAAAATATGCTTCTCTTAGTTGTAATATATTTATTCATTTGTTTATTGAGAAGGAATGTCAATGATGAATCCAAAGGCTTGGGTAGAAGGCAAAGAGCAGGAGGGGTAAGCAGAACGTCTAACTATGGTCAATTAAAATCTTCTAAAAAAGGAGATAGAGACCGAGTAAGAAAAGAATACCAGGGCAAAACAAGCTAAAGAGGGATATCAGTTCTGGAAGAATTACCCGATAGTATAGATTGAATATTAATAGACTTGGAATCTGAATAGGTGGGTTGGCAGCTAAATGATGGTAGACTTGAGCAGAAGGATGGGGAGACAGGGCTCAAGTCCACTGCACTCTTCCTCCCCTCCTCCCTCTTTCCCCTGGCACTTACCACCTTACCAGACCTGCACTTCTCCCTCTGCCCCCCACCCTCATGCACTTGCACGGTAGGATTGTCAGAAGGCCAATATAACAATTTCTTTGTTGTTGTATTGTTATGAATTCTCATACTCCCCCCCCAGCCCCCCATCTTGCCTGTGGTGCCTGGCAACACATGTGTATGGGCGCCATACAAATGTCAAATAAAATAAAACAAATAAAAATGTGGGTGGACATTGACGTAAGCATGGGAAAGTGACATTACATGAAGGAAACATTAGAGACAAATTATTGTGGCTTGATGCACACATCATCTGGTCTTGAGGCTAACAGCATTGGCTTTCAACCGTGCGACTTGGGAACGAGACCCGGCAACAAAAAAACTAAGAAATTTGGGTGAAGGGAATTTATGTATTTTTAAAAATGTCTTTAAAAACAGGGATGATGGCATGTGCCTTCTCTGCTGAGGCCGCAATTACCTGTTAACCCTCTATATGAATTGTTTTCCCTATGTATGAATTATTGGCTCTTGCTAAATAGTCAACCTAGTTTAATTGGTCGACCACTCTATTTTTCTCTTTTGCCTCATATATCAATTCTTTGCTCATGGTATGAATTGTTTTCCGCAGCACTTACACTCTCAACTTCATGCCCAGTTGCTGACAAGCAATACCACTGGCGCACACTCATTTGAAATCCATCTCAACAGACTCGAAACAACAAAACTCTGCACCTCTACAACCAGCTTACTTACCACACTCCCAGAGAGTACACCCTAGCACCAGAGGCAAGCAAGGCTCCCATCTGGATAGAAATTACACTATGACATTGGGCCTCATTACGAGGTGGGCGGTAAGGGATTACCGGCACCAGTAAGGGCACCGGTGCTGGTAATCCCTTACCGCCCTACTACAAGTTCCCTTTGCGGGTCCTTCCTTAACGCCTGGTTTTACCAGGCGTTAAGGGTGGGACCCGCAAAGGGATACCGGGGTCAATAACGGTACCGCAATTTGCGGTACCGTTATTGCCACCTTCCCATTGAGCCCTATGGGGACTCAAATGGGAATGGGGAATGGCTCTGGTGAATGGGGAATTACCGGTCCCGCTGACCTCGGAATGGACCGGTAATTGCTCCATCCACCAGACTGGAGTCGGAACGATTTTGGAGGCAGCCATGGCGCTAGTAGCGCCATGGCTACCTCCAACCTCGTAATGAGGCCCATTGACACTGACCACCTAGAAACAGATCCCACACATATCAC
The DNA here is from genome assembly GCF_040938575.1 of Ambystoma mexicanum. NCBI lineage: Eukaryota > Metazoa > Chordata > Amphibia > Caudata > Ambystomatidae > Ambystoma > Ambystoma mexicanum. Next base: position 1,120,519,363 of record NC_090936.1, read on the forward strand.
CTGAGCACTTTAAAACTGCACACGTCAACACAGCAGCAAAGATGTTAAAAAGTTGTCATACCAGTCACAGATTAGTGCAAACCATATGATTATAAATGTTGAGCAGAGAAACGTAAATTATATATTCTGCTTGGTATTCAGTAAGCTATCATACCAATCATGTGTATCACTCTTCGATTCCTAGACACGCAATTTACTGCTTGATATTTAATGAGTTGTCTTACCAAACATGTGTATCTCACTTGGATTAAACTACACTTTACTACGTGTATCACGCTTGAGTTAAGCCATACTGTACTTCAAATGTACATCATTTGTTTGTTTCTTAGACACGCCAGGCGTGGAAGTACAGTATGGCTTAACTCAAGCGTGATACACGTAGTACATTGTGGTTTAATCCAAGTGAGATACAAATGTTTGGTATGACAACTCACTAAATACCAAGCAGTAAATAGCATTTCTAGGAATCGAAGAGTGATACACCTGATTGGTATGATGGCTTACTAAATACCAAGCAGAATATGTAATTTATGTTTCTTTGCTCAACATTTATAATCATATTGTTTGAACCAATCTGTGACTGGTATGACAACATTTTAATATCAATCAAAACCTCTAGAAAATTATTTTTCACTATTTGCTGCTTACTAAATTCGAGTAAACCAAACACTCACTTAAAATTGTTCTGCTTCAACTCTGTTTGTTCTAATGTATTTTTTGGCAAGTGAGCACAGCTAGTGAGGACAAGCATCCAAGTTCCTATACATTACTTCAGGTGACAGTGAAAAAACACCTAAGCGTCCCCGCTTCCGCAGCACACTCTAGTTGACAGTTTGTTCACAACTTAGAATTGGATTGTGCACTCCCAGTATAGGGCTTTTTTTCACAAAACCTCAAGTTTTACAGCAGCAAAGATACCTTAATTCTTTCCCTTATTCCCCCACTGACATATCTCACACCTCTCGGTTTCAGATCTACAAGAATGGCATTGGTGCACAGTATCAATGCCAGTAACATACTATAACATAAATATTGATACATATTTATTGCACTAGAACCTTTATAAACCTCATCCAGAAATGTATTTAAATCTGATTCACTTTTGACAAATGTTACTGGGCAGTGCACATTAAAAGGCACAATTCTTCACAAGATTAACCAAAAGATACAACTAACTACTAATTAAACAATTTGAGCATATTACTAAGAACATGCACTCTTTATCTCCTTCTACATATTGATATGATTATTTCCAAAATTAATTGTCCAATGACATCCAAGGGATTATAACCATGAGTTTAATATTCAGAAATACAGCCGACGTGTGTTTCGACCTCTGCAAGGTCTTCCTCATGGCAATTCAATGAACTTGCTGTCTTATGTTTATGAATAATTGTACAGTTCCTTATAAATCGAGAGTAAGCTCAACCAGATAGTAACCCTCTTAACATATTACTTAATCTATATGTCCTCCTTCTCTCATGCCAGACTGTCTGGCTGCAATTCAGGAATGGGATGCCACCAATGATCTCTGCCTTAATGCCAGTAAGACTGAGATCCTCCTCATCGGGACACCTGCTCCCTCCTTTCCTCTCTCTCTCGGGCTGCCACTCTGGCCCTCTTCCTGCTCCTTCCAGTGAGGCTAAGAACCTTCAAATCCACCATCTCCTTCTCTCCTCACATCTCTGACTTCTCTAAGAAGTCAAACTATCAGCTGCACCTCCTCAGAAGTATACATTCTTTATTCTTGCACTTTCCCCCTAGGGGCTCACTATCTCTCGAGCCCTGGTCCTCTCTAGACTGGACTACTGCAACAGCCTCTTTCTAAATCTGCCTGTCTCTACTCTTCGACTGTTACAATTTATCCAGAACACGACTGCGAGAATTGTCCTTGGCCTCAAGTCCATGGATCGTATCTCTCCAGCTGTGAAATCCCTACACTGGCTCCCTGTAGCTGCAAGGGTCAAGTTCAAGATCCTTTGCATCATCCACAAGGATGTACGGGACATGGGACCACACTGCCTTCAACTTTCTCTTACCAAACATCTTCCTTCTCAAGCTCTCCGCTCATCCACCTCCAACTCTTTGAGGGTCAGACGCTTCTCCAAGCAGTGAGTGGGGGCAGATCTGTCTCCTATGCTGGGGCCTCCCTCTGGAACAGCATCCGTGACTCTCTCAAACTTGAGCAGAACCACCTCCATTTTCATTAGCAACGCAAAACCTTCCTTTTCCATTCCGCTTCCTCTCTTCCTCTCCCCTGCTGATGTCCCTGACTGCTACGCGCACTGGTTACCTGGCGACCCTCTGGACTTGGTTCCAGTCTCCTGCAGGCCCAGTTGCCCTCGCATTGCCTCCAGCTCCCCCATTATTTAAGGGTTTGAATCTGCATCCCTACAGTCCCTTCTCTCTGCATTTATGAGCCACCATCTGGCTGCACGTATTGAGTTACCTGCACGTCTCCCTTCCCTGCCCTCCTGGCACTTCTCCCATCTTTCTTGCCTGCACTAGCGTGATCTAAATGAAACAAAGGCCTAGTGAAATTGTTGTTTTGTCCTCCCTTTGTTTCCCCCTCCTTGTATTGTTGCACCTAGAAACACTTGTGTACAGGCACGTTATAAATCTCATATCATATCATATGATGCACCCCACTTTTATTTTCGGTTCCTGCCCAGATTTTCATCCCACTGTAAGAATGGTGGGTGGCTCCTGAGAGTGCTGCATTGGTGACGGAGCATTAGGAAAACATTTCCTCTGCTCAGTCCATCTGCATTTGAGGGGATGAGCTCTCAGTCCCTGCAGCATATTTATTACCCGACACACATATTCAGAATGAAATCTGCACACCAATAGGTGGTTTTACAAGCCTTACCACAAGGTAATCCTGCTAACGTTGTGGTGTGCTTCTAGTGCCTGTCCCCACGATTGTTTAGATGGAAAGGGAGAGGGGACTACTTGTAAGCCCGTCTCTCTGTTCCATTCGTTTCAAATGCCACCATGGACAAAGAGAAGGGACTACCTGTAGTCCCTTCTCCCTAATCCCTGGCGGCCATTTTTATTTCTCAAGTCGAGAAACAGTCACAGTGCCGTTTCTCAACTTGAGAAACATACATATTAGTACCCTGGTACAACGTGGTGGGATACTAATGGCAATATAACCCTCATAGGGTGTCATTACCGGTCGGGTAGTGCCCTCGGGGCTTCACTAATTATGGCCCCGGGGGCATTACCCTACCAGTAATGTCCCCCTCCTCAGGTTATATTGTCTAATTACTGGTCTTTTCCTGAATTAAATGTGCATACCCACATAGACCTGTTGTGGTACATGTGATCTGCCCATCCTTCCGTTTACTGCTGAAGCATCATCAATACATTATTCCTATTAATCTATCACTCTTTTTCTTGGCTTTTGAACTCCAACTGAGGTGGTTGGTGGCACAGTACTGAGACTTCTGACTTCTACTTGCTAGGATGAACCCTTAGGAGAATTTGGTTGCTGATAGAAGGGCATATAAACCCAGCCACGCAAAATCATTCTGGTATTGTGTTACTGTTTTCTTGTGACATAAGGTATGAACTGTGGCTTGACCTAATGAGAAAATGGCATGTTATTGTCCGAGCCTGAGGGAGCGTAGAACTTTCCACTTCAGGAAGTAGTTGGGTGAAGACCTTTAGATGGACATGTTTTTGCCTAGGCTTATGTGGGGTGACAATAGGGCTCATTATGACCCTGCTGGTCCGGAAACAACGGTGGCGGTAAAACCGCCACCACCGTTGTTTCCAGACCGGCAATCTACGAGTTCTGCAGGCGGGTGGTGTTACTCCCGCTAGGCCTGACCTGGAAAGAGTAACGCCACCCGCCTGCAGATGGAAATGGAAACACTGGCACCGTTAATTATGGTGCCAGTGTTTCCATGGTCCCCATCCACATGGAGTCCAATAGGAGACCTATAGGACTCCATGGGAATGGGGAGTAATGTTATTCCACCTCTGGAATTACTGGACCCCCGGCTGTAATGCCCCGGTAAATCCAGCAAGTCCGGAGGTGGTAATTAATTCCGGTTCTGGCAGCAGCCTGCTGGTTTTTCCGGCACGGCTACCGCCAGACTTGGAATGAAGCCCAATGTATCTCTTGTTTTAGCACTTTGCGGTTTTGTGAAAGAGATTTTAGTTTAACTTCAAATATGCTCTAAGGTTTAGGTCTTGTTTGGTTCTAACTAATTTGAGGAGGATGCAATAAAAACCTTGCATATTATATCTTATATTTTGTGTATCTCTTTTGTTTTGTGAAAGGCTTGTGCCATTCTTGTGAATGTGACTAAGACAAAACACAATTTAAAAACAAAGATACTGGCATATCCTCACGCAGTGCTGCTGAGAAGAAAGCGATCTATGTAGACCTGTGGAGCACTGAAGTTTCATTTTTAAATGATTTCCCCCTTAATTGCAATTTTTGTACATCTTCAGTCTGCATGTATTTCCAACTTGAGGCCATTCTCCACTGTAAATGGGCGCTCCATGCATGACTTTGCTATAGTATCTAATTTTCACTTGAATAACTTAAATGTATCTCAGGTGTTACATACAACCTTTGATTACTGTTGCTAAAGTATCCACCAAATACCTGAGATGCTTAGATTGTTGGTAAAGAGCCAATTATCCCACCCACGGACACATCCTCGTGATTAGAGGTGGAGAGTTCTGATGACACTGGGGTTCCCCAATGCAATATTTACTGGAATGCTATTGCTCCTGATTTCGAAGACCAGAGCGGGCCAGCCCACTGGAACGTCATTTGAAAATCATGCTATCATGTCTCTCTATTTGCACACACCTGATAGGCTTAGTTTGTGAGGGGGCCAAAACAACTCTTCCCATGCCCATTCCCTAATTTTTGGCTTCAGCAAGGTCTAATTTCTAGATTGTTCTTTACCACGTTTACACCTGGTATGATAGATTATTTATAAAGTGCTTAATACCCAGAGGTTTCTTAGCACGGACCCGGGGATTGAACTCATCTTGCCTTGTGTGGTCTTGCTTACAAGGCGAGCACGTTGCCCCTGAGCTATCCTCCCGAGACATCACTTTATTGAGACTAAGCCAGGGTGAAAATATTCAGATACCTCCTAAGATTTTCCCATTTCACGTGAAACAAAATTTCCCAAATGTTGCGTGTGAGTCTTGTAGGGCGACTTTGGTGGTTATGGCTAACTCAACAAAACTTACAAAACAAGGTGTGCATGGTTCGAATGCACAGGCAGAGGCAGGAGTTTGGAAATAAGCTTAGTTGTGGGATAGGTAGAACATTATTGTAATATTTGTAACAGCCTCCTGGCGGGCACCACAGCCTCTAACATCCAATCCTTACAAGTGGCACAGAACAATGCCGTGCGTAATATTTTCAATCAGTCATGCCGCACACACATCTCTACTTTTAGGAAAAAACTCCACTGGCTACCCGTCAAACACAGCATAACGCATAAAATGCTTACTACGACCCAAAAATGCCTCAGTCTCAGTGGCCCAACCTATCTGTCATCCCGTATAGGCATCAAACCTAACGTGAGGAACCTTCGCTCTTCTTCTGCGGTCACTCTCAATTATCCTAAATTTAGGACAGCCAAATTTGGAGGTACTACATTGGATGCTCAGGGTCCCCTTTTATGGAACACACTTCCAGCTGGTATACGGCAGATCCAGAGCTATACAGCGTTCAAACGTGCCGTAAAGACTCACTTATTTAACCTGGAATAATCTCCTGACTCGCTTCTCCATCTGCCTCTTATGCTTGTTTGTCTTTGTCTTGTTCTTGTTCTTTGTGCGCCATGAAGCCCACAGGCATGTTGGCGCGTTACAAAAATTAAAATAAATAAATAAAATGTATTACTGGGAGAAATATAACCTAGTAATTTTTAATTTGAGAGAGTGTTAGGCATATAAAAGAGGATTTATGTCTGAGGGAAGTAGTAAATCAAACGAGGACAGTCTATGTGTTACTACTGTTTACCCTGCATGGCATAAACAAATAGGCCATTGCCAAACTGAGGGGAAAAGTATCAAGGAATTGTTTGGCGGTAGCAGCAGGTAGGAAATGATATTGAAAAGACTTTACCTTAGTGTGCCACCTTTTGTGCACACAGAACTATTAGGATTTATTTTATGTAAGAGAATGCATTCAGTGTCTGTAAAAGGGTTTACCAGTTGTGTAGCTATATCAAATACTTGTTATGTTGTTGGAAAGTATTGCAACTCTTTGGAGCAGGAGGAGATTAAATCCATTGGGCCTCGAGTTTGGAGGTAACCATGGCACCATTAGCGCCATGGCTGCCTCCAAATCCTTACTGACTCTGCCCTGGTGAATGGAGCTATTACCGCCCCATTCCAAGGTTGGCGGGGGCGGTAATTCCCCATTCACCAGGGCCCTTCCCCATTCCCATTGAGCCCCCATAGGGCTCATTGGGAATGGGGAAGGCGTTAATAACGGTACAGCAAATTGTGGTACCGTTATTAGCACCAAAGTCCCTTTGCGGGTCCCGTCCTTAACGTCTGGTTAAACCAGGCGTTAAGGGAGGACCCGCAAAGGGAACTCGTAATAGGGCGGTAAGGGATTACCGGTACCGGTGCCCTTAACGGTACCGGTAATCCCTTACCACATGCCTCGTAATGAGGCCCATTGTCTGTAACTCAGTGTGCCATCTCTTTGTGGCCAGACTAAATACATGCTGCTCAAGTAAATATGTTGTAGGGAGCTTTTGAGGCAGGAGGTGTTTATAATTGTGACAGTAACTTAGTGTGCCATTGTAGCACAAGCTAGCCGAGATGCCCAGTGTCCAGTAACCCTCTTGGATGGCAAACAATAACATGGCATTGCTTCTCAGATTAAGAAAATGAGCTTCACATAATCGCCTTGGAAGCAATATGACAGGGAGCAACACAATTCTGATCTCTGTGTCCTTGCTTAGAAACCTCTGGGTATTAAGTGGGTTGCAAATAACCAATTACAATTTTTCCATCCTTCATTCCATTGTGGTGAGACCTTTTACATGATGTTTATGTAGAAAAGTCTCAGAGTTCTATGGAGACAGGAGGACATTTAATCCAATGTATAGATCTGTGTGCTATCTTTTTGTGGCCAAAACATTTGAGGGGACCATCACGCATGACATCCAGAACCGTGCTCAGTCAGCAAGGTAGTGCCATTGGTGTACCTAAAAGATCTAAAGCTCTATGAGATTAGGGGCCTGATTAATGGAAAAGTGCGCAGAGATCCCGCAAAGCCTGCATGCTGAGAACCACTCTGTGTGAGCCTGCGCGCAAATGATTTTCTGTGTGCTCTGCGTATTCATGGAATTGTTTGTGCAAAGTAACCATGTATGCAAGTCGCAGCCAGAATGCCCACACGCAAAGCAAAAACAGCCAGAAACAGCTACCTGTGCATGCTCCCTCAGGTGTGAATACATGCACCCTTAAAAGAGTATGTGGGGTCTCCCGCAAGCAGGCCTGCATCTCGGAGACCGTGCGCAGGGTCCCCCGTAACTGTTACTGGCACCCTAACAAAATGCGTATGATTTATTGTAACTCAGGTAAAAACATGAAAAATCTGCATGCAAACCCCCGTAAACCATTCCTGTACCCTGCTACACTGTGTATGTGCACCCGTATGTTAGATCGGAACCCCAGCTGCATACATGCACCCCTAAATCCAACACCAATCTTATCTCTGTGTGGTAGATTCTATGCACAAGTGCCTGTATGCCAGCTTTCGGGTGGCAGATTGTCTGAGAGCTTTGCGTGGCCATTTCCCCGCCAAGAGGTTGCACGATTGTATCCATGAATAATATCGTTTTACGCAATAGTTGGCGTGCAATGGACTACCTGTGGGCCGTCCCTCGTAATGCCCACATTTTCCCTTGTTCTTCCTTATTTCTCACGTTCCCCCCTACCCTGCCTTCTGCACAAGCCACGCCCGCGCTCTGGGTGGTGTCTCGCACAAGGCACTCAGCTTCTCGCAGTGACATGCCGAGCCTGGGTGAAGTCCATGCAAAGTACGATAAAGTCTTGAACAGGCAGCTGACATTTAACATCGTATATGGTGGATGCAAAGCTACTTAACACATTTCAATGATTGGGAAGATAATATACTACAGTACTGGCTCAGTGGGCAGATTGTCTGGCCAGCACCACTTGAGACATGTGTGATAGATTCCCTGAGCTGCACTCGTGCCAGTGTACAATCTGATTGAGACTTTAGTCCTGCTACAGGTGTAGTATCTGACCACAGTAGACACCTGGCAGTGTCATGTGTTGAACAGTTAACAGCAATTAGTACCCAGCGATTAGTACCGGCAAGGGTCAATGAGATTGTTACAAGCAAGCTCTTTGGCCCTCGCTGGAGAATTTCCCGGCTGACTAGACTCCCTCACTTCCGCAGCTCTAAGGTTCTGTTAAGATTGATTTCTGAACTCTGTCCTGGAGGGGCAGAGGTTCAGAAGGCCAGTCTAGTTTCTTGGAACAGGGTAACCTCTGGATAAGCCAGACCAATCAGGGTAGCGATGGTGGCGGTCAAGACTATGTCTCAAGAGGGGTGAGGGTGACTGAAAGCCCGCAATGAGCACACAAAGCAAGGACGCTTACAAATTACTCCAGAACGGTGTTGTATTAAAAATATAGACACATTTATTACAAGGCCTTTGTAACATCGACCATAGTAAAGAATCAGAGTAAAACTCCAATAAACCAACACATCACAAGCAATACAATAAATAAACAAGACCATGGGGTCTAAAGAGTTAGAAGCACGAAATATGCCGACCACCTAGATGGGGAGGAAAACAGGCAGTGCAAGTAATCGTTAGACCCAGTTCGAAATCAGAGGGCACCTAACTAGAAGGAAGTCCGAGCCCTACGAAGAGTGGAGCCTTATGCTCAAAAGTACCTGCACACGCGGGTGCCAACAGGCAAAGGAGAGTCTCTTCAGGGAGATCAGGCAGTTCAGAGAGGTGAACAAAACGATGATGAACAGTTCCCCGCTACTCAAACGTGGCCTCCACTTGTGGGCAGAAGCAGGGCGTGAGTGTGGAAAAGGTTTGCTGTTTACGACAGAGGTGGAGAGCCACAGGCTCCTGCGGGAGGGTGACCGGTTAGGGTATTGACTACTCAGCGGTCCCCGATGCAGGCAGACCCACGCTTCTCCGGTTCCATTTCGGTACTGGCAGGTTCAGATGCGATCAGCAGGATGTCTCGACGCCGTGTAGATTCCGTGACAGCAGGAGTCAGGGTCGAGGGTGTCCCAAATGCAGCGAACACACACAGGTTGGTTACCACAGCAGGGCAACTCGGCAACCGCAAGTATTCCGGTCCCAAAGCACACGTCTCACTTCAGACCTGGGAATGCCAAGTGTACGAATCGTGTGAGAGTGCCGAGGACACAGGATTAGCAGTAAGCCAGACGGCGGTGACAGAGCAAGGTTCCTGTGTAGGCTGGTCAGTCCACTGGGTGGCCCAGGAATGCTTCCGAAGGCTTACGTACAGGATTTGGTGAAGATGCCGAGAATAGTTGTTCCCACTATTCTAAAGGGTCGAACCGCCAGTACAGGCCTTCTCGTTCGATCAGAGGCAGAGGGGTCTCACAGGACGACAGCAGTGCAGGTTGCCAACCCTTCAGCGGGTCACCAGCGATTCCTCGACTCAGCTTCTTAGTTGCAGGATACTTGGCTCCTTATCCTTTGTTTGTGAGAACTCAGGAGATCGACCTGGTAGTGGTGTTTCCAGCCTCCTCTTATCCAGAATTCCCTTCACGCCAAAACGGAGAGGACCCAATGGGAGATCTGCTCACAAAACACTCACACCATACGTGGACCTATCACGGACCACGGTGGTCCCAGGCATTCAAGACACTCTAGACTCTCTGGCACCCAGGATGTGTATTGGGAACAGACATCCCAGCCCACATCCTGGAGGCACACACAAGGCATGCAGAAGCCCGCGAAAGCGTTGTGTTTCGCGGGAAAGTGCATGACCAAATAAGGACAGCCCCGGGTCGGCTCGACCTGGGGGAAGGTGAAGGGGCAAGACGGTCAGCGGACAGGACAAAGAAACTCGTGGCACGGCCATTTTGGAGGCCAGGCCACCCATTTAGGCCAAACGCAGGAAGCGCGGTTATCATGGCAAAAAGGGGTTCCAAACACAAAGAAACGATAGCTGCCACCAGTCCCTTCTGTGACACACTTGCACATTTCATAATAAGTCCAGCGAGAGTTTCTAGGGCCATTGGAATGACTAGAGACCCAAGAGTGCGGTAATGTAAGTTACGGTGCACTCTTGTTTCATGTTGCTCAAAAGCTGCAACATGAGGAAAGGACTAAGGGAAACGAAGTCTCCCAGTACTGACTGTCTTAAGGGCATGTCAGTTTCCCCAGAAGAATTGAGCGAAAGCCCAGAGGAGTGCGGTGGAAGGCTGCGCTTCTCTGGCAAAGTCTAGACCAGGGTGTAAAACAACAGCAAAAAGTTTGGGGGTTGCCACATGGAAGGAAAATGACCTACAATTATAAAAATCTTTCCTAACACTCGCCCCTCCCAGACTAAGGACAGGGGGAACTAATCCACCCCTGGATGAGTTTCTTGTTCAGGTCGGTTAAACATTCTGGACAACCCATCAGCATTGCTATGTTGGACACCTGGCCTATGCTCAATAGTGAAGTCGAAGCCTTGCAGATTTATGGACCACCTAAGAAACTTTGGATTCTCTCCCTTCATGTTCATTAGCCACTTTAAGGGCTTATGTTCAGTTTGCACAGTGAAGTGGGTCCCATAGAGGTAGGGCCTCAGCTTCCGTAGGGCCCACACAACAGAGAAACATTCTTTCTCTACTGTGGACCATCTGAGCTCTCTGTCCTTAAGCTGGTGACTAATGAAACCAATAGGGTGTTCCTTACCCTTCTCATCTACTTGCGATAGTACAGCTCCTATCCCAGTGTCAGAGGCATCTGTCTGCACAATAAAAGGTCTTTGGTAATCAGGGGCCCTGAGAACAGGGGCCTGGCACAAGGAGTCTTTTAAGCCGTTGAAGGCCTTCTCACACTCGTCGGTCCAAGTTAGCTTCTTGGGTTTCTTCGGAGTGGTGAGAGCAGTCAGAGGGGCAGCTATGGTACCATAGTCTGCCATGAAGTTGCAGTAATACCCTGTGAGTCCTAAGAAGGCTCTCACTTGGGTCTGTGTAGTGGGGGTAGGCCAGTCTTGTACTGCTTGTACTTTACTGGGTAGAGGCTGTATCCTCCTTGACCTGAAGGTGAAGGGTGGTACAGCTCTCCCTATGCTCCTAGATTTGTCTATCACCTATGCCCTGCTGGTGTCTAGACTCTTACACTCTGAATAATCTTTGCCAGAAGCGGCCAGCTGGGACAGATACATTTTGGCAGACCGCATAGCTATCGTCTTTTATAGTGATGACAACTTTGTGGTTACCCAGTGTCAGAGGCATCTGTCTGCACAATAAAAGGTCTTTGGTAATCAGGGGCCCTGAGAACAGGGGCCTGGCACAAGGAGTCTTTTAAGCCGTTGAAGGCCTTCTCACTCTCGTCGGTCCAAGTTAGCTTCTTGGGTTTCTTCGGAGTGGTGAGAGCAGTCAGGGGGGCAGCTATGGTACCATAGTCTGCCATGAAGTTACGGTAATACCCCGCGAGTCCTAAGAAGGCGCTCACTTGGGTCTGCGTAGTGGGGGTAGGCCAGTCTTGTACTGCTTGTACTTTACTGGGAAGAGGCTGTATCCTACTTGACCTGAAGGTGAAGGGTGGTACAGCTCTCCCTATGCTCCTAGATGTGTCTATCGCCTTGGACCTGGTTGAGCATGCCCTGCTGGTGTCTAGACTCTTACACTCTGAATAATCTTTGCCAGAAGCGGCCAGCTGAGTCAGATACATTTTGGCAGACCGCATAGCTAGGGTCTTTTATGGTGATGACAACTTTGTGGTTACTTGCAGAGTGCCCAGGACTCCTGCTTGTCTCCCACATTGTATACCATCTACACCAAGACCCTTGAACTGCTTGATGCTAATGGTGTCCCAGTGTTTTGGTCCTCTTTCAGGTGATTATATCAGAGACACTGAAACTATTAACTTTGTTTACACCCTTAAATAGACCTGGATGGCTGATAACGGGAAAGCTCTGAGTGATACAAAAACAGAGATGATGATAACTGGCACAGGAGTACAGCTGAGAAAGCTTAGTCCTGATTTTCAGGAATTTCAGTCATTGCCACCCTTCCCAAATTTAGGACCTTGGGTATAGTTCTTGACCAATAACTGAACATGAAGGCGCATGTGAACAGCCTCATCTCGCCTTTCTCCTACTATTTGAAACTGCTAAAACCCTTTGTGTCCCGTAACAATTGTGCAACCATTGCCAGAGCTATAATTGGTACCAAGTTGGACTTTTGTTCTTTGCAAGGTGTGGGCAAAGGAGAAATCATCTGATTAAAGACAGTGCAAAACAATGCAGTTTGGAAAGTGGGAAGGCCTCTGCAAGAGAGATCATAGTTCTAAGACCAGGAGTGCTCTGCATTGGCTACCTATCACCAGTTCAATCACCTTTCGCTTGTTGTGTATTACACAGAAGTGACTTTATGGCAGTAGTCCTGCATATTTATCTCACAGACTCTCCTGGCCGCCTGCACGGAGGGTTTCGAGATCCAATTATTCCTTTCTTCTACAGGTGCCCAGTGCCAACCTGACTATGACTGCCCAGGGATCCTTTGCCCATGCAGCTCGGAGAAGCTCTAGATCTGAAGGCTTGTTGTTCGTTTGACAGCTTTAAATGTGGATTAAAGACAGCTCTGTTTCATTGACCTTGCTTATAATCTCATTCCCATTGACACCTTGCAGCTGGTTTTTCAGTTTTTGTGTTGTCAGTTATGTTAGTGCTACTATTCTTGTGGGCCTTGTCTTCAGCGCTAGACAAATAAAGTAAAGTAGAATAGTTGTCAATGGGTTATACATGTGTAATGAACTTGTAAGAAAATAAAAAAAGAAAATCCAGAATCATTTTTAAAAAAACATTCTGGAGGGGAAAAAATGCAGCTCCAATCCGATCAGTCACAAAGATATATTAGTGGGGATGTAGAGAAAATAGCAGTCAATACCGTTGGTTGAGTAGGTGGTTAGGCAAATGCTAAAATAAAATGATATTAATCACTGACCCTTATCCCGGATATGAGTATTCCATGTGTGTAAATCCCTCTTCTAGCTCAGTGACATGCACTCCCCAGACAAGTCCTCCTTATCTTGCCCAATTCAGATAATTAGGTACGACACACAAGTCATGAATCTCAATGCAGTCTCAACATGTTTCTTCAAGTGTTGTTTCCCTGAATTTACAGAGTCTGCTTTGGTGGCCAGCTTAACCTCTCCATATGCCAGGTCTCAATTATGTGTCGCCCTATGGCTTTTAATAGTCCCAACAGGAGCCTTTTCCAATGCCAGTGGATTTTCGACCATTAGGATGTTTAGTAGTGAGAGATATCCTGGTGCCTTGCCCTTGTTGAATAGGACTGACAGAGGGATGGCATGAGGCCCTTATTCAGTACTATATTGATCATTGCAAAGACCTCTTCCCAGCATGAATTGATATTTGGAGATGAGCGAAATAAATGCGTAAAGGAGCCTGCACTCTGCCACTGCCCCGCAGTATATCTGTAACTCGGTCACTGTCCTGCAGAGGATCTGTATACTCACCCACAGCCCTGCAGTGGATCTGTATACTCTTCCATAGCCCTGCAGTGGATCTGTATACTTTGCCACTACCCTGCAGTGAATCCGTTTCCTCAGCCACATCGCTGCAGTGGATCTGTATACCCTGCCACTGCCCTGCAGTGGATCTGTATACCCTGCCACAGCCCTGCAGTGGATCTGTATACTCTTCCATAGCCCTGCAGTGGATCCGTATACTCTTCCATAGCCCTGCAGTGGATCTGTATACTTTGCCACTACCCTGCAGTGGATCTGTTTCCTCAGCCACAGCCCTGCAGTGGATCTGTATACCCTGCCACTACCCTGCAGTGGATCTGTTTCCTCAGCCACAGCCCTGCAGTGGATCTGTATACCCTGCCACTACCCTGCAGGGGATCTGTTTCCTCAGCCACAGCCCTGCAGTGGATCTGTATACCCTGCCACAGCCCTGCAGTGGATCTGTATACCCTGCCACTGCCCTGCAGTGGATCTGTTTCCTCAGCCACAGCCCTGCAGTGGATCTGTATACCCTGCCACTGCCCTGCAGTGGATCTGTATACCCTGCCACAGCCCTGCAGTGGATCTGAGTTCTCACAGCCCTGCAGTGGATCTGTATACTCTTCCATAGCCCTGCAGTGGATCTGTATACTTTCCCACTACCCTACAGTGGATCTGTTTCCTCAGCCTCATCCCTGCAGTGGATCTGTATACCCGGTCACAGCCCTGCAGTAGATCTGTATACTTTGCCACTACCCTGCAGTGGATCTGTTTCCTCAGCCACAGCCCTGCAGTGGATCTGTATACCCTGCCACTACCCTGCAGTGGATCTGTTTCCTCAGCCACAGCCCTGCAGTGGATCTGTATACCCTGCCACTGCCCTGCAGTGGATCTGTTTCCTCAGCCACAGCCCTGCAGTGGATCTGTATACCCTGCCACTGCCCTGCAGTGGATCTGTTTCCTCAGCCACAGCCCTGCAGTGGATCTGTATACCCTGCCACTGCCCTGCAGTGGATCTGTATACCCTGCCACTGCCCTGCAGTGGATCTCTATATTCTGCCACAAACCTGCAATCTTCATGATGTCTCATGTGATGCCCAATTACACAGAAAATTCGCTCTTGAAAATATACTTTAAAGTCCATTTGGGCTTTCTTTTTTATTGTGCTGCAAATTAAATTCGAAGTGAGTACAAATATTCTGGAAGACTAATAGTTTTCCATAACACCTTTTCCTCCTTTCTTGTCGGCACATGTGTGTTAGGTGTGTTTGATTTCATGAGAGCACGTGTTGATGTCCGGGTTACATCTATTTTAGAAATAATAACTGGTGAGATGTAGGTGTATTGCTTTCACACATTGAGTGACTACTCAGTGGGCAATTTCCCCACGTTATGGACTTAGGCGATGCCTCGGCAGTGCCAAGCCACCCATTTGATCCACTGGGCATGTCTGCTAGACCCCGCTTAGACATGTTTCCCCTGGCTATGCCCACTTTGCCCAGAGCACAGCATTGAGCAATGCTGGACATTCCTAAGCCACTACCGAGCCAACTGTCAATGTCCTGCAGCCATACCCAGTGGCCACTATGCTGGACCATGACTTTTGATTATGTGTCGGGAACCCACTAGCCACCTCCCATTCCCAGTGGCTACTATGCTGGACCATGACTTTTGATTATGTGTCGGGAACCCACTTGCCACCTCCCATACCCAGTGGCCACTATGCTGGACCATGACTTTTGATTATGTGTCGGGAACCCACTTGCCACCTCCCATACCCAGTGGCCACTATGCTGGACCATGACTTTTGATTATGTGTCGGGAACCCACTAGCCACCTCCCATACCCAGTGGCTACTATGCTGGACCATGGATTTGGTAATGTGTCGGGAACCCACTAGCCACCTCCCATACCCAGTTGCTACTATGCTGGACCATGGATTTGGTTATGTGTCGGGAACCCACTAGCCACCTCCCATACCCAGTGGCCACTATGCTGGACCATGGATTTGATAATGTGTCGGGAACCCACTAGCCACCTCCCATACCCAGTGGCTACTATGCTGGACCATGGATTTGGTAATGTGTCGGGAACCCACTAGCCACCTCCCATACCCAGTGGCCACTATGCTGCACCATGACTTTTGATTATGTGTCGGGAACCCACTTGCCACCTCCCATACCCAGTGGCCACTATGCTGGACCATGGATTTGGTAATGTGTCGGGAACCCACTTGCCACCTCCCATACCCAGTTGCTACTATGCTGGACCATGACTTTTGATTATGTGTCGGGAACCCACTTGCCACCTCCCATACCCAGTGGCTACTATGCTGGACCATGGATTTGGTAATGTGTTGGGAAGCCACTAGCCACCTCCCATACCCAGTTGCCACTATGCTGCACCATGACTTTTGATTATGTGTCGGGAACCCACTAGCCACCTCCCATACCCAGTGGCCACTATGCTGCACCATGACTTTTGATTATGTGTCGGGAACCCACTTGCCACCTCCCATACCCAGTGGCCACTATGCTGGACCATGGATTTGGTAATGTGTCGGGAACCCACTTGTCACCTCCCATACCCAGTTGCTACTATGCTGGACCATTACTTTTGATTATGTGTCGGGAACCCACTTGCCACCTCCCATACCCAGTGGCTACTATGCTGGACCATGGATTTGGTAATGTGTCGGAAACCCACTTGCCACCTCCCATACCCATTTGCTACTATGCTGGACCATGGATTTGGTAATGTGTCGGGCACCCACTAGCCACCTCCCATACCCAGTGGCCACTATGCTGGACCATGGATTTGGTAATGTGTCGGGCACCCACTAGCCACCTCCCATACTCAGTGGCTACTATGCTGGACCATGGATTTGGTAATGTGTCGGGCACCCACTAGCCACCTCCCATACTCAGTGGCTACTATGCTGGACCACGGCATTTGGTAATGTGTCGGGCACCCACTAGCCACCTCCCATGCCAAATGGCCACTTTTCCATGGGCATCTCTGGATCTTGTGCTGAAAACACTCTAAAAGCAGGAACGTTACAGTTCACCTGTGCCTACCCTAAGCCTCTGTGACCTTTTATCACCATGCTCTTAAACATTGCTAGTAGGTGCCTGGCCCCACATGAACTATTGTGTTATTATTGTTTTTGTTGCCATATTGCACCCCGCTGAGATCACCAGAACATAAATAGGGTGAGAAGGGGATCCAGAGATCTGCACAACGCCCTTTGCAAGTTCTCTGCATCACAGTTGTCACGGGTAGTGCTGAGCCAAATGTTTGCCGGTCGAGTGAAACATGCAAAATGTGCACTTGTTGCGCTTTGCGCACATTCTGTGGATTCCTGCGCGGTGATTCCGCAGGCATCAACATTTCAATTGGTCCCTGAGAAAGTCCACAAGCTGCAATAGTTTATCATTTGGAAATGTTTCGTAGGTCCCACATCAATCAAAACGGTTGTCTTTTAACTAGCCGATGTACTCACCCTTTACTAAACTTTGCGGCGCTTCTTTGGGGCCACAATTTAAAATGTGACATCCCGGTCCTCAAAAACATCCCTATGGTCAAAAATTAAGGTCAATGAGCCATTTTATTTCTAATGGGGGTTGGAACCTACACAGGTGAATTTTTTATTTTTATTTTTAAAACACTAGCACATTGAACGGATTTTCACAGACCAAAAAAATGTATTGCAAGCCAGACCAGACCCCACCATCTGGCGCGGGTCTTGTGCTAAACTGTCCAACTTTTCTTGTATAGGTGGGAGCAGAAATTGTCCTATGCGAATTTGCATTGGCAATTAAAGATGTTGCCCCTCACCCAATAACTTTTATCTCCATAGTTGGAATTGCATTCACGCCATATCGTGGAGGATAGCACAAGGGCAATGTGCTGGTCTTGGAAGTCAAACAACGCAGAGCAACAGAAGACTGACTCCCACCGAACTCAGGTATTAAGCTGGTTATAAAAACATTTTTTAAAAAAAGAATAAAATGAATAAATGTGAATGCTAATGTATTTTGGACAATTTAAAGCAGTTTAGTTGAGCCGAGCCAAAGTTATAAGCATCTCCAAAACGTGTTTTTTCCTGTGGAGAATCTAAATTAACTGTATGCTTTCAATGCTGCAGAGTCAGCTGGAGTTCTGCTCTGTGCTGGCTCAAGCAGCAGGCATTGTGATGTCACAACTGACATGTAATAACTGATTACAGAGCGCTGCAACGTCATGCTCTTATTACAGGTCAGTTGTGATGTCACAACTAGCCTGTAATAAATGAAATATGTTGAACACTGACATATATAATGTTGTGTTTCATGATAGTTTATTCTCTGTGCTAAATGTGATAAAACTCCCTCTACTGCAGATCATAAGGACACTGAAAGTCACTGAGGAGTTTTGCGAATAAATAGAGGAATGAGGCGAAAGCCATAGTATTTAATATGGCCAATGGAGCTCCAAGGTGACTTGCAATAGCTTTTTCAGATACTGGAGGGGTGTTTTATTTGTCAGACTATATGGCCATTCCTTTAATATTTGCCTTCTTGCATTCTTTCATACATGACATCATCCAGTTGAAAATGATGACCAATGTAGAATCCGTCCAGAGAAAAACATGAAGAAAACACTAACATGCAGCTGGAAACCGGTTGCAAAATACATTTAGTCGTGGAGCCTGAGTTATCGCCGTGTGTGGGAATGAATACTTTTCGACATATTTGGGAAAGACCGTGCGTGATGAGGACAGATCATAAGCCATTGGAGGAGGGTGTGCCAATTGAAGGAATCGTGAGAGCTACTATGCGATTAGTCCCGGGAGGATAGCTCACCGGCAACGTGTTCGCTTTGGAAACAAGACCACACACAGCACCACAGGTTCGATTCCCGGTTCCGTGCTTAGAAACCTCTGGGTATTTAAGCGCGTTATAAATACACAACTAAGACAACAGCAAAAAAACAATCAAACAACTAAAAAAAATAAAACCGCCTCGATACCCGTGGGCTGTCTGGAATAAAGTGGTGAATTTCTTGTCATGCATGCCAATAGGAACTGACGGGAGTATGAAGTGGGGGCTAGTGGACTGTTGGAAGGGGGCCAGGTGGCAGGGGATTTGCTAGGTCTGGGAAAGACCAGGGGCTACACTGATGTTGGGACTGGGGGCTAGCTAGTCTTTTGGCTGTAGCTCCTGAGATTCTATCCGGGGCTACAACCAAAAGATCAGGGGCTATAGCCCTCTTAGCCCCTCCCCCCCAGCAACGCCCCTGCCAGGTGGTATCGAAGAAAGAATGGGAATAGGAAAGGGAGAAAGATTAAGTTTTATCCAAAGTGATGAACTGGATTATGGAAAGTTGGCTGGTGAACAAACAAGTTTAAGAGGCGTGTTGGCCATATTGGAACGTAAGAGGAGAATTGTTGATAGTGGACAAGATATTGTTCAGGGAACACCTGTTAGTGCCACTGATGTCCTAGAGGATGAAATTGGGACTTTAGCTCATTGGGGACACCCTGGTATTACAGGCACTAAGAGGAAAGTCAGCGATGGATATTGGTGGCCTGGGATAGATGTGTTCATATAAAGGTTGGTTAGAGATTCTTGGCCATGTAGCAATTCTGACAAGAGCATCAAAATAAATAAGCAGGAGAATAGTACCATACCACTTTCAATGGTATGGGAATGACTGGGTCTGATATGAAAAGTCATTTATTATGTGTCTTTACGCAAGTGTTTCTTGTGTACACAAGGTATTGCTATACTGGGTCCTTATCATATTTTGGGACCTAGGATAAAGTGTGTTGTAGTTATGGAAGATTATTATTCAAAATGGATAGAAGTGAAACTTGCGTCCTGCATGCAATCGGAGAACATTATAGCATTAACAGAACAAATATTCAGGAGAGAAGGATGCCCTAGTGTGGTGATAAGCCACAATGGGCTGCAATTCAGGAACAATGAATTAGTGGCGTATGCTAAGAAAAGGTTTGAAGTAGAAATATTTGGAAAATTGTACTCCCAAGTCTAATGGCGAGGTGAAGAGATTTGTTAGAGTAGTGGTGGGAACTATAGAATTAGCAGCGAGGAATAGTATGGATGTGGTAAGGGCTCTGGAAGAAATGGTTTGTGGTCTAAGGTCACCACCCAACAGAGTGACAGAAGTGTGTCCATCTCTGTTGATGAGAGGTAGATGGTCAACATCTACGTTGATTGCAGACTGGATTAAATCCATCAGTAAAGAAGGTAAAGGTGCACTCGAAGATGTGAGGTGGAAACTTGTACAGGTACAGAAGGATGTGGCTGGGAGGGGAAGAATGAACAGAGAGAAGAAAGAAGTAATTGAAGTGGGAAATGTAGTAAAGGTCAAGGAGGGCAGGACAGTAGATAAGGGTTTGTCAAAATGTGCTGAGCCCATGACAGTGGTAGAAGATGTTACCTAGGCAGTGTGAGTAGAAGATGGAACGATGTGGAATGTTAATAGAACATTTTGATGTGGAAGGAGGGCAGCAAGAATCAAATGTGGTGTAGCAGCAGGTGCAAAGTAAGGGAGGAGGCACTTGAGTGAGGGGGGGTGTTTGGTGTGATGGTAAGAAGGATGCCTGGTTGGACATCTGGACATTCCAGCAGAAGGTTCAAGTGGAGAGATAGTGGGTATGCCTGTGATGGGATTCCTTGGGGGCAAGGATACATCCCAAAGGTTTACTAAGCTGCCAAGCCAATATCGGGATGTTAGGATTGACATCTGGTTTAAATCAAAGGGAAGGAACAATGCAGTGTGAAAAATCCACTAATTGATTGATTTGTTATGTATTATGTGTTTTAAAGCGCAATAAGGCAATGGCGGGCGAACAAAAGGAGGACAAGACATAGATCTTACTACGGCTTGGGTCATTGAGATCATGCAAGTGCACAACAAGAAGTGCAGGGGGGAGGGTACAGGGAGAAGTGTACCCAGAGTGTACCCAGAGCAGCAGGGACCTGAGTTGAGTGCAAGGAACTGCTGGGACTACAAAGAGCAAGTGCAGGGGGACTGGTTATGGGGGGCCTTGGTGGCCTATTAGACTCAGAGGACACTGAGCAGCCAGTCAGCAGACAGAGCAGGAGCAAGGGAAGGTTAGCAGGGGAGAGGGAGCGAGAAAGAAGAGGGACGAGGGTAGGTCTTCAGGAGCTTCCAGAATTTAAGGGGGTCTGGCTCAAGGCAGAGAGACTTGGAGGCCAATCCAGAGGGAGGCACCTGCAGAGGAAGAGATCTGCCCCCCCCCCCATTCTCTGCTTGAAGTAGTGAATCCCCAGCAGAGAGTTAGAAGTAGATGAGCAAAGTTCTCCAGGAGGAAGGTACTTAGGAAGAGAGTTGAAGATAGTGAGGGCCATGGCCCAAGAAAGTCTTGTGGGCCAAAATACGAGAAGTTTGGGAGCATGCAAAACACAAATGCAAGATATGCAATATATGGGCAGCTCACATGTTAAGCTTTGACATGTGGCAAGTTTTCACATACCAAGATTGAATCCCAGTTGAGCCCCTCTTCCAGCCAACGTCATTACATGCAGTACAATTGGGTACTTATAACATGGATCCTGCAATATTGTAAGAAACCCTGTGAATAATTTGGTTCTATGAATGTTTGCATCTTGCACATGTTTTCCCTTCTTGATGATTGTTTTGGCCTCCATCACTGTTTTCTGCAGTTCTCCTGCATTCACTCCATCTCCCGTCTAGGGGAATGTTCCAGGAAGTGCTTGCACACGGCTTGCTGCGTCCACTAGGCCTTTCTCCTCTTATCTAGGTTCCCTCCTCTGCTCTGATCACTGCTGTTGCCCTCCACACCTTTCTTTCCTCCCTAGGTTGAGCTGAGCCTGATTAGCAACCACTGCTTTCTCCACTCACTGCCTGTTGCTGCCCTTGCTTACTTGTCTCCTCTGCACTCTGCTGTTGCCCATTGCTGCTTCTGTTTACCCCCCTATTTTTAAAAAAAATCCCCTGCTTGTGTACCCTGTGGGGCATAGCTCGGTACAGTGTTTCCTGCTCTTCTCCTCCTCTCGCCTATCCTTCCTCTTCCCTCTATCACACCCACTATGGTGCTCTCAATTTCCCCTCTATTCGCAAACTGCTTTTCTATCTCCTATCCTACTCTTCTCACTAAGACTGGTAGGAAGAAGCTCAAAAAGGACACCCTGCTCTCCAATACAGGCCTTCCCATAACTGACACTTATGTCAGTGTTTCCTCCTGATAGACTCTCATCGACATCCTCTTTGTCGTTCCTCTTCCCAACCTATGGACACTTCATATGGTCACACTTCTCTCTCCTTCCTCCTCTTCCCCCATTAATGGTGGCACCCGGTGGGAGGTCCTCTTGGCCCCCTTCCAGTTCTCCAGAGTCTTCAGTAATGTCAGTGGAGGCATTTCCTTCTACTACCGCTCTGGTTCCTCTGAGGGCCAGTGAGTGGAGGCATTTCAGGACCGGAAAGATGCTTCCATGGGCTTGAGGTCAAGGATAAGTCATGCTGTCCTGTTCCGAAGGGTTATAGGTCAAAGTATCGACTCAAAAGGGTCAAATGACTAAAGGGTCGAGTCAATTCGACGGAAAAAAAGGATCACATTTTTTAAAAAAAATTTTGGAAGGGGTCCCCACCCCAAACCCCTGTTTTTGGTGTAAAAACACCTTTTTTTAGCTAAATTATAGCAAAAAAAAAATATACATTTAAAAAAAAAAAATCGATCCTTTTGTTTTCGGTCGAATGCACTCTCACCTTTGGCATTCGATCCTGCTGTTGTAGTAATCCAGTCTAGAGAGAACCAGGGCTCTGGAGACAGTGAGTTTCTGGGGGAAGGTGAGAAAAGGGAGAATACCTCTGAGGAGGAACAGCTGGAAATGGGCTATCTTGGCAAGGTCCATGATGTGTAGAAAGAAGGAGAGAGCAGAGTCGAAGATGACCTCAAGGTTTTTTGCCTCACAAGAGTGTGCAGGCATTGGGCCCAAGGGTGGACTGGCCTATAGGGAACTCTGGAGATTTCCCGGTGGGCCTCTGCACCCTGGGCCTCTTTTCTGTGGTACTTCCAAATTTTCTCATAGGAAAAGCATTGGGCTTGCTGAAAATGAGTCATATGGGGCCACTTTGAAGTTTATTTCCAGGGCCTCTTTTGGTCCCCAGTAATTGTTTCCAGTGACTTTTTTTAGCTCCCAGTCCAGCCCTGATTGGGCCCAAAGAGGGTGGCCAGAGAGAGAAAGAGAGAGGAAAAGCAGGAGCAGGGGTCGCAATGAAAAGTATCTGAGTCTTACTGCCATGCCACCCAGGCACTGATAAACAGGTCAGCTCCCTTTGCCAATGAGGGACTCCCATATCTTGCACTTGTGCTTTGCAAGCTCCCAAACACCTCGTATTTTGGCCCATTTTCTTCCTACGCGAAAGGGGAGACGCACTCACTGCGATCCCCATTTGAAACGAATCCCATTCCCTCATTTTCAGCGGCTTGCTTGACCGGGGAATTACTCTGACCAAAATTGGTCATCAAATGACAAGCCAAAAAGGACTTTGTTTACAGCGGGGGTCTAGAGTTTCTGATGAATGCTCAGAAACGGGCAACAACTTAATGATTTGAATACTGATGACCAGCTCAGTCACAGGAAAGCATTAAACAATTAATTCACCCTCTTTTTCAGGCCTAGAATATTTAAGCAGAAAATCCATCTAGTGTTCCGCCGGGCTCTGTGGAGACTGTAAAATATATCACAGTGGTGCACTGTATGTTGAATGCAGCCTGCATTCCCATTAACTTTATCTACCCAGGCACATCAATTCCTTTTACTCCGGCCTGATGAAGTGGAACGGCTGCAGACAAACGAGCCAGCAAGACTGACATTATGTGTTTGTCACAAAGAAATGCTGGCTTCAAAAGCTGGCCTTTGATGGCCTATGTGACTGCAGTGAAGTGTGCGTTCCTGTGACATGAGCCCAATCAGGGCTGCAAAGCCCGGGGCATTGTCGCATTCATCCTACTGCACCCAGTTGTGAAATGAATGGAGTGATTAGCACGTGGCGGCAGATAACATTATGTAACGTTTATGAAAATATGTTGCACGGTTCGCGGCGATGCGGCTGCATTGACTTCCAGCTGCTGACTGTGTGCAGTCATTACGTCCGTGTGGAGAAAGGCACACTGTAGGAGGCTGGCTTCTGAATTGCGCGGCGGAAGCGAGTATTCATCACATTTAAAGCAATCTTTCAATTTGCAACAAAGATGATTTCATTTCGTCTAGTAGTCATAAGATGTCGAGAGGATAGCTCAGCGGCAACGTGCTCGGCTTGAAAGCATGAGAACAGGAAGCATCGCAGGTTCGATCCCTGGGTCCACGCTTAGAAACCTCTGGGTATTATGCGCGTTATAATTATCACATCATAGCCTAAGATGATGTCTGTGTGGCCTCTTTAAGCAATTGAAGAAAAAGAGCAAACTGATTTTTCCCCCCCCAACAATTAACTATGATAAAACGGGCGGTGTGTTTTGTGGCGCTGCAACAAATGAAGTTGTAACAAGCCAGGTGTATTTGTAGAGCTCACATTCACCCCCAGAGGGACATCTTTCCGCTATTGACAGATAACGGATGTTTATTGTTACCCAACTTAATGGTATTCATTTTATTGATCTCGGAAGGCTGAAGGGCTGAGTGGACCTGCCGGGATTCAAACCTGTGACCCAGCAGCGATGCCATTTGCCTGCTTAGCACTGAGCAGCTTCTGTAAAGATGGCTGCATGGATATCTTTACGGGACACCTTTACAGCTGTGAAACAGTGGGTACCGTTGGCACACAGTTTTTGTTCTCAGCCTTCTATGGCTCTGGGTATCCTTTCACAGGTTTCTTGACGCACTTCCCCATTCGGATTAACTCTTCACCATTTTAACATCTCTTTGATCTATTTCATGCTTGCACCTTGTGGGCGGCCCGGAACTCTCATATTTAGAGCTGGGGCGGGAAATTAGTGCTTGCTACTGAACATCATGTTATTCCCCCCCGTGGGAACTCTGTGCTTGACGTAAGCACAGGCACGTGTTTAATATTATAAAATGATGCTTCATGTTTAACCTCCACTTTTCTGAAGGGTTACCCTTAATTTTTGCAGAGGTTTAAAAAATGAATGGTGTGTATTTGAATATAAAAGTTATTGCTTACCACAGTGTATGTGTGTATTGATTGTGTGTATTGATTATTAACTCCAAAGATAATGTTAAGTGGCACCAATAAAACCAATGAGATTTTGGCTGTTTTGCATATTAAAGAGCATTTATGGAAGAAACAAATGACCGACAAGCTTTATATCTGTCATATATGTCTGTGGGAGTTGTAGGACTTAATTCACTAAATACCCTAAAGCACTCTAGGTTTTGGTATGCGTTTACTTTTTTACATACATATATATATATAAATATATATATATATATATATATATATATATATATATATATATATATATATATATATATATATATATATATATATATAACAACAAGTATTACCCTGCAGTGTAAGAACTTCACTAAACACTTGTGGGAATATGGGAATACAGAAAAAGCCAAAGCAGCTTTAGTTAAATAAAAAGTGCATCATACCTCAGGGGTAAAAACAATAAGTTACCAATCTGGGCAGACCAGATGGCTAGCACACTCACCCATCCGGGTGGAAAACTCCACACGTTCTGCTCACAACTCGAGCTTCTTCAGGCAGGAACGATCTCCATTTGTGTCTGCCTCTGTGTATTTTAAAAGCTACATATAAACAAACGTCCCCCTAACAAGAAGCTTTTGTGAATATAAAGCAAACATGCAAATGTGGCCATCCAAGACTTGAGCTGTCAGAGTGGAATGACTGCTAACAGCTCAAAATTGCTTTACGTTTAAAAAATGACAACCAGTAAATTGAAATAAAAGGCAAACAAATGCGGCTCCTCTTGGCCTTGTTGTAAATACGTTGATTCTCTCTGTGGGTGCTTGAGGCAGGGTGCTGGGGGAAAAGAGGAGGAACCTACTTCAAAGAAGAGAGTTGCCAAGGGAAAGGTCCCATCACCTCCTAATGAATAAGTACCACATTGGCACAATCGGGTGCAATTACTGTTCTGGTCAGCAGAATCACCAGCAGCCCGTCTGGGAAGGCAAAAGGGGGACTTGCCCCGGGACCCCACCTTGGAGGGGGTGGGGGCACACGGTTGCCTAATCTAAAAAAGTCTGTTACCCTAGTTTACCAAACTTAAATAGCACACTTCAAAATATGTTATGGTGTGCTGCTAAGACTCAGAAAATGTTGCCTGTCTGTTGTTGAGAAGTACATTCTGCTCTGATCAATTTATCCTGTAAGGCTTTCTGGGTTCACTGTCCTACACATAGTTTGTGCATTCACTATGACACAACTCCTGTAGCATTCTCACCTTTCTGTGAGAACTCTATTGACCATGTGCAATAGCCAAATTTAAAATGTATACTGATAACTGTGAGTGTTGTGCTGGTTCAGAAGATAGCTCAGTGTGTTAAGCACTAATTGCAGATATCTGTGTTCATATGAAAGATTATAATACTATATTCAAGGCCAACTCAGCGTTTCCTATGTTTGAAGTTGATCAATCTGGAGATATGTGTACTTTCTTTTGTAGTGCAACAGTTGCTATTATTAGCAATGTACTGGTGTAGAGGAACAGACGTGTATGTCAATGATAGACTCTGCCCCCTCACCTCAGTCATACTGGATGAATTACAAGAAGACACTGTGCATGACACCAGGTATCATCCCAATGCTGCATCGAGTGTATGAGAGACGTTATGAATTCATACAACCGTATCCAATGTCCCCTCATACTGAGGTGGTAGCAGGAGATTTGCAGGCACAACTGAATATCGAGAAGTTGTTAAGAGGATCTGACAGGTGTAAAGTGATGTCATAAGGAGAAGATAAAATAATGCACCGAAAAGATATAAGAATACTTAAAGAATGAAGATGTGACTGAAGACACAAGAGTAAACATACATACAAGTAAGAAGAAACCATACATACAAAGAAGATAAGTAACCAAATGAGTAGTGAATGTGTATACGCAGAAACACAAGGTAGATGAGCCATATAGAAGCTTGCTGCAGTCGAAAACATAACACAGGTGAAACAGCCATGTTGAAAAGATGGATGCTGGCTCTCAATAAGAGCAAGCAAAGAGCTCAAAGGAGAGACACCAGAGTTGCAGAGCAGTCAGAAGCTGAAAATACATATTCATGCATGAATAAAGAATAGCTGATGGCCAGAGATCAAGGATGCCACAGCGAGCAGCTACTGAAGGGCCCAAGGGGAGGTAACGAGGATGAGCAATGCACGCAGGATATATCTCTCTTAGATTAAGTTAATGAGCGAACATTTGCGAATGCCAAGTTTTGGCAATAAAAGATTTAGAAAAGCCTGTGAGAGACGAAAAACAACCAAGTCTCCTGAGGCCAAGAGGAGTCATGATACACAGCTTAATTGAATTCAATAGTACTAATTAAAAGGTGAAATGGATATAATCATGGCCTCCTCACACGTGATTCAGAACTCGAAAGCAAGGCCTATTCATTAAGCTCCAGACAAAGATAGTGGTGTACCTAAGCTCCCTTAAAAGTCCCAGAGAAGAGAACAGTCCACAACGTCAACTACAAAGAAGAGTCCTTGACTGAATGCTTGGCTGATGAGAGATGGTGGACTAAATGGGCAAGTGGGTAGTAGTCTGACATTGTTCGCTGCGTCTGAGTTTTGTTTTGCTTTGCGCTGCAAGTGAGCCGAGTGTCGAAGGTTGTGCGAGGATGCCAACCTATCACGGGGTCCTATGCAACGATGAACATACAATGTTGCATTAGCCAATCCACTACAGTTGTTCTGTTATAATCTGTGTTATATGTAGTTAGAGGGAAGTTCGAGGCTTGCCTACCAGAGAGGAGCAGCCAATAAAGTAACTAACACTTATAGACTCTATAGGTAGATATGTTCCCTTAACCAATCCCTAAACCCAATAGGTTTTATTATTTGCCACATAGGATGATGTCATAGCTGACACACTTTGAGGTATAAAGCCTTTGTGTAACCAATCTGCATTGTGAGTGTGTGGACTACAAACCATTGTTCGCCAGATTGGCCTACTTTATTGAATTGATAATAAAGTAGTACTTTGCCATCTTCTTTGAGTATATACGGTCATTTGGGTCTGTGACTGTTTATTACGATAATCCCATTCTGTGCAAAGACACGCCCAAAAAAGTGCTACTGCACAGTGGTTGCCATAAAAGGTAAATATAGCATCAGTATGATGAAGGCCTATGAATGGGTTTCGTCAGATGGAGGCTTGTAGAACCTAGGCAACCACCTCCAATGAGCACATTAAAGTGTTAGTGCGAGACGTGATTAGGTATGCAAATTCATGACTGTGCAATCAAAGCATTCACGCTTCTATCCTGGCTTTACCAGCAGACGATACAGTGATCCTGGACATATCATCTTATTTCACTGACATTACTGTGCTGTCTTTGTCGAAAAGGTTGGCTTCTCACATGCTGGGGGAATTGTTTAGCCCATTCATTACCTGATCTGACATTTTATGTTGCCCATTGCAGTGGAAGGGGTTCTATACAGAAAGGAGCGGATCAGTAATTGCTGGCCTCAGGAAAGCATATTTTAAGGTCTGCTCATTTGTCACAAAAAAGGTTTTTGATTTTTGGACATCTGAAAGGTTTTTGTGCATGTTTATAAAAACAATGTCACAAACCTGTGTTTTGGGCTAATTTAAAGCTTTAAAATACAAAAGAAAAACCCAGATGTAATCTTTTAGGATCATATCAATTAGTATGTTGGTACTTATATACTTCCTGTGATGATGAATACAATGAAGCTATAATCATTCCCCTTTTCGATAATACGCTTCAATAACATTTTGTTTTTAAAACTGTCATGTTAGGTTATGTGATTTGTCTACGTTACAAGTCAGATCTATAAAATGGGATTATTTTAGTTCATGGTACGTACAAGAAAAGCAAGTGGTAAAGTGCGGAAATTGCAGAGTGGGTGCAAATCCCAGCTTCACCTTTTAACCAATGTGTATTTCTGGGCATCTCATTGAATCTTGCATTGCTTAATCTGTCAAAATTGCCAGTCCCAAAACCATTTACAATTGTCGCTCTTCGGAGTAATTTTGTTCTCAGGGTATGATCTTCAAAACAGCTTCACTCATAGTTTCACTGGCTATATATAGTGTTGCTTCCTCTATAATTATAGTGAGCATTGTTATATTACACACCACAGCCACTTGTTTCTTTGCTCGCTAGTGTCAACCCTACTTGAAAACCATGTCCCTCTTCTAATCTCAGTCTGTCTCGATACGGACACCTTCCTGCTAGCTTCTAATCTTCATCCACTATCTCTGCCATGGGAGGTGCATCTTTCTCCTTGCTTGCAATGGGTCTCCAGTATCCATGCTTGAGCATTTTTACATTCTGTGAGGGAGCTACCCTGAGTCGTCTGTCTGCCCCAAACGTGCTTAAAATGGCCCTGGCCAGATATGGCTTTCACTCCACGATTCCATTCCATGCTAGGGCCTGCACTTTGATCATAACTATGTCCATACAGGTTCCAGCATGAAAAGAACTATTGACTGAAAATGCGGGACGAGAGGTGCAAAAGTCAAGAGGGGGTGCTGTGATAAATAACAAAAGAACCATACTGCAATACAAAGCCGCATTCTTTAAAAGTGCTGAAAGCCTAATTTGTCTTGCTTCTAAATCAATGATAACCAGATGTATTTTTACCCCTTCAAAAGGTACTCAATTTCTGAACCTTGGATAGAAAAAAGGCTGAGTTCGCTGAAGGGTTGGATTGACACTTGTGATGTGCAGGCTGGTACAATGTGAAAGGTGAACACTTAACTCGCAAGCTATCCACACAGGCAGAAGGAATATAAGAAGTAGGAAATTATAGAATATGCAAAGAGGAAAAATCCTGTTTAAAACAAGCATTTGCAAAGCCAACAGGTGTGGATTTTGTGTAGGCTTGGGAAAGATATTTTCCGGGCACATCATTAATAGCACTATCCATAAGAAAGGAACAACTGGGAATTGGTGCAAGTACTTGGTCATCTGATGTCAGTACCTTGGAAATGCCCATATAATACCTGTACACATCTACAAAGGTTTCCCTTTACCAGTGTTGTTTTTAAGAACACTTCACTGCAAAGAATAGATGGAAGTACACACATATTGCTTATAAATGAAGAGGCTGAAGGCACAATTGGTTAAAACATTTTCTTTACACCAGGAGCTACTTTACAATGGGATTTAAGCTGTTCTCTCAGAAGCCGTCTTAGAAATAACAGTAGCAGGCCCTAGACAACACATTGTTTATGTTATTGCAAGACAGGGCTAGCTCAAAGAGATCTGAGGAGAGTTGGCTTTGGGAAGGGAGTGGCAGGTAGCTGGTGATGGTGGTCATAGGGCTCAGCTTGACCATGGGTGGACAATGGGTGGGTTAATAAACAAACAATGTCCACAGGTTGTGTGTCCCTCCTCACATCCCATCTCCTGTCTATCTGCGCTCCCTAGCAACTGTTTGAGCTGGTAATGGGCACTAAATTGACTCCTAATTGCTAAAACTAAAATAGTGAATGTTCAAGAATCTGTCCATTGGCTCAGCTTTCTTAATGCAAGACTGCAGTATTCTTGCACAATCTTGCTTTATTTTTCTCGAGGTTTTACCAAAAGCCTTCAAAGCTCTACAGCTTAGTCCATGAATGATTGACCAACACATTGTGACTTGGAGTTCTTTGAAGACCTGCCCGTATCCCCTTTTTATCGCTACCTTAACTTCCAAATGTATCTCTCAATGAAGAAAATAAGAATTCTATAATTAATCCCTTTTCTATTGCCATGGTTGCCATGCTGCAGATGATGCAGTGGGCCGAGAAGATGGCACATATCATATAAAGGGGCACATATAGAAAGAAAGATAGGGAGGTGTTAAGGCCTTCATGAGTATAACTTCCATTAAATCCCAGGCTCCAAGCAATCTGATTGGCTATGGTGCACCACACTGGTCCTCAGTGTCCAATGCAAAAGTACTCTGTTCACAATCTAAGGCAGGATCTTTATCCAAAATGATTTTGATTTTTCATTCCTTTTGTTTGAAGGGGCTTTTACAACATGCATTTTTCTGTAAATAACTGAAAACAAATATATGTGAATTAACAAAAATTAAGTCAATTATACCCAACAACAGTAACCATAATGTGTTAATCCAACAAATCAGAATCTTTGTGAATCAGTCACTTAATGTTTGTGCAGTTTGATAGGCCATGGCTGCCAGGATTGAATAACTATGATGAAATGTTGTCATGCCCCGCGTTCCTGCACACGGACGACTAGGGTCATCCGTTTCCATGTGGAAGCTGCCTTGGCGACTACTTCCAAGTCGCGGGACACGCCGCACTACATTTCCCAGCATTTCCCCTTTTTGCGATCACGTGACACGCCGGCAACGCGTCTCACGTCTTGGGGAAGATAATCGTACTTAACTCAGCTTGTCCATGCAACGGGTGCTCCTAAAACTAAGCAGTTAGTTTAAGTGCCCCATTCTCGTTATCCTGTTTCCTGAAATCTCCTGGACCCGGCTCATGCTTTAAGGACTATTCCGTACGTCTCCTCCCTTACCATTTCTGGCGCCAAAACCCTTGACTGTTTTCCCTTTGGTAATCGAACTCCTGGCTTTGTATACGGATTGCTCTCTCCTGCTCCTGTTTGTTGTGACACTTTCGGATTTGCTTCCCCATCACTGAACTTCCAATTAAGCTCCATTTGTCCACTCTGGCTGCTATCTTCACGGACTTCCTAATTTCCCTTCATTATCTACGTATTCTGGATTGTCTAATGGTACTTTTCATTTTGTCACAAAACTCATCACTCCAGGCATCAACGTGACTAAACGAACACTCTCCTGATTCTACTGGTCACTACTTGGATTGCTTACCTTCACTTCAGGGACGCTTTGCTGAATGGAATTTGGGATTGCTTTTTGGACACTAGCTGCGCCCTCGTGCCGTTCGGGTTAGGTGAATCTTTGCACTAACTTCTACCAACTGGGACTTTCTTCCTGCATCACCTGGTTGCCGTGGTGTGTTTGGACTTACATAAGGTTATGGGATTTCTCTCTGGCTAAGCAGGTAAGAGAGGGTAATTGTGGGTGGCTGGTCGCTGTATTTTGGGTAACCTTAGTTGCTCTTTTGAATCATTGTTTTGTTTGCTCCCTTAGCTCTGTTGTCGCTGCTCCTGCCTTTTCGCTCAAGCCCCTGGCCTGTTAGTTGCAGTTAAATTCCTACAGGCTATGCTCTTGGGGGAGAAGTCTTGTTTAGCATCACGCGCAAGGTGTCCCGGAAGAATCTGGTTCGCTGCACGTTCAAGATACCCCAGAGCGGAAGGGCTCCCCGAAAGTGGATGCTGATTGTATCCTTTACAAGGCTGTATCCTTTTATGAAGTTTGTCTAAACTGTGACAGATTTAGGAGCCTATTTCTTTTGCCTGTCGGTCATGGAAACCGGAGCTGATCCAATGGCTGCCTTGATGCAAGCCTTTGCGGCTTTGCGCACCGACATGGCATCAGTACATGCGACCCTCCATCAGCGCATGGATGTACTACAGAGTTTCGTGCAGCCACTACCACCCGATGAGGAGTTTGGTGATGCTGTTGCAACAGCAGCCCCTCCTACACCCCAAGTTCAGCCTCCTGCTTCAGCCCCCATTGTGCTTCCTGGACCTTTCCCCTTGGCCCCTCCGGAACGCTTTTTTGGAGATCCGAAAACATATCGGACCTTCATAAATCAATGCCGTCTGCATTTTCTGTGTCGGCCACTGACATTTCCTGACGCTGTTACTAAAGCAGCGTTCCTTCTTTCCCATTTGGGAGGAACAGCAGCGGCTTGGGCTAACCCGTTACTCGACACCAACCACCCAGCCTTATATGATTTTGATACCCTTATTCAATCCATGAATAGTGTATTCGACATGCGTTACAAGGCACAAACTTCCGATCTCGAGTTCCTTGCTATCAGCCAGGGCAAAACGGACCTTATATCCTACCTTGCCCGCTTTAATCAGTTAGCAGCGGAAACTACCTGGCCCGAACAGAAGAAAGCAGCCGTTTTCTATAAGGGACTTTCAGAAGAGTTAAAAGATGCTCTATCAGTGGTACCGGCTCTACCGTCCGGTTTTCTGGAACTGGTAGACTTGGTTTTACAGGCCGATACTAGGCTACGACAGAGACGTGGCGAACGGCGTATCCCTGATCTTCGTCTTACAGCCAAGTCAGAAACCTCCTCTTCTACCTCTCCAGGACAAGTCGAACCGATGCAAATAGGGGCTATCAGAGGTCCATTAACCAAAGCCGAACGTGAACGGCGTATGGTTAATAACGTATGTTTCTATTGTGGCCAGTCAGGCCACTACATCCGTGTATGCCCTAAGCGACCTGTCAAGACGGCGGGAAACGCCAAGACTCGTCCTTAAGCCGAGCCCTAAGGATGAGTCACCAAACGGATGGCTCGGAACAACGTCCTCCCTCCTCACACATCTACCTGGCCATGTATTTTGTGATCCCTGGTGTTGAGCCTTTCACCAATCCAGTCATGATTGATTCAGGGGCTAACGGTAACTATATGGATATACAGTTGGCTCGATGCCATGGTTTAATGGTAGTTCCTAAGGCTAGACCTTAGGAGATGCATGCTGTAGACGGTTCTCGTCTGGTATCCGGATGGGTAACGGAACAGACAACCCCGTTTTGCATGTCCACCACAGAAGGCCACACTGAACATATAGTGTTTGACCTTATTTCGGCCCCTCTGTATGGGATCATTCTTGGTCTCCCCTGGCTTCGGACTCACAACCCTGTAATCGACTGGATCCAACAGACGGTGCATTTTTCTTCTGTGTTTTGTACCCAACATTGTCTTCAAAACCCGGATATGACGTCTGCTTCTCCTTGTTTGGCTTTCGTGGCTAATGCCCCCTCCATTAATGCCACGCGGAGGGATCCAACGTCCGAACTGCCGACTGTATACAAGGACTTTTCTGATGTCTTTGACAAGGGACTATCAGAGAAACTCCCTCCACACCGTTGTTACGACTGCCCCATCGACTTGGTGCCTGGGGCAGTGGTGCCTCACGGTCGTTTCTACTCCTTGACCATCAAGGAAGAGGAACATCTAAAAGAGTATGTGGATAAAGCATTGCGTCTGGGACATATTCGACCTTCCCGGTCCCCTGCTGCCTCTCTCATATTTTTTGTGCCAAAAAAGGAGGGGGACCTACGCCCTTGCATAGATTATAGGGCCTTGAACAAGATAACAATAAAAAACCAGTACCCCGTACCCCTCATAACGGAGCTACTTGACAAGATGACATCTTCCACCATTTTTACCAAATTAGATCTCAGATGGGCATATAATTTGGTCAGAATGCGAAGCGGTGATGAATGGAAAACCGCTTTTAAGACGAAGTTTGGGCTCTACGAATACTGTGTCATGCCTTTTGGGCTCTGTAACGCCCCAGCCACTTTTCAGCACTTCATTAATGACATCTTTGGAGACATGCTGGATTGTTATGTAGTGATCTACTTAGACGACATCCTGATATTTTCGGATTCACTCACTCAACACATCCAACATGTCCGCTCCGTGCTGCGGCGTTTGCGTACTCACTCCCTCTATGCTAAGCTAGAGAAATGTGTGTTCCACGCCGCCTCAGTCGAGTTCTTAGGGTTTCAAATATCGGCAAAAGGGGTGCTCATGTGCACTTCCAAAGTCAAAGCTGTGATGGACTGGCCGGTTCCGGACTCTGTAAAAGCGCTCCAGTCTTTTCTGGGTTTTTCAAATTTTTACAGATGCTTTATTGCCTCCTTCTCTGAAATAGTGGCACCTCTTACCCGTCTCCCTAGTCCCAAAGTCCCCTTTGTTTGGGACAACGAAGCCCAGTCGGCCTTTGAGGCATTAAAAAAGGCCTTCACCACAGCTCCTGTTCTGCAACACCCGAACTCCTCTCTCCCTTTTATAGTGGAGGCTGATGCCTCCGCGATAGCGTTGGGGGCCATCCTGTCTCAAACCTGCCCTGCTACACAGCGGTTACATCCGGTGGCCTATTTCTCCCGAAAACTGTCCCCGGCTGAACGCAACTACACAAACATGGAGAGAGAGTTTCTGGCAATTCGAGCGGCTTTCAAGGAGTGGAGACACCATCTCCTGGGTGCTCGACACACCATAACGGTGTACTCTGACCATCGGAACCTCCAAGCTCTTTCACATGCAAAATGTACCAATGCCCGCCAAATACGTTGGCATTTGTTCTTCACACTTTTCGATTTCATGGTTACATATCGCCCCGGCCTTCTACATGGGAAGGCGGATGCCTTATCCCGTGTTGGTACCGATTTTAACACCCAGGACTCGGTGTCGCCTATATTGCCCTCGGGTTCTGTAGTATGTGTCTGTTCAGTCTCTACCTCACTCCTTGACCGAGTACGACAGTGGACCAAAGACCATGCTTCTTTTCTCAATACCTTGGATGCCCAAATCGTTACGGGTCTTCCTTATGTTCATGGGCTTTTGTATTTACCTGATGACCAAGCCAGACGGAAGGCCTTGAAATGGGCACATGATACCCCGTTGGCAGTGCACCCGTGTCAGCTTAAAACCTATGACCTGTTACATCGATGGTGCTGGTGGCCGGGCATGAAGAAAGATTCTGATTCATACGTATCTAAGTGTGCGGTGTGTATACAATGCAAGAGACAACCTGGGAAACCTTTCGGTCTATTGATGAAAATGCCTCTCCCACCACATCCGTGGCATACGGTTACTCTTGATTTCGTGGTGGAACTCCCCTTGGTCAGGGGGATGTCAACTGTACTTGTGGTAGTGGATGTTTTCACAAAGATGGCACGATTTATACCATGTTCTGGTCTACCTACTGCTCCATTGTTGACTAAATTGTTCTTTGATCATGTGGTGCGTTTCTTCGGTCTTCCTACAATCATGATTTCCGATCGGGGCACCCAGTTTACCTCACGGTTCTGGAGAGCCCTTACCCATTCCTTGGGAATAGATGCACGGTTTTCATCATCCTACCACCCTCAAACGACAGACAAACCGAACGCACCAATGGCACCATGGAGAAGTACCTTCGTTGTCTGTGCTTGCAACATCAGACCGACTGGTTGTCCGTTCTGGGAACCGCGGAATTTGCTTATAATAACTCTCGGCACTCTTCAACAGGTTGGTCCCCGTTTTACGCTTTGTATGGTTTACACCCGAGGACTCTTCCGCATGTCCTACCTTCATTGGACCAGATCCCTGCTGCAAAATCTACGAGAGACACATTGGTTGCTATACGCGATTCGATTGTGTCTCATCTACTGGCTGCGCAGTCCCGGACAAAAAAACAAGCGGATAGGCATCGTTCACCTGCCCCCTCCTATGCACCGGGTGATCGTGCCTGGCTCTCGACCAAGCATCTCAACATTCGGGGTAAACGAAAGCTTTTGCCTCGCTATGTAGGTCCTTATAAGGTACTGCATTGTCTCATTCCTGTTGCAATCCGTTTGGACATTCCATCTCATTGGCGGATTCACCCTGTTTTCCATGTTTCCCTCCTCTTTGTACCTGGCACCCGGCTTTCTGTTGCTCCTGCTCCCATCAGTGTGCAGGGGGTAGACGAATACGAAGTACATGCTATACTGGACACTCGTCTGCGTCACGGAGTGCGATCTTACCTGATTGATTGGAAAGGTTACGGCCCCGAAGATAGAACTTGGGAAACGGCCTCAAATGTGCATGCACCCCGGCTTTTGCGTGCCTTTTTTTTTGGAAAGATTGCGTGCCCGCAGGGGTAGTCGCTCTTTGCGGAGGGGTACTGTCATGCCCCGCGTTCCTGCACACGGACGACTAGGGTCATCCGTTTCCATGTGGAAGCTGCCTTGGCGACTACTTGCAAGTCGCGGGACACGCTGCACTACATTTCCCAGCATTTCCCCTTTTTGCGATCACGTGACACACCGGCAACGCGTCTCACGTCTAGGGGAAGATAATCGTACTTAACTCAGCTTGTCCATGCAACGGGTGCTCCTAAAACTAAGCAGTTAGTTTAAGTGCCCGATTCTCGTTATCCTGTTTCCTGAAATCTCCTGGACCCGGCTCATGCTTTAAGGACTATTCCGTACGTCTCCTCCCTTACCATTTCTGGCGCCAAAACCCTCGACTGTTTTCCCTTTGGTAATCGAACTCCTGGCTTTGTATACGGATTGCTCTCTCCTGTTCCTGTTTGTTGTGACGCTTTCGGATTTGCTTCTCCATCACTGAACTTCCAATTAAGCTCCATTTGTCCCCTCTGGTTGCTATCTTCACGGACTTCCTAATTTCCCTTCATTATCTACGTATTCTGGATTGTCTAATGGTACTTTTCATTTTGTCACAAAACACATCACTCCACGCATCAACGTGACTAAACGAACGCTCTCCTGATTCTACTGGTCACTACTTGGATTGCTTACCTTCACTTCAGGGACGCTTTGCTGAATGGAATTTGGGATTGCTTTTTGGACACTAGCTGCGCCCTCGTGCCGTTCGGGTTAGGTGAATCTTTGCACTAACTTCTACCAACTGGGACTTTCTTCCTGCAACACCTGGTTGCTGTGGTGTGTTTGGACTTACATAAGGTTATGGGATTTCTCTCTGGCTAAGCAGGTAAGAGAGGGTAATTGTGGGTGGCTGGTTGCTGTATTTTGGGTAACCTTAGTTGCTCTTTTGAATCATTGTTTTGTTTGCTCCCTTAGCTCTGTTGTCGCTGCTCCTGCCTTTTCGCTCAAGCCCCTGGCCTGTTAGTTGTAGTTAAATTCCTACAGGCTATGCTCTTGGGGGGGAAGTCTTGTTTAGCATCACGCGCAAGGTGTCCCGGAACAATCTGGTTCGCTGCACGTTCAAGATACCCCAGAGCGGAAGGGCTCCCCGAAAGTGGATGCTGACTGTATCCTTTACATGGCTGTATCCTTTTATAAAGTTTGTCTAAACTGTGACAAATGTGTATCGGTGGCTGCAGACACATTGCTAATACCAAATGGTCTTAACGTCGTTCATGAAAGTCAGATATATTTTCAGGGTTCTTTGTAGTAATAACCATTGGGGAAACTGAAGAGGCAAATAATCCATAATACTCAAATAGCAGCAAAACTCATCAAACTTTATTGGGGAAATAATGTCATGTTGAGAGAGCTGCACTGGATGGTAACAGCCTGGCAGCACGAGTTGATAGGCCGGACTGGCAAAAAGTAACTGGCTCGTATGGCTCTTACAACTCACTGTTATCGGTTGCATGATGTCTTCATGCACACACCACTTTTGCCAAATGTTTCTACAGCACAGCAGGTTTTGCAGGGTGTGTGTTAGATGTGGCCCCTTATCAACCAAACCTCAGTCCTGATTACCACCTCACCTGGCTCCTAATGCATCGAAGGCTCCAGCAACCCCTTGTCCGCTACGCACCCTCAGCCCGCTATTTCTAGTCTTGAATGTGCGGGAGCCAGGGATGTCATTTAGGGGTCGCCAGGGCTCTCTCTGGTGACCCCTGAGGTCTATCCTTGCTACACCTGTGGTCTCCCTTGCTACCTATAAAAAAAATCGTGTTTTTTTAATAAATGTATACAAATTGAAGCTCCTGGGCTGTTGCCAATGCCATGTGGCTCTTTGTTTCTAGAGTGTCTGGCTTTTTAAAAAAAAAAAAAAAAAGCAAGGGGTTCCACAAATGTAACACTTTGAGCAGTGACCCTAAATAAGAAAGAATAGGAATAACAAATAATTTGTCTTTATGGAATTCTGTACAATGATTGCTAGACTCATGAAAGGTTTATTTGAGGCAGACTTTGGGGTGAGTCACTGATTTAGTCTGTTCTCAAACACCTCAAAATCACAATGCAGACAAAATCTTCCAAACAGCATTTAGAGTAGAATAAGCATCCATTTAGTATTTTGCTTTTTGCAAGTTGCAGTTACAGCATGTTTTCTTTTCTGCCGATACATATGGTGATCCATTCTTGTTTGAAATGTATATCAAGTTACAGTGATATCGTAACCATATTTTGTATATTGTACTTAGAAACAATGCTATTTTTTGGCACTTCCTGTTTTGTCAAGGGGTAAACGGTCGTGTTCCATCGCTTCCTGTGATGTCACTTCATGGTGGGGTCAAATGACATCACTTCCTGTGATGTCATCAGAGGTTAAGGGTCATGTGATGTCTCTTCCGCTACCCCTGGCATTTTGGTGAAATGACGTCCCTGGCGGGGCAGTCTACATAACATCTTTCAGAGATACCACAAATCCCTCGTAGCCTCCTCCTTCCCCCACCCCCTCTTACGCAATTCCACCTTATCACTGTTCGGAAATCCCAGGCAAAGTGCTAATGGGTACATTTTTGGTGGCAAAGGACTGTGCACAGTCAACTCACAGCACTGTATCACGAAAAAATACAAAGCAAAGAAGATGGCCACAGGGAAAATGGAAATGTGGGCTATTTCCTGAGCAGTCAGCAAGGAGATGGTGACGTTACAGATACGGTGGTAGACAAGTTTTATGTTTGGGGGAGATCGAAGCATAGATGGGAGGGAATTATCCAGAGTAGCCATGAGCTTTTTCGTAACGCAATCCTTTATTGACAGATGCAGCCTACAATCAAAGCACCATGATTGTTTGCAAGGTCCATCCCGGGTGCATATTTTATTTAAACTTGCCAATCATAATATAGCAGGTGAAACCCACGTTAGCGTCCAAATTACCTCACAAACCTTCTCTATGCAGTAACATCCTTCATACTCTGCTTTATTGCGCTTAGCTTCCAACTGAGCGAGGGGTGTTTTGTTAAAGAAATGTACTTGTTTATTAAGTCTACTTTCATATTGCAATTAATTTCTAGTGCTGTCACTTTCATTGTACTTAAATTGATCGGATTACATTTTTCATTTACTCAGTTGCTTAAACAAAGTCTATTGTCATGTGCTAATTCTTCACTTTCAGTGGAGGCATTTGTAGAACACATGTGTCTATCTTTATTCTATTTTGTATCTTGAAATGTTATTTAGTTATTTTTAGAGTGTGCCAATTTCAGAGGAGGAAGAAAGAACATGTACATCTTCTAATTGGGTGTTGTTAAAGTGATTGGGGGTCATTACGACTCAGGGGTTAACCATGGCGTTATTAGCGCCATGGTTGTCGCCGGTATTTTACTGATTGCGCCATGGTGGATGGTGGAATTACCGCCTCATTCCAAGGTTGGCGGGGCGGTAATTCCCCATTCACCATTAGCCCATTCCCATTTATGCCCCATAGGGCTCAATGGGAATGGGGAAGGCGGTAATTACAGTACTGCAAATTGCGGTCCGTAATTACCTCGAAAGTCCTTTCGCGGGTTCCTATCTTAACGGCTGGTAATGGAATGTTAGAGTCAAGGTTCGAGAGCAGATCCTCACGGATGTTCAGGAGAGTAGTTGCCGTGCTTCTGGCAGCTCTGAAGCCAGACTGATGGTCATGAAGACTACCAACAGATTCAGCATGGAGATTGAGCTGGGAGATGGCCAGTTTCTCCAGGAGCTTGCCCAGGAAGGGGGTGATAGAGATTGGCTGATAGTTAGCCGGGCAGGTAGGGTCGGAAGAGGGTTTCTTAAGGAGGGGGTGAACAAGGGAGTGCTTGAGAGGGGATGGGAAGACTCCAGAGGCAAAGGAGTGATTTCAGAAGTCAGCAAGGCAGGAGCCAGGGAGTCTATGTGGTCCTTGATAGTCTTGGAGGAACAGGGGTGGACCTGTTTTGACGAGACTTTCATAGATCGGACTTGTCTTGAAACCTCGTCAGCAGAAAAAAGGGGAAAGGCAGAGAGGGAGAGAGGAGGGGAGGCTGCAGAAGGGCCAGAGGAAGGGCAGAGAATAGAGGGGGGGTGATAAGAGGAGAGTGAAGACAGGATGTCCTGAGTTTTTGAAATTAAGTGAGAGGCCAGTGCCGTGCAGAGGGCCTGAGAGGGGACAGGAAAGGTAGAGACTGCAGCAGGGTTGGCCAGCTCCTTGCAGATTTTGAAGAGTTCGGCCAAATTGTTAGATGCCGCAGAGATGCAGGCTTGGATAAGAGCTCTCTTCTTGGTGAGAACGGAGAGCCGGTATTGCCTTTGGAGCAGGCGACAGGCCAGTTTGTCAGAGGATGAACATGAAGCACACCATTTCCTCTCTGCCACCCTGCACTTGCGTTTGAGGGTGACGAGATCCGAGTCATACCAGGAGTTACATTTGGCTTTGGGCGTCAGGCGGATACTCATGACAGGGGCAAGGATATCAAGAGTATCAGATATAGCAGAGTGGAGAGTGGAGAGGGCTGTGTCAGGGTGGGAGTCAGCCGAAGGGGGAGGAGGGGGCGAGAAGGTGGCAGCGAAAGCCTCAAGTGACACGCGCTTCATGGGTCGGATGACCGAAAAGGAAGGTGGCAGTGATGGGGGTGGCTTTGCCTGTGGGGTAGGGAGGGTGAGGTGGGAGGAGAGGAGAAAGTGAGATATATGAGATATGTGAGACACCCAGAGCTTGTGGGAAGGGAGACAGCCACACAGCAGCTAACCAATAAGGTGTAGACAAGTCGAGAACACATCTCTGACATCATGAGTGGTGTGCCGCCAATGATCTCTGCCTTCTGGCCGGTCTCCCTTGCCCCTCTTCCTTCTCAAAACTGTGAGGCTAGAAACCTTGCGTCATCTTCGACTTCACACTCTCCTTCTCTCCTCACATCTCTGATGTCTATAAGAAGTTACACTACCTGCTGCACCTCCTCAGAGTATTCTTCCTTTCCTCTCCTTGCCCCAGAGACTTACTGCCTCCAGAGCTCTGGTTCTCGCTAGGCTAGACAACTTCAACAGCCTCTTTCTAAATCTGCCTGCTTCTACTCTTTTCCCTCTGCAACTCATCCAGAACAGGACTGTGAGACTTCTCCTTGGTCTCAAGCCCAGGGATCATATCTCTCCAGGACTGAAATTGCTGCACTGGCTCCAAGTGGCTGCGAGGCTTAAGTTCAAAACCCTCTGCATTCTCCACATATCCTTCTGGGGCCTGGGGCCTCAATACCTTCAACGCTCTCTTCCTAAATATCTTCCCTCTCGAGCTCTTTGCTCATCTGCCCCCAACTCCCTCTAGATCAGTCGCTTCGCCGTGCAACGAGTTGGTAGTAGATCTCTTTCTCCAGCTGGGGCCTCCCTCTGGAACAGCCTCCCTGTCTCTCTGAAACTTGAGGAGAACCATCTCCAGTTCCGGAAGCACCTCAAGACCTTCCTCTCTGCTTCTGCTTTCTCTCCTCCTCTCCACTGCTGAACTCCTGACTGAAACTGCACTGGTCACCTGGCTACCCTCTGATCTCGGGCCCCAGTGCGCCCCCCGCTACTTGCACACCTCCACTGCCTCCTGGACAACCCCTGCACTTGGGGGCTGTTTCTGTTTCCCTACAGCCTCCACGAGCTCTTGAAACTTGATGTCTACACTTACCCCTGCACTTGCCACTAGCTGGCCACACTTTTACCTATTGCTTTGTTTATTCTATTTATTTATTACTTTTGATCCTATGTACTGCACTGCCCCTTCCCCCTGCACTTTCCCTTTCCCCCCACCCCTGCACTTGCGCAATCTCAATGTTACCTGGCCTAATAAGATCAAGGTCTCTGTCTTCCCTCTGTTTCCCCCTCCCTTGCCATATCATGTCATATCATAACACAAAACACTCTTCGATCTCAGGGACACCAAAACTCATCTACTGATTGGCTCTCTTCCAACTCGCCTACTGCTTTCTTCCGAGGCCCATCTAGCAAGGGGCAATTTGAAACCGCTGGCCCCACTGTGAATTTGTCTCTCATAGCATGCATTTATGCATTTGACTTTCTCCGTTCCCAGCAAGCTCCCGAGAGCCTGGCTCTCTGACCTTGAATGTATCTGCCGGTCCTCTGTCTTAGTGACTGCTGTCCCCTGAGAGCAGGCAACTTGCAAAATGTTTCCCGCTGCTGCGAGGTGCTCATGAAATTTATGTCTGCCCGCTACGCAGGGCCTGTCAGTGTGAAATCCAAGTGGTTTAGTTACTTGTTGTTTTCTCCCAAAGTTGGCCACTTTATTGGTTCACATTATGTTATACTACCATTTCTACCCCTTGTTTCTACCCAGAGTCCCCTAGTCCCCATGTGTCTCCTCTTGGGTGCCCCCACCCCTGTATTGCCCCCAGACTTCTTGAACTGCACGTGCACACTCAGCACATATACCACACATCGCAGCTGTCAATGATGTCCTTTCCACATCTAGGGATACCCTGTCCCGGCTTCCATCGTTTCCATGAATCTGCACCATCACCGCACATAAAAGGATACATAGATTTGCCGTAATGAAAAACATTTAGCACCCGGCGCAATGAGCCAGGTGCAAACAGCATTAAGCCCTGCATCCTTGGACAGGCTTGGCAGATAATGGCCCCAGCCTTTGATGGGGCCCTCGTTTCCCTTAAGCAGACAATGGCCCTCATTACGAAGTTGGAGGTAACCCGCCGCATTTAGCGGCATAGTTGCCTCCTTACCGCATACCGGTCCCAGGTTCCTCAAATGAGGATTTACCGGGCCACCCCAACCTTGGTGGACCCGGTAATTCCTTGTCCGAGGAACCGGACCGGTCCATCCCCATTCCCATTCGAGATCCCATAGGGCTCAATGGGAATGGGGAAGGAGCTAACAACGGTCTCCCTGGTCTCCTCGCGGGACCCTGTAAGGACGCCTGGTTTTACCAGGCACCCATTGTGGGTCCCGCGAGGAGACCTCGTAATAGGGCGGAATGGGTTTACCAGCACCGGCACCATTACCGGTGCCGGTAAACCCATTCTGCCAACCTCGTAATGAGGGCCAACGGCTTTTGCTAGTGGACCTGCAGTGGCCAGCCCATCCCAAAACTAGGGCCTAAATACTACATGATGAAATACAATGAAAAAGATGATACATCAAGTGAGAATTGGCCAACATAATAGTTTTCTTCACTTTACGTCCATATGTACACATTTCAAGGTGTTGATAATGTTTACATTGGGCAAAGTGTGCATGTCAGGTAAAAACAATATTAGAGTAATCTTTTGTTGGGAAAGATAACAATGGACCGTTTACCAGTCCTTACTCTGATATGTCCAGTGTTCATAGCAAATAAGTGATTGTGATTGAATAAAGGGTATTTGTGTTCAATATGTGACTCCTTTATATTTTAACATTTAA
Source organism: Ambystoma mexicanum (assembly GCF_040938575.1). NCBI lineage: Eukaryota > Metazoa > Chordata > Amphibia > Caudata > Ambystomatidae > Ambystoma > Ambystoma mexicanum. The sequence goes on from NC_090936.1 coordinate 1,120,563,423, forward strand.
TTAATTGAATTACATTTAGAAACAGAGACATCAGAAATGTCCAGAGATAGCTTAATTATCTCATTATCACAGCTCATTGTTCTATCAATTACATACATTTCTGCACTGCTAATTAACATATCAGTCTGTGATAAGTTACTGCAGGTTTAGCGCAATGTCAGACCTTCAATCTGCCATCGCCTTATTGTCTCCTGGAACAAAACCTAATGGGCTTTAAATTGACCTTCAGGGAAAGAAACCATACAATTACTGACATCTGTCTATTAGATCAAAGCGACACGCATTTTTATTTTAAAAATCTTCAATAATAAGCACATTTATTAAAAGAATCTGATAAAAAGTGCACATTGTTCATCAATGACATTCTTTTTTAATATAGAAACATTACAAGTATTTGGCAATGGCCAAAAATGGGCAAAAGCGGTCTCCTAGTCCATATTTGTGTCTTCCAGGTCAGCTCCCCAAAACCCACATGCTGTTCGAAATTTTACGCACAATTGCATTTTAGGTAGATAAGTCTATGCTTATTATTATTATTATTATTATTATTATTATTATTATTATTATTATTATTATTATATTGCTATTATTATTGAATGAGTACTACATTCTGCCATTGTTGATGGCCTCGTTGCACGTGACTTTGTAAGGAAAAGAGTAGGTGTTCTTTGTGGCATAGCCGGAGAGGCAGATGTAACACATTGGTTTTGTTGGGTGCAGGGTGCATGTACCTGGGTCCTGTATGCCTTTTTGCTTCTTTGAGTTTGGCGGAGACCCTTGGATTGGTGTTCACAAGATCTGCAAAGCTAAATGTGCTCTGGGTAGTGTTACCCACTGATATGGGGGTAGTGCAAAAGGACTAACGAGGGGATCTGGTCATGGCTCCAAAATGCTACGGTGATATCAGCCAGGCCTGTGGCGGCCATCTGTGGAGTATGTGAGTGTGTGTGGAGTTTAAAGCACGTGACTTACATCTGCACTCATTTGTCTTGACTGTTGTCCTTCTACCTGCTATGTATTGATCTGTTGTCTCTCTGTCTCGCAACATCTGTGTAACTCTCGAGCAATGGGCCCAGATACCTCTTGGTTAGGTGCGCTCTATAAATGAATAAATAAAAATAAAATTAAAATAAAGTGGGGGGAGATTTTAAAAGGGAGTAGACAAACAGGGGTATGAGTAGTGGCGGTGAGAGATACAAACATTGTCCCCACTCAGGAAGTGAGGTTTGTGTCTGTGGGCTGGTGAAGTAAATAGGATGTTTGTGGTGATGGTAGCTCGATTCTATTTTGGGGGTGGGACACAAGTGAGCCTGTGTCTGGTAGGTTTGCCTGCAAGATTAATGTGAGTTTTTTGTAATTTCTGTAGTTCCAGTGGTTCCCTTCTCTGGGGAGGTTGATGCAGTTAGGTGTGGTTCTAGGTGCTGGTTCTAAAGGCTGGTGTTCTTCAGATAGGGTGGTCCATATTTTGCGTACCAGAAGGAAGAACAAAAACCCTCCATGTCATTTCCGGTTTAAGTTTGGTACCAATATTATCAAACTGTTCCAACTGTTCCTAATGGTGCGTAGTGCCTAGAATTTCTTGTGATGGCCATGGTAGGCACAGTGACGTATGTGATCAAATTGATGTTCTTTTTCAATGAGCTCCAGTGAATTCAAAGTGCTGGAGTGACATACTCATGTCTTTTTAGTCTTAGCTGTAACATGGCTGTTGCATTTAGGAATCTTTGTAGTCTGTTGAGTAGACATTCTGTGAGTCCAAGGCAAAGGTTGTTGGCATAGTCCAGACTTGACAGTAGCAGTGTGAAAATGCAAACGCCCTTTACATGGAGGCTAGGTATGTAATTTTGCATTATAAGGTTTGGAGTTGAAAGAAACATCCTCTTACAATGGCTTTAGCCTAGGGTTCAAGTGTAAGGTCACTGTCTATAGTGATTCCTAGATCCCTTAGAAGTGGGCAGTGGGCAGGTGCCTATTACATTTGGCCAGTATATTGGAGTGAGGTTGGGTGGTACCGTAATAGCTATGAAGATTTTGTTTTGGATAGATTGAGCATAAGTCTATTAGAGGCCTTCCAATAATCTTCATGCAAAAGGCACGTGTTGAGCTTTCGTTGTTTGGTTATCAGTGCGTTTGTAAATAATGTGTGTGCCATCTGCATAACTGAAGCATGTGGAGCTTGTGCTACTGATAGGATCCAGAAGGGGGGTGGGGGGTTTCATGTACATGTTAAAGAGTAGAGGTCAGAAGCTTGAACCTTGTGATATTCTGCAAGTCACGTCGCACGTGGTTGACCTGCCATCAGTTATTTCCTGTTTATGAGTTCCAGTATAGTGCGATTCCCTTTTCCCTATTGTCCGTTAGTCTTCTCAGAAGGATCGTCTTAATGATGGTTCAGAATTGGGCAGAATCGATCAGAAGAATAAATGCACTGGTTAAGTCAATATTGGTATTGTTCTTTACAGTGTTCCTAATGATGAAGAGTGTGGATTCTCTTCCTCTTATTGGCCTGAATCCATGTTGAAATATATTTGAAGGTTGTTGATCTTCCGATACCTTTCGTCTACCTTGTTTTTTAATAGTTTTTCAAAATGTTTTTTTTTCTATAATAAATTAACGGGATGTATTAGGGTGCGGGAGAAAAACAACCCTGACACTAACTTGTGTTATGAACTAGAAGAACAGCAGATGTCCACACTCTTGTAGAACACTACCGTCCTCTGCACACCTATTTGTATTGTGAAACACACACTGTTTAACTTATTCCATTGCTTTTTTGAAAAAAAGAAGAAACACCCAGTATTACATTTTTTTTCTAAAAGAAATAAAGGTATCTTTATATTTGTTTTTTTCTTTCTTTATTCTTTTTCAATTTCAATATAAAGTCACACACAGTTCATTTACAGTCATTTAAATTGTATCAGTTTCATATGTTTTGCAATTCCTTAACTGTCCAGAATAGCATTAATCATTAATATTCATGATACATATGGAAATGGTGTCTTCACTTCTAGAACTTTAGACCAATCAGAAGCCCCTCAATGCACCCCAGAGTGGAAGTACGGCTATGGAAAAAGGATGCACCTTAGCGTAGGCAATTATACGTAGAATTTAGCAGCCTTTTTACAACAATTGCTGTGAAAGTCTTTACCAAGGCTATTTAACACACTTACTTAAAATTATAAAAAAGAAAAACGTATACAAAAGTATAAACAATATACGCTATGATGTCATACCGCACGATCATGATGACGTAGATAAACAAATAGCAGCCAACTTGATCGCGCAATCTGCGGCTCGATACAGTGTCCAACACAGGGGAGAGATCCGTCGTCTGAACTTTTGGTAAGTTTTGACTCAACAGTTTCATACTGCTACAACATTAAGATATTATGATGAAAAATAGAAAAGGGATATTAAATTTAATTCGAAGTGTGCCCCAGAGAAGGGACACTAAAACAAATCTAAATGACATCCCTCACGATCCCACAGGAGGCACTGGAACCACGGTAACAGTGGAATACCACATACAAGTGCATGTAGACAATAAGAAAAGGGACAACCGATAAGAACAGGCGTGGGAAACCACCAGATTACACAGTTAATGGACTAAATTAAAAGTTGTAGATCTAACCAGTGAAGATATTCTTCCTGTATATTAAGCTTCAGAAGGATGTTTTATATTTTTTAAACTTTACAGTTTGCATGATATAGTCAAAAGGGGTAAGCAGAACTAAGCAAGGATATTTCTTTTATTTTTTAGGGAGAGTCCCAGTGTATGAGATATCATCTCCATAAAGACATAAATCTGAAGAAAATGAAAAACATCCTGGTGATTATGACTGTGAGCCTCATGACAGACCACGAAAGAATGGTAGTTGAAATATGAACTTATAGAAATATTTTTGATTTCTTCCAATAACTGTAATTGAAATAAAAGGAAATGAAACTGAATAGACAGCTTGTGAAGAAGGGCAGCTTTATTTCCCAAAATGCGCAGAGCAGTTTTCTAGAAGTGAAGAAACTATTTCCATATGTATCATGAATATTTATGATTAATGCTATTCTGGATAGTTAAGAAATTGCAAAACCTATGAAATTGATACACTTTGAATGACTGTGAAGGAATTGCGCGTGACTTTGTATTGAAATTGAAAAAGAAAAAGAAATAAAACCCTAAATATAAAGAAATCTTTGATTCTTTTAGTAAAACAAATAATAATAATAATAATACTGGTTGTTTCTTCTTTTTTTAAAAATGTGAACAATTGTTTGGTTCACAATACAAATAAGTGTGCAGGGGACAGGAGTGTTCCACAAAGAGTGTGGACATCTGCTGTTCTTCAAGGTTGTTGATCTTGGCATGTTAATGACACTGTTGGTAGATTAATTTCTCGAGGATTTTGCAGATAAAAGGTCTGCTGTAAAGAATGGGATGGGATGTTTGGGTCATACATGAGTTTTTTGTGTGGGGTTGGGTGGTTTCAAAGACTCTTTTGAAAGTGAGTGGTAATGTAGGTCCCTTACTCAAAGGAGGAATTGAGAAGGAATAAGAAGCCATGTGATAATTGTGGTTATTTAATTATAGTTTTTTAGAGGTTAGAGGGTTGGATCTCCCTCACAACCTGCTGGGTTTCTGGTAATGAACCTAGAAAGGACGTTCGTTTTGGAGGCTAAATGGACAGAAAACAGTTAATGACAACAAACAAGCATCAGTAGGTGTTGCTTCCCTAGTTGGGTAGAACATTGATTGTTCATCTCGTAGTGTTCTTAGAGTTGTTGAATTTTGCTGTTGAGGTAAGTGAAAATGGAGTTCAGGCATAGGTATAGAGATTGTTGTACTGGGTGCAGAGTTCATGAATTAGTGGATAGTTGTGAAGTCTTTCTTCTGACCGATGTTGCATTGATTCGATGGGATGTGAGTAGTGGTCTTTTACAGCTTTGATTATTACTCCTCTGTAGTACTACATTTTACAATGGCAAGCTATTTTGACTGTCCAAGGGATGCCTCTTGACCATATTTCCTTGAGCTTCTGCTTTTATTTTTCTAGGTGATTCATTTTTGAGAGTACATCATTTATAGATTAGTTTCTTTTGTGTAGTTCTGACAGTCCATTTAAGTCCTATGCTGCAATAGTGCGGAGTAGGTAATCTGGTCTGAGTTCAGGTTGTAATATGAGGTATGGATGCTTTACCTTTTTCCAGCTGTAGGTCAATTCGGATATATCTCCATGCTCTAATTACCCTTTGGAGTTCCTTTTTTATGGTTGTGTGAGTACTGTCACCTTGGAGAAGACAGGGAGCAGAATAGAAAAGTGGCAACCCCAAGGTAACCAGAGTGGGGATGACTTGGTGTCGAAGTTCACATTGTGGAAAATGGCATCCAAGGTGTAACCAGCACTGTCGGTAGGTCCTTTCACCAATGTTTAGAGCTACAGCATATACATGTGTTCACAACGAGACGTTGGTGACAGATTATACTCCTTCTCAAAACCAGATATTGAACTCTCCCAAAATGGTGAGGTATTGATATTCAAAAGACGGATTAGCAATCAGCTAAGCCATGTTATGAATGAAGGAATGGTTGTAGGGAGGTGGCATGTATCTGAGAAGAAAAGTTGTGTTGACATGCAGACTAAGCTTAGGTAGTCACAGTCAGGGATATTATCGAACATTGGAGTTGTGACATGGATGTGGTCTCTGCAAGAATGGTTATCCCCACTCCTCTCCTGCTGGCACATATAGTCTTCATGTTTGTGGCAATGAACACCATGAAGTATAGAGTGGCATTTAAGACCGAACTGTTACACTCAGTGGATAGGGTATTACGCTCACCATTGCCACAACATACATCTTCAAGCATGAAACAGCAGCACCCCTCTACATAGGTTTGTGTTTGAAAATTACATCTCAGTGACATAAGCTCTATGAAAGAAACGACACCTGAACTTTCAAATTTGACAGACAATCACAATGTCTTCCCAGTAGGCAGTGTTATAAAGTAATGTGGAGGACATTGTAATGCACATTTGTAACCAGATGCAATAGTATTCCTGTGTTTACCCCGAATAACCTGCAGCATTCAAATGTCATTAGGCAATGAATCTAGTAATTTGTCATCTTGCTACATATCCCTTTAAAAGAAGAACACGTGGGGATATTTATTATCTTTTATAATTATTTTACTTACAGCATTTATAAAGCATGAACCTTGTTGAAAAATTGATTAGCACAGTACTATGCATGCAAAGCAATAACTTAAATGAAAGCATTCAGCAACAAAAGAATACACATATCAATAAAAAAGCTCCTCCCAAATTACAGTAATTGCCATGTCCTGGGTGTCTCAGTCAGCAGTCCATGTATTAATTAAGAGGTTTGATAGTTTGAACATTACTCATGCGACTGATCTCAACCAATAAGGTATAACTAATCTTCTTTCAATTACGAATCTATAACCAAAACTATTTAGTTGTATGAAAACTAGTTTAATACAGAAAACACATTAGTATGTTGAAACATCAATTCTTCATATTCAACTTTAGTACAGCCTGTAACTATCAAACTTCAAAGGTGTGGTGACATCAGGCTTGGGGTCACTTTCTGAACAACACTTATGCAGCCAATTGATCTTTCATAACTCAAAGTGGAAACATATAGGTTTTTGGATAGAGAGCGCAGGGAAGTACCAAGCCAAATTTTGAGATTCTATTGCATGTATTAATTAAGTCCTAAATATTGTTCACTGTCCTTCCTGGTGTCAAGTCCTGTTCTTTTATCTGCACCACACTCTTTCTCAGCTTTTGTTTTATCTGCATTCCCTGTGTTATGACCCTTTCAGCCATACATTCACCTATCACCTGCCTTGGCCAGTAATTGCTTTGTATAAATATGCAAATAAGGTTGAGTGAAAAACCTGCTTGGGTGTTACTACCTCTCATCCCATAAACAACAGCACAAGTCACTACCTCTGGACATCTCTTATTCGTTGTAAAAAAAATCAATTTCCAGAGACAGGACTACATGATTGTGTTGTGATCGATTTAGTTTTGTGCATTTTGGGATGGCAAACATTTATCAGGAGAGAGTATTATTGAATATGTGCAAGAAATAAATATGTTGTGCCAAAACAGATCAATCCTATTTTGTTAAACTCAATTTGCCTAGCCCAGGTAATTTCAGTTACTGCAACACTGATGAATGTATACACATTCAAGTGATAACAGCAACAGAAGGTTTTCTGATTCATGACCCAGGACAGCAAGATCTAATTCTGTGTCTTTCTGGATTAACATACTTAGGGCCTCAACACGAGTTGGGCGGTAACGCCGGCACTAGTAGCCCTACCGCCAAACCGCTGGCGCTAGGTATTAGGTTTGGCAGAAGGGTTATTGCCCATTCCCCATTGGGCCCATTCGGGAATTCCTCATTCCCCATTGGGCCAAATTGGGAAAATAAGCGCTATTACCGCCGACGGATTTCCCGCCGGCAGTAATCGCGCCGAAAATCTGCAATTTTGCCGCGTATTTCCCCACAGCCCAGAGCTGGGGAGAAATCTGCCAAAGCCATGATCTGGTGGACCCTTAAATGTGGCGGTAATAGTGCTGCCGCTGCATTTAAGGGTTACCGCCAGACTCGTGATGAGGCCCTTAGAGTTTAAAAATGCAGAGTTGTCTAATATTTTCCCTAAATTTAGACAATGTCGCTTATTTCGAATGCATATTTTTGTTTGTAATGGGAAACACATTGTTACACTATTGGAAGGGCACGTTCACAGCCCAATAGGCACAGCAGCCCCTATAGTACTTAATCATGTTTTTTTGTTTGTTTAATGAATGAAGTGCTTTATGTTAGGTTTCTAAAGCATAAGCACTGTAACAATGATGTACTTATTAACCAATTCAATGGTACTCAATGCATTGATCTCAGGAGGATGCAAGGATATGTCAGTCATGTAGTGATTCAAACCTGTGATTGGATGTTGTACTCTGGGCCATTGGCTTACCTACCTGAGCTATCTAACCAACATACTGGCCACAATGCTTTTGTTAATTTAATGTATTTCCATGAACAAATTATGGCACAGGGATTGCAGAGTTGTGAGGGCTAATTCATTAAAGAAGTTCGTAAGAATATCTTACCCTTAAAATAGACATGGATCGGGCTGTTTGATTAAGAAATATATTACTATATGTAATTTAGACTTATCATTGATTTACTAGTAGTAAACCCAGTGCATGTGTAAGTCAAAGATACTCCTAGTAACGTTGTTGTGACTCAGCCAGCCCTGTAATCTTTTCAAAAATTATGTGAAACATAATTTTTATGGACGCATTTCATATTTAACTCTCTTCCTTACCCATTTTGTAATTCAACCATGTGCACTTTGTGTTCAGATTGGATTTCTGTCTAATGCAAGGGGTGCAAAATGACCAGGATATTGCACTTCTCATGTGGTCAAACTCAACCACTTGATTAGGAAAGTTACACCATTGGAGTGGACTGCACATAGACGAGGGCCATGTGTGCTGTATAACGAGGACACGATACATGGATCTTACTGTGAATTCTCAGTATCTATCATTTCCTCTAATGTGGGGCAGGTTCTCAAATCTGATAAGGCAGATTCATCAAAGATTCCATTAGGACAACTACCAGTGGTGATGACTTCAGGGGCATCCTCAGGCAATTTACCATCTATGAATGGTCCAACTCAAGTCAGTTCTCGGGCACCTTTTGTACACATTGGAGGGACAGAACGTAGTGATAAACACTTGAATTCCACTAATCCCACTACAAATTGTTCTACCATGATTTTGGGATGGGAAGTGAATAAACAAAAGCATGGCATGGTACGTCTGAATAGGTCAAACGTATTAGAATGGTTTACCCTAATTCCTACCTTGCGATCTTTGCGCTCCGCGGACATCCAATTTATTTATTTCTCGCTGGCTTGCAATAATCTCATGGTGTCCTATTTTTATTCAGACATTGTGGCAAATCTAGTTTGGGGACAGATGAAGATATTGCAAGGTCTAGGCAATGACTTGATTAAAATTGCATCTGGGGATGCAGCCAAGTTGTTTTTGGCTGTGCCAATTATTGTACCTTTATTGCCGACGAGCCTGGATGGATTTACCATGCAGGTTTTTACTTCCATCCAATCTAAGTTACCATCTATCTCTAAAACAAAGGCCGGTCAAGATTGGTCATGGTTGGAGTCGGCCATTAAAACCTTTGCATCCCTTTGTATGGGCCTTAACCAACCCTAGCCTCTCTGGGCTTAGATTTGAAAAATGTCCTACACGTATGGTATGGTTTGGCAGATTTACACTACTACAAAGTACTTTTCATTCAGGAAAACATGCACATGGGGAACTTCACCCTGGACAGGCACTGCACCTATTCTCTTCGGTTTTGATTGGGACAAACGGTAGACCCAGGGGCAGCATGGCGATAAACATAGACAACAACTTAAATCTTAAATCTAGTGTATGGTTTTCAGGGGAGAATATCTTGGCAACACAGGTTATCTTTCCCGACACAGTGAAAGAGGCTCTCTTTGTCAATGCGTATTGGAACCCTTTGAGGGATTCCATAGAAGGTTTTCACTCCCGTCTGACAGATCTATTTGACTCCTGGTTGGCGGTGGCTCAACAGTGCCCTATGATTATTCGGGATGATTTTATGCCCATTGAGCTGAGGGACAAGTTTACAACACGCTGTACTGCTTTCCCCTTCAGAATTCACTAACCTTGACGGGGAGGATGCTGTGGAATACTTTTCTGTCAGGGTTATATTTGCATCAGTTGGAGGCAACTCAGAGAAAGGATCAACATATCCACACTTGGCATAGAGGCAAACTGGACTCCTGGATAGATTCATTTTTTGTTTCTTCATTTATTAAATACCAATGTAGCAATTTGGAATTTTGTGATCATGGAGCTAGTGATCATTTGATAATTAATGTCAAATGGAATATATTAGTTCATACTTACAATCTCTATCCCATGTTGGTTCCGGTCAAAGTGGATAGACATGGTTTAACCTGTCGTTGGGACACTGAGCTCTATGATAAACTGACTAACTATCTATTTCAGTCTCAGAGTGTTCAAACAGAGGAAGAATTGATGCTGAGTAGTAAAAATACCTTTCGTATAGGTAGCAGACAATTGGATATATGTATTAGGGAGGGCATTCAAAAGATTTCCTTTGAAAAAGAAACCTGCATTAAAAAAAACATCAATATGTCACTGAAGAAAAGGAAGTATTAACGATTTTGTTATACTCAAGGAGCAGGAATGTCAGCGCCACGGAAACTTGGTTAAAATTTTGAAGTTTGAGTTTTCTTTAAGAGATAACCAAGTAATGCTGCGGATTCTGATAACTGCCAATTCTACAGAATTGTGGTCTCAAATCAACAAGAAGACCGGAGAGGAGGTCAGTAGTATGGAGAATTCTATTCAAGAAAGTATTTGGATGTCCTTGTACTCAAAGACATGTAATATTCTAGAGAAGCACCTGCATTCCTCCAATTGGATGTTTACTAGGGAATCAGATTGCCCATGCCCTTGGAAAGTAGAGGATATTTTATGGGCTATTAACCAACGGAAACCGTCCATGGCACCCGGCCCTGATGGGATTCCACCTTTCATACGTAAAAAGACGCTAGGGCCTACTTCTTGAAACCCTATTTTGATGCTATTTATGCATCCCATAATTTTGCCGCTTCTTGGGCGTAGTCAATTATTATTCCTACCTTTAAAAAAGGGCGGTTCCAGTGATCCAGGAAATGATAGGCCCATCGTCCTAATTGACTCATCTGGCAAGGTATTTTCAATCCTGTTATTAAGAGACCTTAATACTTTCTTGACCGAAAACGACATCTTGTCACGTTTTCAGGTGGGATTTCGCAGACAAATGGGTACATCTTTAAGCGCTACGATACTGAAACATCTGTTGTATACAGTTAAAGGTTTCCAGGGAGGCTGTATTTACATGGCATCCCTGGATATATCATCTGCATTTGACTGTGTAGAACGTCAACTGTTATGGGACAAATTGTTGGGACTGAATGTACCAAGAAAATTGATGCAGTTAATTGCTTCGCTACATGAAAATTCCAGATTGAGGGTTCGCTTAATAAGGAAGGGGCAGTATCTAGTCTTATTTTGACCAATCTGGGGCTTAGACCGGGATGTACAGGGATGTACATTGGCTCCTACCCTTTACAATCTTATTTAAGGGACATTGAGGAGCTGTGGTCTTCTTATGAGGTGATTTCTGTAAAACTGGGTCACCTGAACATTCCTTGGCTGGCCTTTGCTGACAACATCATTATTTTTGATAGAACTCCAGAGGGCCTTCAAATGGAATTGAAAATTGTTCACCTTTATACCTTAAATAATAATCTTAGGGTAAATGGCTCGAAATCTAAGGTGGCGGTTTTCTCATCCAACAGACGACTGAAAACCATGTGGTGGTCCCTGGGGACTCAAAGAGTTGAACAGGTCACTTCTAATCGCTATTTAGGCTTTACTTCAACTAATACATTGTCAGTTGGCATGTGGAGAACCTTGTTGAAAAACAAGATGGGCCCTTACTGTCTCACATGAAGAGAATTTTTTAAGAAATAGTGTAGTTTCTCTTGTTTACCAGTTATAAAGTACTACCTTGGTAAGATTGCACCAGTCTTATTGTACGGTTTAGACATTGCATTGGTAAATCTTGGTCCTTGCCTGGATTCTGTCCAGGACATGATGTGGAGAAATGTATTGCGCCTTTCGAGCTACATTCCATGGGCAACTGTTCGTCATGAACTGAATTTGATCACCCTTAATGGCCGATTCCAGTGGAAACAGTTGTCAATCCTTCACAGATTTTTTTATCCTTCTCACAATTCCCTTTTTGAGGATTTCCATCAGATCTGACTAAATGCTCCTCAAAATCTGTGGTTTTCTTTAGAGGTCTGAATGGAAAGTTGTTGAATCGTGTGGGGTCCTCTGAGTTAGAATTGGCAGGAAACCTGAGGCAGTGAAAGCCAAACTGTTCAGGGACGGCTGGCGAGTGACCTTTGAAGCCCAGGGATTTTATACATTTTACCAGGAATATTCCAGGTTTCCTAAAAAGTTTGGTAATCTCTCAGAATATCTTAAATATCTTAAATGTGTTCCATGTTCAAAGGCCTGCACTATTTACATGCAATTTAGACTCAACCAGATTAAGTCTAAGGAGCGGACCAAACATTGGGTTAAAGACCTGACTTTTTTTCCAAAGAAGGGGATAGTTTCTCCTCAGACAATTCAAAGGAGATCCTGTGGTGAAGACTGAAGTGGGAGATACTCTATTGCTTTTACTTGCACTTGTTCGTTTTTTTACTTTAATTGATTGTATTTGAATTCTATGACATGTTTCTTTGTTTTGTATTCATGTCAAGCATGGATTTCGTTTTTCTTTTTGAAAAAATGATTTAAGAAAAGATGTTTTATTTTATTGTTGAATATTAAATTGTGTAAGGTTTCATGTAAACTAATTACAATAAAAAAAAAGTCAGAGCTGTTTAAAGGAACACACAAATGTTTTAGAGCCTTGAGAAAACTAAAATGGATTTTCATACGAAACAAGGCCCGCATAGTGACTTTCATAAGCAAGGGACCAGGACAGTAAGAGCTGCCCCGTTTAAGACCTAATCTTTAGAAGTCACCAGGTTATATTCATTCTCAGATTTCAGTGAGCAATTAAAGCAAGTTTACTTCATTTAAGGACATTAAATATAAATTATTTGCACTCCTCAGTTATCAAGGGAAAGAATGGTAAGTCAAATTCTTTTCTCAAAGGCAGCCAATGTAGTTAGCCAAGAAGAGGTGCAATATGCATAGTTTATGGTAGTTTCTGCAGGTCATAAGAAGACAGATTTTTTTATAGTTTGACTCCTGTTGATGGAGCATTGAGAAAGTTCAGCATTGACTGCATTACAATAATGTTGTCATGAAGCTAGGGAAGTAAAGACAACTGCAACCAGTCATGGAAATGGAAAAGGGGCAGCAGTGTCTTTGCTCTGATCTTAGGTTAGTTTAGTTTAGTTTAGTTTATTCATATAGCACGGCCGGACCCTAGGGTACCTGGGTGCTTTATCCTTAGGAGCAGCAGTGGTTGCAGAAGGTTGCACATACATAGTACGACAAAGGATGATACAGTACAATAAGTAGTATGAGGGACCTGGTTACAGATTGGTCCTTGAAGAGGCATATATTAGATAAAGGCTGCATGTGGCAGAGTATCATATCTGGTGGCACATCTTAGACGCAAGGGTACATTAGATACCAAGAAAGAAGGGTGTAGTATTTGTCTAAGTGCAGTTCACAGTCTATTGCTGAGTTGTGAGTAGTTCCTTGACCTTGGCTCGGAATGACCAAAATGACGTGTCAGCTCTGATTGTCATTGGTAGTGCAATGCCGGATTTAGCTGCTAGCACAGGAAAGCTACCTCCCAGCTGTTTTCAGGTTGAACCTTGGGATAGTGAGTTGGTGTAAGTATGGGGATCTGGTTGGTCTGGTAGAGTTCTGTCTCGTAATTCTTAATGGCTATCAAACCAGGACTTAAGGTTGCAGACTTGATCACCAGTTCAGGGGAATCTCCCGGAACTGTGGGCCATGGATCTGTGTTCCAGCCTCAGTGATTTATTCTGCAGAGGAAAATATGCATTTTGTATATGTTGCATTGAAATTATACACATCCATCCATGTACTAAACGCTGTTGTACATCATTGAGATTAAGCTGTGTACAATCAAGGCACATCAAGTGTAGCAGATTAACTAGGGGCTGTGGAAGAGAGTGGAAGAGAGTGGGATAACGTGTGTCTCCCTGTTGAAAAGCAGACTGAAAATCAAACATTTGGCACCATAATTGATCTAAAATTAACTTCTGGGAGTGGTCAGCGAAGAATCATTTCGGCCTCTTGAGGCCTATGCCCTGAAACCCGATGAAGTGAAGACAGCCAGGGAGGATGGCGTATCACAGGGCATTGAAGGCCGCTGATACATCCAGCAGGGCTAGGACCCTGCATCCACCACCATCTACCATTCTTCTGATGTCATCCAGCATGGAAAACACAACTGTCTGGATCCAATGACAGCCTGGTGAGGGTGCAATTGATAATGAGATTCGACATGTGTCTGAACTTCTGAAGTAACAATTGATTCTAGAGACATCCCCCGGGAGGGCAGCCATGACATTGGTCGGCAGCTTCCTGGATCTTCTGGACCCATCGAAGCCTTCTTTAAAAGAGGCATAATCATGGCTTGTTTTTCAGATAGATGGTAATACTACTTAAAGGAGAGTAGAATTTGGAATATTTAATAATGATTGAGAATCTGAATGGACCAATTGACTTCAGAATACTGTCTGGTCCAGTATCTACTGAAGAGCCTGATGGTTTATCCCAGTCCAGAAGTGAATTTAAATCTTCTGGGCCAGTTGCATTTCATTTATGTATTGATTGATTTATATTGATTTATATTGATTTATATTGATTTATATTGATTTATATTGATTTCTCCCATACAAGTAAAGTGGCACCAGGTCTGAAAGAAGAGAAATAGTTGAAAGCTGTTACCAAATTGTCATAACTTTTGAATTAAGATCTAAAACAATATCATTGTGCATTAATCAAAGGAATGAAAGATGTTATTATGCAGCATTTGATGAAAATAACATTTTGGTGGAATAGTATATTTGTTTTGTGTGAATGTAAAGCAGTCGTTTTAGATGGAGTTTTTAAGACTGGCAATAACATGGCCTCCATCATCTTTCTTGTTGTCTAATGGCATGTGTCTATGACTAGTAATCATGTAAAGTCATTCTTGTAGGTTGATCGATCATCTAATTGGCAAACTCGTCCATACTAATCACATTCCACTTCCTCCCTGATGTGAAAATTGTTTTGGGTAAATTAATTACCTGGTTAATTAATTCATTAGGCTGGTTAGCCTTTTTCTTCAGCATAATTTTCGAGAAAAAAACACACACACAAAAACAGGCCCATTGGCAGAATCGTGCTGATAGCGATTAAAGACGAGTTGAAAAAAATGACATCAAGGTATGATCATGTGAGTGATTGGTCACTCTACTGACTGTGTAAACCCAAAATCCTCCTTTTGCCCAGTGGATAGTAATATCCTTCATCCAGAGCTTTATATCACCCAACATGTGTAGTTGGGAAGAGGCAAATTAGTGGATGGGCAGCTCTCTGGATCATGAGCTGGCCAGTGAGGCCAAATAAGTCATGTGATGAGATCGGCCAATCTCTAGGCTGGATTAGCTAACAACCCGTGGGTGGCCATGTTAGAGTGAGAAAATGATCCAACTGATAGTTAAACAAATTGAGAAGTGTGGATGACATTTCAACAATCCAGTGAAATAGCAACAGTTCTATACAATAAATGTGAATCTCGTGTCTAGTTTAAGTTTCTGCTGGAGGGAGAGATGGTACCACCTTGTCTGTGTTTTCGTGCCCAAAGAAATTTTGGAAATCCGATGGAGAAAAAAAGGCTATTTCAAGATGGGTTTCCGCCAACAGAAAGCTGCACAAACTGTCCAAAATCGCAACGCAAATAAATAAGCACGTAGGTTAGGGTCAACAGACATCCTGGTTTCTGCCAGGACCGTCCCAGTATTTGCACCTCTGTCCCGGTGTCCTAACACCTTTTAAAGTTTAAAAACACCATCCTGGGTTTTGGGGGTTGGGTGGATACCGTCCCTTTTTTTTGCAAAACCGATTGAAAAATTCCACCATCAGGGCGACTACCTCTCTCCCCACTCACTTTGAACCCCCTCCCCCTTACCTTCCACACTTCTACTTGGTCTTCTTTCCTACAATCAGCGAATCAGTACTATGTTCCTCCAATATTCACCGGGACAGGCTACCAATACAGAAGTAGGACTACAGTTTCTTTAGTACCCCATTTGTGCTGTAGTCCTTCTTTTATGTTTATTGGCCCTGAAATTGTCACCCTATTTCTATGTCAGCGTCTGTCCCGGGTTTTTATTTTGGAAATCTGGTCACCCAACTGTAAGTGTGTTTTGATGGTAAGACAGCTGTCTCAGTGGGATGCCAGAGATTTGAAAAAGGGTGGTTAAGCGTATGAGGTTCACGGCTGACAAGCATGTCTGGAGTTGGCGGTTGTTCATTGTTGTTTTTGGAGGCCAGCCACCCACCAATCTAGAAGGGCCTGTTAGCGGCAAAAGCATAAAAAAGGGTTCAGACACCAGCACTGCACGAAGGCACTGCAGAAATAGAAAATAAACTAAAATAATAACAGTAACGTGCAGAAGGAAAACAGTTATTAAAAAAAAAAAAACTTGAAAGATTACAATTAAAATATGTCCCCCTTTACATGAGCAGGAACCATGCCGTCCAGGGCTTGCCACCTCCCTAATTGACAATGTGTCCGCAAAGTGATACATGTTTTCCTTACATTTTATCTGAACATACACTGTCACCTTCATGCTTTGCTTCTTTGTGTGAGTGAGTAAGGTCATTTCTCGTCTATGCTGCTTGTACTATCCTTGAGACTATAGTCAGTGGTGTTCAAAAGCATAGGTTGATCCATCAAGATGAGCTTTTGCATTAAACTGCTTCCAAATTAGCGAACACCCACATGTTGTAGAAACTATACTTGGTATTGTGCAGGATGTTATGATGTGATGTATATATTATAATGTGTTATATAATTCGTCAGTCTATGAGCGCGATTATGGGTTATTTTATAGTACTTTCATTTTGATTTGATTTGATTCACCCTGACCCTTCAGAAATATGTCTTCGTTTAACATTTATCTTTATACCAATTCGCCCTTTACTGTGTTATATTTCTAAACAGCAATTCAATAAAATGGAAATGTACAAACTGCATTTGACAGTAAAGCCTGCCACCTTGCGGCTCCAAAAAAAGGTGACCATTTTGCAGAAAACGTTTTGCAAATGTTGTTTTCCTTCTTTTTCACGTCAGTAAAATGGATTTCTCTTAAAATGTAGAAAAATACGACACTTAACATGTTTTTGAAATTAAAAATCTGCTTTTAGAACACTGAAAATATCTGGTATTGCACGAAGGTGGAATGATACATAGATATTATGCATTTCTCCTAAGATCTCAGAATTGCAGGGAATCGCTTTAGAAATGTTCCTGTCACGACAGACAATCATTTTAAAGTCCCGCCGTCACCTATGAACCTATCGATAGGAGTCAATGCAGCGAGGGGACAAGGAAACACAGCAAAGGCTGGAGGCAGAGAAGCAGGGGGCTTACGATGGGCCGTGAAGGGACAACGCGATCGACAGAGGCAGGAAGGAGAGGTGGGGAGCATTGTTTGCATTTTGAGTTGTTTATAGTACAGCCCTAGCTAGGGAGCAATGGAGCACTGTACCTGTTACTGATGATAACATATCAGGTTAGGAGGATGGGGTATTAGAATAGGTGGCCCCGGATGTTCCGGCCACTGGAGAAAGGAGGGGGTGGTATATCATGCAGGAATGCAATCAGCTAAGGTGGCACATAGGTATTGACTGAACAGTGCAATCTTGAGTTCCTGCCTGGATTTATTTATTTATTTTTATAGCGCTCATACAGCCCGTAGGCATCGCGGCGCTGAATAGTAATGGCATTGGTGTGGTCCAGACATCACCGAGATGTTGTCGGGCAGTGGAATGGCAAGGGAGGGCCTGTTTCCTGGGTTTTTCTTGAATGCCAGTTTCGTACCAAGACTCCCAGTGGCCTGGCTCCTACAGGATTGGCACTCAACTGAGCTAAAGAGTTTTAAAGGCACGTCGGGAGATGTGTGAGTGGAGGTTTCTTTAAAATTAATTCAGTCTAAAAGAGTATTCTCACTGGAATGGGAAGCCAGTGCTGCTTAAGGGTCAGGCTACTATGCACGTCTATGCAAAAAGGACGAACATACTCATCCGTGGCACTTTTAAGGCTGGAGAATGATGGTTGAATTTCTTGTTTCCTGTTGTGAGTTGTGCCGGAGCATGGCAGATGTGTGGCTGGAATTTTCGTGAGGAGGACTTTTCCCCCATCAATGTGGGAGATTACCAGAGGCAAGACTGTGAGTCTGACGACCTCCTGTAGAATGAATGGTTTTGTCTTCCAGAGGGGGCAGGGGTAGATGCTAGTAGGTGATTTGGGCCTTTGTTCATCAGATTTTGTAAGAAGAAAGGGCTGCCTATAGTGAACCCAAGTGATTTGGCAGGCGGTGCCAGGTGAGGTGTGAAGCTGTCAAGGTCCATGTCGTTTAGGCATCCTTGAATGGTATCCTGCTTAGATGGCAGGCATGTGTTTGCCACCCAGGCTTGAGCAGTGAGATATCCTGGATACCACTGACTTATAATTGTGAACCTCTCCTGTGTTTTGGTGGAGTAATAAGTTGGGGCCATTCAGACGATGGGTCCATGTATAATGATAATGATGTGTTATTCATATAGCGCCTTAATCCAAAGCGCTTTACAGAGCACATATTTACATACAATATCACCCAACCGAAATTGGTACTCATTTATCGACCTCGGAAGGATGAAAGGCTGAGTTGGCCTTGCCGGGATTCGAACCTGCAACCTGCAGATCATGCTCAGATCGCAGCAGCGAGCGCTCAACCCGCTGAGCTATCTACCGGCATGTATAGAATAAAGACCATGGCCCTCATTCCGAGCAGGGCGGTAAGGGATACCAGGCACCGGTAAGGAGACCGGTGCTGGTAATCCCTTACCGCCCTACTACGAGGTCCCTTAGCGGGTCCCTTCCTTAATGCCTGGTCTGACCGGGTGTTATGGACTGGACCCGTTAAGGGACTTGGGCGCAAATAATGGGCTTGGCATACGGCGGCCCGTTATTTGCGCCCTCCCCATTCCCATTGAGCCCTATTGGGGCTCAAATGGGAATGGGGAATGGTTTGGTGAATGGGGACCCGCCACTGTCTGACTAGACCGGTAAGTCCCCATTGCACCAAACCGGACACGGTACCATTATTGGTGGCAGTCATGGCACAAATAGCGCCATGACTACCACCAACCTCGGAATGAGGGCCCGTGTATTCATTCACCTATTTATTATTCTAATCACTTCTATTGCCTTATCATGTAGGGTGTCACCAATACATTTACTGACATGAAGTCCCACAGGGCTCAGCTCTTTCCCCCACTACTGTTTAACCTTCACATTAAACCCTTTCATGATTTGCTTGCTAGTTTGTGGGTTGGCTTGCACTATTTTGTGGATGACACTGAAATGTTTTCTACTAGCATTTTGTCCGATGACAACGTCTCTCTGTCTGAAAATGTTTCCAAAATGTACGAGTGGTTCAGTCTAAATATGGCTAAAACTGATTATTAGTAATGCTCCAGCCACGTGAGTTCTTTCATTTGTTACTGCCATTCGTGTTCGATATGAAGTCCATTCCCCACACCGCATTATAAAATGTTGAAACACTACTTAGCCCAGATTAATATGAGTGTCAGCTGTACTGCTTACTATCTTTGACTATTTGCACATATTCTGCCATTCATGATTTCCGATCACCTGGCCATCACCACAAGGGCAATACAAACAAACGCGCGCCAAGATGGTGCGATCAAAATCGCACACCTCCGACTTAAGACTTCTATGTAATCCAAAAAGTAAAATCAACCCAGTCACATGTCTATTGCCACTATTGAGCCACCATCCCTTGCTGTGCTGGCTAGGCAAGCCATATCTACTATTGGGAATTCTAAAAATGACCCAAATGACGAGGACATTCGTACTTGCTTGATCCTTACGGGCATCAGATCCAATCAACAAGCAATTGGTGCATGGACATTGTAGCCCCCATAGCTCCTGCCATCTCAGTCACAAAGGTGCAAATACACATAGCGCGAGGAAAGGCTTCTCTGCCTTTGTTTTCAGATGTAGTCAAAAATCCACAGAAACTGACATCCAAACAAAGCGAAATGCAGAGACCTTTTATAGAACCTTTTAGGCTACTGCTGGAACCAAGGTTGAGGCTAAATCGCTCGCCAACATTGGGAACGACAGAAACTATTCTTCATTAATGAAACCTCCAACCTTTACACTGAAGACAAGATGCCCCGTCCTCAGCCTGTAACTGAAGTTGTATATGACACAGTAATAGCGTCTCCCTGGTTCATAGTGATAGTTTCGACAGCCAAAGTTTCGACATACCAAAGTTCAGACACAAAAGCATTGAAAAAAAAAGTTTTTAATACATTCTTTTTTAATGGGGGATTCCCCACAAAGCTCCATTTTCTTTTTAAAACGAAATTTATTTCTACACGAAAAAAAAAAACATAACATGAAAAAATGCATTCAAAACTTTTTTTATTGGAAACTTTGTATTAGGAACTTTTGTATGTCGAAATTTATTTTTCAAAAGTATGACTGGACACCATCTCCCTTAATGAATACTTCAAATGTATCTCATTATCTCATACTCTATCAATCCAGAGTCAACTCGGTCATCATTGCCTCAGTTATATCTGACACATCTTTCATCAAACCTACGCCCAGACCATTGTTTGGGATACGACAATTGAACAATCCTGGACATGAACTAACTCGCAATGCCATGAACAACAATCTCTTTACCATCATCAAACGTTATGAGCTCTTGGACACTAGACTGCATGAACAACAAAAGGTAATTAATTCAATTGCATCTAAAATGACCTCTGCCAATAAAATAGAGTCTGCTCAATTGAATATAAAAGCCCAATTGCTGAGACAAGATCTTCAATTAAGGACTTTACTTGAAAAAAGTGACACCCTGTTGTTATTATGTCAGACAAAGCAGCAAAGTGGAATCAAAACAAAGGAAATTGCTGTCACTTCTGATGACTCAAGCGCGATTACACCTAATGTTGCAAGTCACTCCGAACTATCTAGATTTGTCAATCCAGACCAACAAACCCCTGATCCTCCTCATAATTCAGACTCTGTAATTGAAATCTGTGATATTCCCTAAAATCCCATATTTGAGGTATTCACTAAAACAAAACCCAAAAGAAAAATGCAAATAGATAGGGTAACTATCCAAAAAAAAAATCAAAATAACACAATGAAAACCAAAAAATCTAAAACAAAAAAATGTGTTACTTCCTTGACTCTTCCTAGTTCATCGTGTACAGTAGTTGAAGATGAAATCTCATGCCCAAAAAATAAAATACACACGGGAACCAAGGATCTTAGAGATAATGAAGAAGAAACAACTCAAAATGAAAATCCTAACACTGGCGGCATAGAGACTGAGGAACAGCTAATGAATCTCTCCAGATACTCTGTCATCACCTTACACCAAAATGAACACCTCGAGATTGCATCTGGTGTACACAAAAGAACGCACACGAGATTGACCATAGATGATGACACCACAAATTGAGGGCTGCAGAGGTAAACTTCCTTTCCTCTCCTTCCCCCAGAAGCTCACTGTCTTTAGAGGTCTGGTTCTTGCTAGGCTGGACTACTGCAACAGCCTCTTTCTAAATCTTCCTGCTTCTACTCTCTGCCCTCTACAACTCATCCAGAACAGGACTGCGAGACTTGTCCTTGGCCCAAAGCCCAGGGATCGTATCTCTCCAGCACTGAAATATCTGCACTTGCTCCCAGTGGCTGCGAGGATTAAGTTAAAAATCCTCTGCATTGTCCATAAGGCCTTAGGGGACCTGGGGCCTCTATACCTTCAACACTCTCTTCCTAAATATCTTCCTTCTCAAGCTCTTTGCTCATCCGCCTCCAACTCCCTCACGGTCAGTCGCTTCTCCAAGAAACAAGTTGGTGGTAGATCTATTTCTTAGGCTAGGACCTCCCTCTGGAACAGCCTCCTTGCCTCCATGAGACTTGAGGAGAATCATCTCCAGTTCTGGAAGCACCTCAAAACCTTTCTCTTTGCTCCTGCTTTTTCTCCTCCTCTCCCCTGCTGGCTTCCTGGCCGACACTGAAACTGCACTGGTTACCTGGCCACCCTCTGATCTCAGGCCCAGGTCCCCTCCCCTGCCAGTTGCACTCCTGCACTGGCTTCCTGGCAACCCCCACACTTCGGGACTGTTTTCTGAATCCCTGCAGACTTGCAAATTGAGAAAACTTACTGTACTACAAAAAACACTTATACTATGAGCGAGCAACTTAAAATAGCCCCAAAAGAAGATGAATGAGAATTGCTAATACATTGTGAAGACAAACAAAGGACATCAAATTGAGAGGTGTATTGTGATACTAGTAAACATCAGTCTACCACTTCAAAATGGTTGTTGCTACAAGAGGCCATATGATTAACCAACCAATCCTCTAACAACTAGAGCCACAGCTGTACCCAAATCAAGCCATTCAAGCTAGCTTGATCAGGAGGGAGCCCAACCATCCACTAAACGAAAATTATCAACTAATAAATACTATTACAAGAAACCTGGATTCTTCATCAACCAATTTTGCCCAATTATGAGCTATGCTGGACCCCAGCGATAAAGCAACCCAAGTGTAAGCCCGTGATTGGCCTGCTCGCAGCCCTTATAATTGACACTGGAGGAAAACTTACCATGTGGTCCATGCCACATCCATGTGTACAGCTCCTTAGACTACAACTTGAACAAACCAATTCAAATTGCATGCATGTGGCATTACTCAATATATACTGGAATTCAGCTTTGATCTCAGACGATGCATTTCTACAACATGTGACAGAATCCCTGGAGACCGTAACATCAGATTTATCACCTCAGACAAAAAAGGACAATCCAACCGATGCATCAGATGGATGGCCTTAATGGAAGAAAGAAGTCTTAACTATACTCAACGGCACAGTTGAAGGTGCAGTTGAAGGCGATATCCCAGCCAAACCGACATGGAAAAGAGATGAATCTGTGGCAATGTTTGACTATGTCTTTGTTTCTTCCAGCATGGCAACTCAAATCTCCAATTTCAAAATAATTGAAATCGCTGAGAGTGACCATAACTTATTAGAAATTACATGGATGCTTCCATCCGGATCCTTGCATCAACATTACTCACATGCCATAACAATAAACACTGGTACGAACAGAATCAATTAGCCCATATAAAATCTTAAAATTGGAAAATGCTCCGCAGCAACAAGACCCAAGTGACAATCATTTTTTAACTTTAATGACAAGCTTCTTTACGCTTAGTCGTCTTACATTCAAACACAAATATCCCAATAATCACCCAATTAAAACACTGAAAGACAAAATGAAGAAAGAGCTAAAGAACCTGAATCTTCATGACTGGAAGGGAAAAAAAAACCTTAGTGCAAAAATCAGGATATGTTATAAGAACAAAATAAAACAACTTAAAGCATCGAGACATCAACAGGATAATATGCCTCATTACAAGTTTGCCGGTCCGGTAACTACGGTAGCGGTAATCTTCCCGGTACCATAGTTACCAGACCGGAAAACTACGAGTTCTGCTCGCGGGTGCTTTTTCTCCTGCTAGGTCTGACGTGGCGGGTGGAACGGCACCCGCGAGCATATCATGACGGATGCACCAGCACCATTCTGAATGGTGCCGGTGCAACCAACCTCCCCATTCCCATTGAGCCCTATAGGGCTACTACTCAATACCATCAGTGAGGAAAGATGGAAAGCATTTTACTTGACATTGTTCACTGGCTCAGATCTCAATGCTCTCAATGACACATCTGTGAACAATGTTAAAGATCTACACATTGATCACTTGGATAGTGTATCACAGCTTCAAAAACTGAGCTCCTCCAGAGCCCCTGGGCCCAGTGGCCTAACTAATTATATTCTGAAATGCCATCCCGAAGAATGGACCACTGCCTTACTTCAGCAAGTACACTGAAAATGTGCACCCCCCTCTTCAATTTAGTTTTGCCCCGACTCTAGCCTGTCCAAGATTGAGTAGGAACTACACCAGCAGGAGAATCTTCTCTGTTCAGTCCCACAGAGTTAGGAATGCTCTTCCTGTCTGTCTGTGATTTAAGCCAAACTGAGTCCAATTTAAGTGTATTTAGGAAAAAGCAAAATCACCTTTTATTTTCATCCACCTTTTCATTAGTAACACTCTAATTCCACTGTTGTTTCGTATAGCACTTTCATGCCTTCAGGTTTAAGAGCTATATACATAGGCATAACATAGGAAAACACACCATAACATTATTGGTTATATAGCGTGGACCTGGCACGCCATTGTGTGAAAGCAATGAACGGTGGTTCATGGCTGACAGCCAGGTCAATGATGACAGCCAGGTCAATGATGACAGCCAGGTCATTTCTGACAGCCAGGTCATTGCTGACAGCCAGGGCTGGGGTTATTCAGTGTTCTTCTTGAGGCACAGGAATTCTGTGTTCCTGGGGTTCAGATTGCAGAGGTGCTGCATTAGGGCCAGCAAGGAAGGCTCACAGGCGTTCCATGCAGAGGCTGACGATCATGGATGAGAGGCTAGATCCCTTTGGGATGCTAGATGGCATGAGGTGATGATAATTTGTTATCCATCTTTACAAACAAATGTCGGTCTTCTAAGTAGGAGATGCAGCAGACAAGTGTATGCATTTCAATGACTATACTCGCACGCATGATGTTGACGAGGGCTTCATTGACAACTGTGTAAATACTTCATAGAGATCGAGGAGGTGCAGGAGGCGGCAGTGTACATATCTGAGAATAACGAGTAAATATTCTTGCACTTCGATGGAGACAGTCCTTGTGTTGCCTATTTATTTATTTATTTATTTATTTATTTATTTATTTATTTATTTATTGTGCATTTAAAAGGTGTTTATACATCCAGCGAATTGTATTTCAAAGTCTAAGGCCCCATGGAGAGGTCTATAGGACGGTGTTGGCATTGATATATGGTCGAAGTTGTGTGGATAAGGCTCTTTCAAAGATCTAACTATGAAAGGCAGCTGTGGGATGGGGTAGAGGTTGCTGAGGTTACCGGTATCCACATCAGGATTCTTCAGAAGGTGAGGATTGGCCGGGCTTTCAGGATGTTGGGCAAGGTTTCTTTTGTGAATATGTTTGGAGTGTTTGGTTTATGTAAGGATTAGGGTGTTCCATCAGGTTTGAATAGCCTGGGAGGGTTTTGTGGCCACAGCTCATGTCAGCAGTGTAGCACTACATGGAAAGTAATGTGGCTGTGGTTTCTGGAGACACAGTTGGTGAAGGGATGAAGAGGGACAGCCACCGGAGGGGCTTTATGTGGAAGAGTTCCTTGTGAAGTTTTAACTGTGCCTTTAACCAAAAAGCGCATTGCTTGCCTCTATTTCCCCATTCCCTCAGAACATTGGAGTTGAGCTACCCACATTTTCATGGCACACAAAGCATCACCTCACATCACTGTGTGCACTGTAGGTGCTCCACCTACGGTCGAACACCTTTCCAGGCGTTTGGCCGGAAGGAAGGGACAGCTCTGTAGAAAAGAAACCCTAATTCAGTTGTCAGCACTCGACATTTCTGGGGGTGATAGATGACCATTTCAGTGGAAAGAACCAACTAACGCCCATAATGCCTTACAACCACCAATGGAAACGTGAGAGCAGGAGAAAGGAGCATCACGAAGAACCCACTGAAGCAAAGTGAGTGGTGCTAGGTTGTGTACACAAGACAGTGGGCCTCATTCCGAGTATGGAGGTAATCATGGCGCTATTAGCACCATGATTACCTCCAATACCGGTGCCGAGTCCGCCCTCGTTCAATGGGGACTTACCGGTCTATTCCGACCTTTGCGGGATCGGTAAGTCCCCATTGAAAAAGCCTTACCCCATTCCCATTTGAGCCCCCATAGGGCTCAATGGGAAGGCGCTAATAAAGGTACCGCAAATTGTGGTACCGTTATAAGCTCGAAAGTCCCTTAACAGGTCCCGTCCTTAACGCCTGGTAAAACCAGACATTAAGGAAGGGACCCGCTAAGGGAACTCGGAATAGGGTGCAAAGGGATTACCGGCACCAGTGTCCTTACCGATGCCGGTATCCCTTTGCGCCCAACTCGTAATGAGCCCAATAACTGACTAGGACCTGCAAGGTGCAAGCAAGTGTTGATTCCCTATAGCACAACGTGATCCAATTACCTTACACCTCATCAGGCCACTTCTGGGGAGTGGTGACTTCTCCCCTACCTAAAAATGTCCTACTCTAATAACATCTTTCTCTAAGTCTTCAGTTTCCTGGGTCTCAAGCAGCAAATCACCTGCATGAACCACAATATACAATTTATGAGAACCTTTAGCTCTGTGTCCTCCAAAAATAGGCCGGACATTTGTGCGGGAGTTTTCACATGCTGTCTAATATAGACGCACACACTGCCTCGTATATTATTTCGGACACACGCATACACCGGAATATCGACACACCTGCACATACAGAAGGCGAGAAGGTGAGTGCATAGCTCATGAGTAAGCCACTGGTTAAACCTGCAGCATGTCCAAGTTATACTTTAACCCTTCCAAGGTCAAGAAATGTATTATTGGCAAGTAAGGTAATATTAACAGGATTTGGAAGCAGGGGGAATCTGGCATGGAGAGCTACACAAGAACACACATTATTTTTTGTTTTATAGGTAATGCATACATGTCAGCGTTCGTGCTGTCTAGTGATCATTCACTACTACCGGTTTCTTCGGACATTTTTATACGCTTGGAATGCAGGGTGAATTTTGAGTTTATAATCTTTTTTTTCAATGTATATGGAACACCACTGACATCAAGTGGTCAAATAAGATAAGTACAGCGAAACAAACATTTATCATGGGAAAGGATTAAAAGAAGCCTGGTTATCGCAGTCTCCTGGGTTGCCCGAAAGTAAATGATAAATGAAATGAAATGATATTTTATTTATATCGTGCTCATACACAAGTGTTTCCGAGTGCGACCAGGCAAAGGGAGGGGAACAGGGGATAACCAAAACAACGATCTTACTAGGCCCATTGACAAAGAGCGTGCAAGTGCATGGGAAAGGGAAAAGGGCGAAAGTGCACAGAGGGATAGTTGAAGGTATTTTGGACCCAGGCCCCAGAAAGCCTTGTGGACCATGCAAAGGGTATTAAATTGAGTCCTTGCATCCACTGGGAGCCAATGAAGGGGTTTCAGAGCTGGAGAGATATGATCCCAGGGCTCGAAGCCAAGGACAAGTCTTGCAGTCCTGTTCTGGATTATTTGTAAAGGGCGGAGAGTGCAGGCAGGTAGATTTAGTAAGAGGCTTTTACAGTAGTTCAATCTGGGGAGAACCAGAGATTGGGAGACAGTGTGCTTCTGAGGGAAGGAGAGGAAGGCAGAGTACCTCTGAGGAGGTGCAGTAAGAAGTAAGATTAGATTTTTCAGACATGTCAGAGATGTGTCAGAAGGACAGCGTAGAGTCAAAGATGACCCAGAGGTTCTTAGCCTCAAAGGTGGGGTGGGAGGAGGGCCAAGGGAGGCCGGCCAGTGAGTGAGGAGAAAGGATGGTGGTGGTGTGCCAATGAGGAGGATCTTCGTCTTGCTGGCATTGAGACGTAGATAGTTGGCAGCACACCAATTTTGAATGGTGATTAGGCAATCAGAGATGAGGGAAGGAGAGGAGGTGGTTGAAGGAAGCCTGAGTTTGGTGTCATCAGCATAGCACTGGAAATTAGAGCAGAAAATGGAAATACAGTAGGTGAGAGTTGCCAGGTATTGGTTGAAAAGACAGGGCGAGAGGTTAGACCTCTGGGGAACACCACAGGTAGAGTGGGAGATGGAAGATAGGAAGGATCCAAGTTGTAACTGGGAGGGTCGATCAGGGAGGAAAGAGGTCAGCCAGGCCAGAGCCTGATCTGTGATACCCAGGTTTTCACAAAGACAGTTGAGCAGGGTGGTATGGTTGACTGTGTTGAAAGCAGAAGAGAGATCAAGTAGGATGAGGACAGAGGGAATGTTAGAGTCAAGGTTGTAGAGCAGGTCTTCACAGATGTTCAGGAGAGCAGTTTCCATGCTTCTGGCAGCTCTGAAGCCAGATTGGTGGTCATGGAGAGAGCCAACAGAATCAGAATGAAGGTTAAGCTGAGAGATGGCCAGCTTTTCCAGGAGTTTACCCAACAAGGGTGTAAGGGAAATTGGGCGGTAGTTAGCCAGACAAGAAGGATCAGCTGTGGGTATCTTGAGGAGAGGATGAGCAAGGGAGTGCTTCAGAAGGGAAGGGAAAGAGCCACAGGAAAAGGAGAGGTTGCAGAAATCGGCAAGGGCCGGAGTGAGAGTATCTATGTGGTCCTCAATGGTTTTAGAGGAACAGGGATGGAACTGTTTTGATGAGGCTTTCATAGATCGGACTTGTCTAGTGACCTCATCAGGGGAGAAAAGAGGAAAGGAGGAGATAGAGGGAGGGAGTAGCTGAAAGAGGGTCAGTAAGCAGAGAAGGAGAGTTGAGAGGAGGAACGGAGGAAAGGGTGGACAAGATGTCCTGGGTTTTAGAGATAAAGTGAGAGGCAAGGGCATTGCAAAGAGCCTGGGAAGTGAGAGGAGGGGTGGAGACTGCAGGAGGGTTGGCCAGCTCCTTACAGATTTTAAAGCGTACGGCCGAGTTGTTAGATGCCGCAGAGTCATGGGCTTGAATGTGGACTCTCTTCTTGGTGCAGGCAGAGAATCAGTATTGCCTTTGCAGCAGGAAGCAGGCCAGTTTGTCAGGGGTTGAGCAAGAACCTCCCATTTCCTCTCAGCCACCCTACAGTTACGTTTGAGTGTAGCTTGGTTAGACTCATACCAAGAATTGCACTTGGCTTTGGACTTCAAATGGATCCTCATGACAGGGGCAAGAGCATCAAAAGTAGCAGAAATAGAGGAGTAAAGCAGGGACAGGGCTGTGTCAGGGTGTGAGACAGACAGGGGTGGAGAGGGGGAAGAAGGTGGCAGCGAAAGCCTAGACTGACACACGCTTCACATACCGATGTCCGAGAAGGTGGTTGGCAATCCTGTGTTAGGTTTGGCTTGAAGGGAGGAGATGGAAAGATGAAAGTAGAGGAGGCAGTGATCACTCCAGGAGAGAGGAGTGGTGAGGGGAATAGAGAGGGGGAGGCCGGAGGAGATCAAGACATTGAGTGTGTGACCAGCAGAGTGGGTCAGGCCGGAGGTGAGGATAGAGAGGGAGAGCAAATCGCGAAAGAGCGCAGATGAGGAACAGGGAGAATCAAGTTGGATGTTGAGGTCACCAAGGAGGAGAAGCTGAGTGGTTGAGGCCTGAAGGGAGTACGATAGGTCTGCCCACTCAGAGAAAAAAGAGGTGATTTGACGAGGCAGCCTGTAGAGAGTAGCAACAGTAAGAGAGTGGCTAGGATAGAGAGCCTGCAGACAAGGCATTCGAAAGAGGAGTATGTCTGTGTGAGAATGATAGAGGCAGAAATCCACTCAGGGAAGATCAAGGGTACACCCCCTCTGGGCTAGGTGGATCTGGGGGTGGAGAGGATCTTGTAGTCATTAGGGAGGAGAGTGATTTACATGGCCACCCATGTTAGTTATATTTAGCATCAGCAAGCAGTTAATATGTATTGTTGTGTAATTTGCATACAAAAGGTGTCCGTCCTCTATCTTTATGAGTCATAATCATGTTCTTCATGACAAAGGCAATTTAATCTAAGTGTCTGCTTAGCTTCATGCAGGAATGCATATGTGCTTCATGTCTAACGTATCTATGTCATAGTCTCAGTCCTGATGTGTCACAGTCAGTCTACCTGCTCCAGTCACTGAAAATGTATTTATTCAGTGACATCATCGGGATAGGGTCTAAATGGCTGTCTGAGTGAATAGCCAATGAAGGGGTTTCAGAGCTGGAGAGATATGATCCCAGGGCTCGAAGCCAAGGACAAGTCTTGCAGTCCTGTTCTGGATTATTTGTAAAGGGCGGAGAGTGCAGGCAGGTAGATTTAGTAAGAGGCTTTTACAGTAGTCCAATCTGGGGAGAACCAGAGATTGGGAGACAGTGTGCTTCTGAGGGAAGGAGAGGAAGGCAGAGTACCTCTGAGGAGGTGCATTAAGAAGTAAGATTAGATTGTTCAGACATGTCAGAGATGTGTCAGAAGGACAGCGTAGAGTCAAAGATGACCCAGAGGTTCTTGGCCTCAAAGGTGGGGTGGGAGGAGGGCCAATGGAGGCCGGCCAGTGAGTGAGGAGAAAGGATGGTGGTGGTGTGCCAATGAGGAGGCTCTTCGTCTTGCTGGCATTGAGACGTAGATCGTTGGCAGCACACCAATTTTGAATGGTGATTAGGCAATCAGAGATGAGGGAAGGAGAGGAGGTGGTTGAAGGAAGCCTGAGTTTGGTGTCATCAGCATAGCACTGGAAATTAGAGCAGAAAATGGAAATACAGTAGGCGAGAGTTGCCAGGTATTGGTTGAAAAGACAGGGCGAGAGGTTAGACCTCTGGGGAACACCACAGGTAGAGTGGGAGATGGAAGATAGGAAGGATCCAAGTTGTACCTGGGAGGGTCAATCAGGGAGGAAAGAGGTCAGCCAGGCCAGAGCCTGATCTGTGATACCCAGGTTTTCACAGAGACAGTTGAGCAGGGTGGTATGGTTGACTGTGTTGAAAGCAGAAGAGAGATCAAGTAGGATGAGGACAGAGGGAATGTTAGAGTTAAGGTTGTAGAGCAGGTCTTCACAGATGTTCAGGAGAGCAGTTTCCATGCTTCTGGCAGCTCTGAAGCCAGATTGGTGGTCATGGAGAGAGCCAACAGAATCAGAATGAAGGTTAAGCTGAGAGATGGCCAGCTTTTCCAGGAGTTTACCCAACAATGGTGTAATGGAAATTGGGCGGTAGTTAGCCAGACAAGAAGGATCAGCTGTGGGTATCTTGAGGAGAGGATGAGCAAGGGAGTGCTTCAGAAGGGAAGGGAAAGAGCCACAGGAAAAGGAGAGGTTGCAGAAATCGGCAAGGGCCGGAGTGAGAGTATCTATGTGGTCCTCAATGGTTTTAGAGGAACAGGGATGGAACTGTTTTGATGAGGCTTTCATAGATCGGACTTGTCTAGTGACCTCATCAGGGGAGAAAAGAGGAAAGGAGGAGATAGAGGGAGGGAGTAGCTGAAAGAGGGTCAGTAAGCAGAGAAGGAGAGTTGAGAGGAGGAACGGAGGAAAGGGTGGACAAGATGTCCTGGGTTTTAGAGATAAAGTGAGAGGCAAGGGCATTGCAAAGAGCCTGGGAAGTGAGAGGAGGGGTGGAGACTGCAGGAGGGTTGGCCAGCTCCTTACAGATTTTAAAGCGTACGGCCGAGTTGTTAGATGCCGCAGAGTCATGGGCTTGAATGTGGACTCTCTTCTTGGTGCAGGCAGAGAATCAGTATTGCCTTTGCAGCAGGAAGCAGGCCAGTTTGTCAGGGGTTGAGCAAGAACCTCCCATTTCCTCTCAGCCACCCTACAGTTACGTTTGAGTGTAGCTTGGTTAGACTCATACCAAGAATTGCACTTGGCTTTGGACTTCAAATTGATCCTCATGACAGTGGCAAGAGCATCAAAAGTAGCAGAAATAGAGGAGTAAAGCAGGGACAGGGCTGTGCCAGGGTGTGAGACAGACAGGGGTGGAGAGGGGGAAGAAGGTGGCAGCGAAAGCCTAGACTGACACACGCTTCACATACCGATGTCCGAGAAGGTGGTTGGCAATCCTGTGTTAGGTTTGGCTTGAAGGGAGGAGATGGAAAGATGAAAGGAGAGGAGGCAGTGATCACTCCAGGAGAGAGGAGTGGTGAGGGGAATAGAGAGGGGGAGGCCGGAGGAGATCAAGACATTGAGTGTGTGACCAGCAGAGTGGGTCAGGCCAGAGGTGAGGATAGAGAGGGAGAGCAAATCGCGAAAGAGCGCAGATGAGGAACAGGGAGAATCAAGTTGGATGTTGAGGTCACCAAGGAGGAGAAGCTGAGTGGTTGAGGCCTGAAGGGAGTACGATAGGTCTGCCCACTCAGAGAAAAAAGAGGTGATTTGACGAGGGGGCCTGTAGAGAGTAGCAACAGTAAGAGAGTGGCTAGGATAGAGAGCCTGCAGACAAGGCATTCGAAAGAGGAGTATGTCTGTGTGAGAATGATAGAGGCAGAAATCCACTCAGGGAAGATCAAGGGTACACCCCCTCTGGGCTAGGTGGATCTGGGGGTGGAGAGGATCTTGTAGTCATTAGGGAGGAGAGTGATTTACATGGCCACCCATGTTAGTTATATTTAGCATCAGCAAGCAGTTAATATGTATTGTTGTGTAATTTGCATACAAAAGGTGTCCGTCCTCTATCTTTATGAGTCATAATCATGTTCTTCATGACAAAGGCAATTTAATCTAAGTGTCTGCTTAGCTTCATGCAGGAATGCATATGTGCTTCATGTCTAACGTATCTATGTCATAGTCTCAGTCCTGATGTGTCACAGTCAGTCTACCTGCTCCAGTCACTGAAAATGTATTTATTCAGTGACATCATCGGGATAGGGTCTAAATGGCTGTCTGAGTGAATAGCGTTTCTCACGCCTGTTATACACAGACGATGTAGATGAGGGAGCTAGGAACAATTTACACCTTTTATTTCTCTGTCATTGGGATGAGAGTGACATAGGTGCAATAAGGGCCACATTTAGGTCTCCCCTCTTCAAAGTAGTAAAACATTGTACCGAATCCTCACTCAACCCTGAGGTACCAGAAACTCTGGAAAAATGCAACAGAATCAACATATGCGTTTATTGAACAAATAGAGAAAATCAGAGAGAGCATTGAATCAACCTCTCACAGCATTAGCATCACCTGCACTCCGGCATGTTCACAGCCCCTCTGGACCAAATTATCTTCTCTCTTTCCCCTGGATCTCCTGAAAATGTCTGCCTCAATCAAACCTACTTCTTACTCTGGCAATATAATTCCAGCCTCCATCATTAAACAATCGATGGGCCCTGCAATCTGCCCAAGCACAGGCCCTTTACGAACTTCCCGTTAAAAGTCATAATCTTGGAGAAAGTAGTTGCTATACATATACTCGCCAGAATTGAACAACTCCTGCTCCTAAATGACTGTCAGTCAGGGATCCATCCAAAGTTCAGCATCGAAGCAGCTACCATCTAGGTGGTGGGTGTTGCTCTACAAATCATGGATAAGGGTGACGTATGCCTCCTTGTCCTCCGTGACCTCTCGGCTGCATTCGGCAGTGTCACCCACTGCTTCCTTCCCTCCCTCCTTGCTGACAGGATGGGATTCTAGGGACTGTCCTGAAATGGTTTATAGCCTAACTCTCAGGCACACACCAGGTTGTCCAGATGACCTTGCTGCATTCTCACCAACTCCAGTTCTCCTGTGGAGTCACCCAAGGCTCCATCATCTCACCAATCCTGTTTAACCTTTACTTGGAGCCTCTGTGCACTATCCTCAAAGATACCAATATAGCCATCCACCAATACACAGACGATATTCAGTTGTACATGAGAGTAAATAGCATGCAGGACATCATTTGTCTCTGCGATTACCTAGCCATCATCCAGTCCTTGATGTCAACTGCCTACCTCAAACTAAACCCTCCAAGACTGAATTTGTCCTCATCAGTCCACCCACTAAAAAACAACCTGTCCAGCAATGGCTCGATGATATGCACCTAGAAGGATTTGATCCACAACTCTCAGACTCAGGAAAGTCCTTAGGCTTCAACATTGGCAGCAATCTGTCCTTCCAGAAATACATAGCCAAGAAGGCCCCAATAGCCTACCTCGGAATCTCTACTCTTCGAAAAAATAAAACCCCTCATGCCGCCGCAGGAATTCCAGACTGTACTGCCCTTGTACTCTTGCACATCAATGGTGGAAATGCTCTCCCGACAGCGCTCTCAGATGCCCACTTGTCTCCCCAAACAGCAGTCCACCACGCTACAACACGTCTTAATATGTGAGCATGGACATTTGATTTAATTCCCCCATCCAATGCAAACTCCATTGGTTTCCTCTCCAAGCCAGAATACAGTTCAAGACTGCATGTATCATTAACAAAGCAGTGACGAGTAGCACACCAGCATACCTGGGGGCTAAGCACCACATATCTGGTGGCACACACTCCTTGTGCAGCAAATTGACCAACCACCTTGAATCGCAACTCGTCCACAAAGAGAGGACCCGCAAACGTTCCTTCTCTTGTCATGCATCCACCCTCTGGAACTCATTCCCGATGTCGGCTCAGAATGCCCACAATTCTCAAATTTCCCATATATCTCAAAACATGGTTCTTTCAACAACACCTGACCAAGGAATAATTCCAATGGAGGCCGATACTGAGGCACAGACCTCACAGTACTGCGCCACTGTTAAAATATGCCACCCCAAAAGCCGGCTACCCACACTACATACAGGGTCCTGCTGCTCTCGAGCTAGGTTCACGCTTTAAGCAATAAAATAAAAAAATAAAAAAGTATCTCCCCCTTTTATTAACTATTCTTCAATGTTATCTGGAGCTTAAGGAACCTCTTGTGTATGTAGGTCCAGTGACAAGCTTGGAGGTGAGGACAGTTGTTGGGGACCATCAAGTCTTGCATCCCTCTCTGACAATGTATGCCATTTAGTGAGTGCTTGTTCTGGGCCTGCCTCTGTATTGGGATATTTTTCTCCTCATGTATTCACTTAGGTTGGTGCCTATTACAATTGTTTGAGAACATTCATCCTCTCAAATACATGCTGTTTTTCTTAGACACTTACGCTTTTATTGTATTGATAAGTGTATTTATCCCTATGCTGCCTCATCATGTTTGGCTGTCCAAAGTGGTAACACAGTGTATCAGTTAACATTCTGGTGGGAAATTATGACATATTTGTGATGGATATTACAAGGTGTTGAAACTAAGGCACACCAAGGGATATCTCCAGAGGCTAAGGGAAAAAAGGCAAAGGTGGATCCTACGGTGAGGGGCAGCATCCATCCAAGATCATTGCACCACTGCAGGAAGCTCACAGTGCCAAGCACAACCAATCTAACTCAAGCTTCGAGTCAGAGTGGTAAGTTTCACCGAAAGCTAAAATCCTGAAAATGCTGAAAGTTGTAATTAAATATATTTATGATATTGGGGTAAGGAGTTAAAATGGGTGGGGATGGGGATGAGGTGGGTTTAAAGGGGTAGAAAAACAGGGGCTTGGAGGGGCAAATAAAAAATGAACAATTTGGTATTTATGCAGTATTTTGGCCACTCTCACCCTTGAAAAATGCAGTAGTACCCGCAGGCTGCTGGTATTTTGGATAGTGGGACCTGTGAGCCCATATGTTGGAGGTGTGAACAAATTTTATTAGGAATGTGTAAAGTCCTCTCTGGTGGAGTTAAATTATCAGGCTTAATTCCTGGAATTCCACTCCCATTTTAATGAGCTTGGCAGGGAGGACCACGTTGGCTTGTGATTAGCTGGAATGCCAGGCATTCTGGGCAATGAGAGTGGCCTAATCAATCTGACCAGTAGACTGGCTGGATTGCTGGGCATTCTGGCTATTCTGGGTGAGTTGAACGCCCAGGCGCTCTAATATGCCAAAATATCTGTTTGCCTTTATTGATGGGGATTTTAAGCCTAGAATGGTATCTGAATGTCACCCAATCTGGAAGTGTGACAGGACAGAAAATATAAACTGTGCATCATGAGTGAAAATGCCAAAGGAGTGGGTTTTGCCCAAAATCTATCATTTCAAGTGCTAATAGTTTTGATAATATTGTACTCAAAGGGCTACCCCTTAAAGACTCTTGTAAATATCAGGATGCCCCTTAGTGCCAAAAAACTGCTAACAAGAGGTTTGGCCGCAGTAGATTTCACAGAGTGAGAATTGGTTGATGTTTGTGTTGCTTCACTTTACCTCAAATGTATGCAGGGGGTGGATTAGGGGGATAATAAAGTTAGGGGGTGATTGGGAGGGAACAGCAGGGGGTCTCCTCCACATACATGTGCAGTAAAATGTCCTTAAACAAAAATATAATTCATCTAATTCTCCCTTAACGAAATAAATTTGGAGAAATCACAAAGAACCAACAAACATGCTCTAATATTAGAAGCATTAAGATCGGAGGTCTGTCTCTCCATTGACTCACAATAATGAAAGTTGCCTGTTATTAATTGAAATAATAACTCTGTGACACCCAGGTGTATAACTTGTACGGATTGAATGAAATGAAATAACTTTCATCCACTAATGCAATTGAGGTCATTAAGTTACTGTAACAATTTCAGAAATTAGAACTTCAGTAATATTTAGTTCACCTGAGAAGAATTGAGGTAGTAGAATACACACTACACTATTCAATGGGAACAGATTGTTTCAGTGACACAGCATGTATCCTGCGATAAAGTCGCATAGGAAAAGGTCACCAGGGGCGTCATTTCACCAATCTTGCACTCCCCAAAATATCAAGCAATTTCCCCAAATATTCTAGGACTGGAGATTATAATAGCAATCCTAAAATATGTTGGTGAAGGCTTTTTGGGGATTTAGGAATACAAATTGCCTCCCTGGCGACTTCCCAGGCCTGATTATCACATAGAACCACACAGGTTATCCATGATAAAGTCACTGAGGAAAAGTGCTGCTCATGTACTTTCAAAACTACCTGGGTGTCCACCTCTCCAGTGATAGATAGCAGAAAGTCAGTAGCGATGATTCAGGAGATCTCAAGTCTGAATAGGTAAAGGACCGCAAGACCGACTTGCGCCTAATAAGAAATAGGTTGGGCACAAAGCACTCAAAGGAAATCCATTGTTTATTTGATATATACATATATATATATATGTATATATATATATATATATATGTATATATATATATATATATGTATATATATATATATATACATATATATATATATATATATCAGTAAAAAGTTAAAGGGACGTTATGGTTAAGTTGCGCTACTAAAAACCTATGAAATTCAGTAAAAAAACATTGTTAAAGGGACGTTATGGCTCCAAGTAAAACCTAAAAAACCCTGAAATTCTCCAGTTATGGTACGTTAAGCACCCATAACTCGTGCCACCACTGTGCACTGCTAAGACTAACACCCAGGACATCAAAGATGACATCACAAATGTCATTGATGACATCACTGATCAACACACAGCGACTAACAACATACCACGGCACAATTCAAATTATTAAACCACGCTTTAAAAGAAAACAATAACAGTATACAAATTGTAAAGTACTTTTACTTCACAATAAACTCTCCGAGAACATCCGACTGTTCCCATATTCAATCAAATTGCAAATTTGTTTCTTCGCTCGTGATCGAAAATGTTAATTGTGAGACACACATTCTTCTTTTTCCATACACAAAGTGTTCGTTTTTGATGAAGGAACCGCTTGGGTCCCACAGTGAATTCCAGGGCGTCCGCATTAACTTACGTCTAGACCACCATAAAAGATGTTATGTTGCTCCTAATCGATAGTGCAGCGTACGGACACATGGGCCCTGGCCGATCGTCCCACAAAACAGTTACAGTAAAACACCCTTTCACGACTACGTGCACCTGACGATTGAAGAACCCATCAGTTAGCATCTGGAATCCATGGCAATCGCAGTAAGGCAGCATGTAGCTATTCAGAATACATAACAGAAAATATGTATCAATAGCTGACCTTTATTACACTTTATTGCAATATATGTATTATTTTCTTAATTCGGCATAGAGTTTACACTAACGATTAGCACACACATCAAACAATCTCAAAAAAGACAAAAAGAACCTAGAAATTGATACACAATTCCATATAGTCATACATGACATTTTAAAGAAATAACAGCGTTGAACCTGGGTGAATCTAGTTATAGTGGACACACAACTACATTTTGCACTTCCTATAACCACATAAAAAAGACAACCATACAGAAAAATAGTACTATAGTTATATTGCCAAAATTAATCTTCAGATAATAATAGGTTAAACCTTGTTCCGGTATACAGTCGTCAAAAGCAAACTTACATAATATTCACCATCTCCATTGTATTTGCGAAAATCAGTCCATAATGCTCAATCCGCTTGCATCAAAGAATCTTCATGAACTGAATTCACATGTTCCGTACACACTTTTGGAATGCATAACCTTATCAAATGTTCTTTATTACAAACATCCTCCCATTGACTGTTCACAAAAAATCCTTTTCTCTCAAGGTCAAAAACAATTGACCCTTCTACTTTCTGTCCCATGCGTGGGCTCCCTTAGCTTGCAACCAAAATCTAAATACATTCTCACTTTGCAACAACACGGCTCAACGCACCCATGAGAACTCGTATTGTCATAGACGTGCACAGCATTGTTTCCATCAAACACTGCAGGTGGCTGCCTCAGATGCCAAAGTCTAGGGGGCACCAATCTGACTCCAATATTATTTTACATACATTGTAACACAGACACATTACTCCTTCACCGGTATTTTACGCACAATGTTATTTTACATACATTGTAACACAGACACATTACTCCTTCACTGGTATTTTACGCACAATGGGCCTCATCACAAGGTTGGCGCTAAAAATCTTGCCGAACCGGCATGGCGGTAATAACATGTCCGGCTTGGCACCAACCCGCACATAGCGGTAACAACCCCCAAACCCCCACACAGCGGCATCGACCAATACGCACAGAACGGCTCTGCCCTCGGCAACCCCTAAATACCGTTACAGTTATTAACATAGTGCAAATAACGAGTGCGTCAATATCGGACCCGGAAGTAACGTCATCGCGCCGGAACGGGAAATGCCATGGCGGCCATCTTTAAAAACACAGTCCATTGCCATCCTCCACCTACAGTACCCTCTACACCCCAACTCCCAGGCCACCACTGACAACATTTCGAAGACCACCAGGAGAGGCACGGCCCGCCTGTGCAAACCACGTTTTACAGACGATGAGCTGAACATGCTGGCCGACACCCTTGTGGCAAATGCAGAAGTGGTGTTCTGCAACGACCTCAGGCGTCCAGCCCAGCTCAGGAAAAAGGCCATCTGGGAAGAAGTTGCCCAGAAAGTAAGTGCAGTCGGCCCCACCGCACGCACAGTGCGTGATTGCAAAAAACGTTGGGACAACCTCAGGCTGAGAGTCCGGCACATATTGTCAGTTAATCGGAGCCAGGGGCTGGCAACAGTAGGAGGACCAGACTCCCCACTGAAATTGGCCAGATGGGAGGAGACCTGCAGCTCCATCATAGACGTGGAGTCCATCGAAGGAGTCGGTGAAGCAGAGTTTGGCGTGCCAACATCGGCAGATGAAGGTGAGTGTCCCTACTGAAACAGTAAAAATAATCATAGTCACCTTCCCCAATTATGGCTGCTACACCAGCCAACAAATGGGCCATCATGCACACCTACACATATCCATGTACGCATTCTGGGTCTACCACCATCCCATCCCAATGCATGTTGCGGTCATACACGAATACACCCAAAAGACACATATCATGGGCATGTGCTACCCAGGACGACCCTCCCAAAACACATCAATGTGCAACTGCACCCAACAATGTGTACATGTGGACACGACTACGCTATCAGAATCCACTCTTCAACATTGCATGTACACAGTCCCCTACAATTGCACGAATGCAACTGATCAGATGGCGCCACATGTCCAATGACTAATGCATGCACAATGCAAGCGGAACAATCACTGATTTCCTGCCACTCTCTGTCCCCCACAGGTACGGATGCTGACAGTGATGAAGCACAAGGGAGTGCACAATGCACAACACCAGCCAAAATGCCTAGGAGGCAATCTAATGGCACAGGTCCATCAACCTCAAGTGGACCAAGGATGGGCCATGCGGGAAGCAGGCCAAGAACCAGTGCAAAAAAAGCACCACAGACAAGTACACAGGAAGAGCTGACACCTGCACCTGCATCCGTGGTCACACCATCCACACTGGCTGAGGACACAGCAGGCATGCAGGATGGCACACATTCTGCTGCTGCCAGCACAATTGGGGAGATGGCTGC
Source organism: Ambystoma mexicanum (assembly GCF_040938575.1). NCBI lineage: Eukaryota > Metazoa > Chordata > Amphibia > Caudata > Ambystomatidae > Ambystoma > Ambystoma mexicanum. The sequence goes on from NC_090936.1 coordinate 1,120,603,352, forward strand.
ATCGGATGATCATAGTGTTGATGAGGTAGCTGGGCCGGACAATGAGGGCGATGCAGGACTTGTCCACTCAGAGCCTGTAGTGCATACACCAAGCCCGCAGGCCACCCCACAGGACACATCTCAGCGGGACACATCTGACCAGGGCAGCCATGGACAGTGGTCTCTGGCCATGCACAGCCCCATGATCCATGCTGTGCCACCACATCACCCACCAACCACAACCCACACTGCCATACGGGACCTTGAGGGACGTCTCTCCAGGATGGAAGCCCGGCAAGAGGTGATGCAAGGCTATGTGCAGCAGTACCTTGCTGAAGGGGAGACAACACGCCGTATTATCCAGGACAGCACCGTGTCCGTTATCCAGGCCATTAACTCAAATGCACAGCAAGTGCGTGATGGCTTCAATGCCTTGGCTCAGATCCTCACCAGGATTGCTGACCGCATGGACCAACGGCAAACCCGGCCCCTTGGATCACAACCATCCGGGTCATCCGCATCATCCACGCCATCGGGCTCGAGGCAGACTAGCCCTGTGCGCATGTCCCTGCGGAGTTCGCGCCGCACAGAGATCCAACCCCCAACTCCCAAGGGGGCTCAACGGTAGCAGGGCCACCCTGCATATTCCCTTTGGGCATACATGCAGACACATGTCATGCCATAGTTGACTTTAGGTGTTAGGGGGTGGGTGGAGGGGTGGTGGTGGGTGTAGTGTGTAGTACTGGGGTGTTTGGGGGAATGGGAGTAGGTTGGGGGTGGGTGTAGGGGTGGTGGGGGCGTGGATTGTTGTATCATGTTGTACTTAATTCCTCACGAATACACCAGTTGTGTAACAAACATCACATGAGTGGACATTGCTGATTTATTGCATGTCAATTTATTGCTTCATGGTGATTCGCGCACATGTGCCCACACACTCAGTGCCCACAGTTCACAACACATGGCACCCTCTGCATCAAAGTACATCAGAATGATTGGTCTATGACCATTTGGCGCACTGCGCGACCCTCACGAGTTTCACGTCCTGGCCTATGTCCTACTTCTACTCCTTCCTCTCCTTCTACTTCACCAGGTGGTGGTAGCTCCACGTCAGGTGACAGGGGTATGTTCCGCCGGATGCACATGTTATGTAGCATTACACATGCCGTGATGATCTTGCCCACCTTCTCAGGCCCGTATATGAGTGCCCCTCCCGACCTGCTGATGCAGCGGAATCGTGCCTTCAAAAGGCCAAACGTCTGCTCAATGACCACACGTGTACGTGTATGTGCACGATTGAAGTCCTCCTCGTGCCCGTTCTGCAGGTTCCTGACAGGGGTGATTAGCCACGGCTTCAGGGGATATCCAGCATCACCTACATGGGAGCAGAAGGAGGTATGTGTGAGGATGAGGCTCAGTTGACAGGTGTGCTCAGCCTGTACATCATTCAAGGTCATATGCACTATCTCGTCATTGGCAGCCACATCCACATGACTGTCAGCCCTGTACAGTGCATGCCAATCCATAGAGGGAGCCTTGTGTGACATACACGACCTAGGGTCCTAGGATTTTAAAGCACCAGGGAATGTATGTCTTGGCTAGGGGCATTTTGCATGCATATGTGAGGGCTGTGTGTCTGCGGATGACTTAAGAAACTACCATTCCCCCTAATCCATGTGTGTTTTTATTTTATTTTTTCTCCAAAAACTGACTTAACGCCAGGCATTGAGGGGCACTCTCCTTCCAACAGTATTCACAGAATTAAGACAACACCAGCATATCTTCTTTAAGTTCTTTATTAGTTAAAATCTAGGCTCCATAGCGTACAGCCGCCTTTCATCTCGGCTTTTACCAAACAGTTGACACCTTTCGCGGCACAACTTGCTGCTTGCTCACAACACCGACACACTTCCACCACCGTGTTTAAAATACATAGAGGCATGACTGTAGACATGAAAAGGGGACGTGGAAATAGGCATAGAGAAAGGAGTCACAATGCTTCGTAACGCATGCGGCCATCTTTTAACAGGCTTAATTCCTGTTGTGTGTTATTAAACAGTCTATGTAAGGTCCGTGATTCAATAATCATGCCGGACTCTCATCATATCTAATGTTTTCATGCATAGGCTGCTCACTGTTCATATAATTTCAGTCTGGCTGCGCTGCGCGCATCATTATTTCTTAATGCTATTCTTCATTCCATGTCCCATTAACTATATATGCGACCCGATTTCGGAAATACCATAATCCTTAAAGTTTATTGTCCTGATAGCATGTATTTAAAGTGCTAAGTGCCTTAACTTGATGCATAAAGTGCATTGTGCATTAACATTCACATCTAAACATTAACCATAAAGTGCATAGTGCCTGCAACTCTTAAAGTGCCAAGTGCTAAGGTGCTAAACATCCTCCCATCTACTTAAAGTGCATAGTGATTGCAGCTTCAAATACTTCAAATGGTACATGTCTCTCTCGAGAATACCCTATAATGTCACAATTGGATCATATTAAAAGGTCTTATTTGTCAAATGCCTACAGCGATGTCAGTTTACGATAATTAAAACATACCCACACCTGTGACACCTAATGTGCACAAAAATACCTGTGCAATAAACAAATATTATCAACACTCAGTTAAAATCAAGCAACAATTATACATTCAAAATTGTTAAAAAACAATCATAAAAACACATATTTTCAGTCATCTTTTTGAAGTTGGCAACCTTATTCAATGTTTCTGCTAATGTCCTAAAAAAGTATATAGTTCTTCATCTATATTATGTCCTTTAGGCTGTTTAGTTTCAAAATCAAGTATGCAACGAGTTTCTTGTTGTCGGAGCTTTCTCTCTCTGTCTCCCCATCTCGGGCCACTCTCTATAGCGTGGATTCCAAAGAATGCAAAACTTTCCATGTTATTTTCGTGGTATTCAGTAAAATGTTTTGCCATCCGGTAATTTGCATCTTTGTTTTGGATGGCTCTGACGTGTTGCAGCACCCTTGTTTTTAGATTTCATTTAGTACTTCCGACGTACCACTTTTTGCATTCACATGACAATATGTATACCACATACTCTGTCTCGCATGTGATTTTTTCATCTATACACACAGTTGTTCCTGTTATTGGATGCTCAAAAAAGGCACAATTCTTTGCAAACTTACAAATATTGCACCTTGTGCACTTGTAAAAGCCTTTCTTTCAACTCGTCAACCAGGTATTAGCATCTCCAACTTCTTCTTTAGGCATGAAACTATGGACCAACATGTCTTTAATAGAGGTGATTCTTCTAAAACTGATATCGGGAACTTTTTCAGCATCTTTCCAATGTCCTTATAAATAGTTAGCACTTTCCAGCGCCTTTGTAATACGCGTTTCACTTCTACTGTTTGACTATCAAAGGTTAGTATGAGACGATTTTCTTCATTCTCTGTGTTGCTCGTTGTTTCTTTTTCTGCCAAGAGAATTTGTCTGTCTTGACTTCTGGCTCTGAGATACGCTCTTTCTATAACTTTCTTTGGATAACATTGTCTTAGGAATCCTCTAGCTGTTAATTTGCTATCGGCATCGTATGTGTCCAGAGTGGAGCTATTTAGTTTTATCTTTATGAACTCTACATAAGGTACGCTCCAAATTAAGCTCTTGGGATGCCCACTTTTAGCATGTAGTGGTGCGTTCGAACCCGTCGGTTTTCTGTGTAATGATTGCTCCACTATTCGTAGGTTTACATCCAAGAAAGTTATAAAAGAGTAGCTGTGGGTTCAGTGAACCTGAGATTGTTCTCATTTTGATTTAGCAATTTCACAAATTCCACCCATCCATTTTCAGTCTGTTTCCAAATTATAAATAAATCATCTATATATCTGAGCCAGATGACGACATTTTTCGTTTGTTCATGATTTTGTTCTGTCCATACCTCTGTGGCTTCCCAGGCACCCATGGTTAAGGTTGCGTAAAACGGGGCATGTCATGCCCATGCCAGTGCCCTGTACTTGCCTGAATTATTCTTTGTTAAAAACAAAGACATTGTGGTTTAGGCAGAGATCGATCATCATTTCTGTATTATGTATTTTCATAGTAGTTGAGAGACCTTGGGCCTCATTACGAGGTGGGCGGTAAGGGATTACCGGCACTGGTAAGGACAATATTGCGTCCCTTGTACGATGGCTTAACTACACAGTTGGTCAGGTTATGGAATTCTTTGAGGGCCATTCTGTCCTTCATAGTGAGATTATTTATCACTTTATGTCCTCTTTGTCTTCTAAGCTTTTTAAGGTCTTCGATGACCAGTGTTTGGAACGCCTCTATGTTGTTGGCCATGTTTACCATCGGATTGAATTGCGATTTCTGTTTTAATTCACTTTTCACTGTCCAATCCGTCCTTATATCTAGATCTTGAAAATGTATTGATTGTAGCTCCTGGTCAACGTTCACCTCCAGGCCTTTTTTTTAACTCCACCAGATCGGTGAGCACCCCTATTTCAGCAATGGTTATGTCGGTTCTTCCTTCAGGTGCTGTGGTTTTCCGTGCCTTGAACTCTGTGGTAGCGAAGCATTTTTTCAGATGTAATTTTCTCACAAAGTGGTCGGAATCTATCTGGGTTTGCACATAATTAAAACCTGATGTTGGGCAGAAGTTCAAGCCCATACTTAATAACTTTGTTTGCTTATCAGTTAAAGTATGGTTCGGCAAGTTAATGATCTTAAAACTTGGCTCTGTATCTTTGCTTGTTTCTTCTATTTGCCAGAGCACAGCGATCTGCCCGGGGTACTGTTCGGGGCACTTATTCCCCCTCTGGCCCCTCCTCATTTTTTTAGGCCTCCTCTGCCTCTGCCCCTTGTTTGATTTCCACCTCTTGCTTGTTTTTGTTTTTTGCCGTCTTGGCAGAGCAGTCTCATTTCGTCTAAAAAATGTAGCAGTATAGTGGACTCTTCGCTTTCACTACCAGTAATATCTGGTTCAGATGCTGATGAATTGGTTCCACTGTCTCCATCTTTTGCTGCTGGTGTTATGGCTTCACCTGGAGTTGATGCTTGTCTTAGTTGCTCAAACCTTCTGGCAAAAGTATAGACACTGCCTTTTTCGTAATCCTCCTTATCTCTCAGAAGATTCCTTTGTTTCCTCTGTTTAATTTCTTTTTCGTAATTGGTCATTTTTTTGCCATACTAGCTTTTTCGCCTCTTAACTTTCAGGTATCAGTTTCAATTTATCCTCTGTTTCTTGAATTTTGTCCAAGAGTGTGGTTCAAATACTTCAAAACTATAATCTTCCAAACTATAATATATTGAGATGTGGCAATAACTGTGAACGCTAGTTGGAGTGAGAAGAGCATTTTTAGTAAATTTAGGAAGCAATCTTTTTTTTTTTTAAATAGAAATAAAACTACAAGATTGCTTCCAAAATGTACTTAAAATGTGTGGGAGAGGTTCATTAGGGGGTTATTATGTTTTTGTGGTGTTAAATGTGTTAGATACAATTCTAGTTGCATTATTAGTTTAATAAATAATGTGTTGCCACAGACTGGAGGAAGTTGATGCTTGTTTACTATATTGTTTTTTATGATTGAATAGGATTTCCACGTGATTTAACAGTGAAATTTTCGATTCAAGGCTGGTATCAGGCGGGAAGATATCAACATGCTCAATCCTCATTCTTCTTCATCACAGTATCAAGTTACGATTCTTACCTGAACTCCGCAAACCTCTTCCTCATCCCAGGTCTGAATAGTAATATTACCTATATAATCACTCTTAATCTTCACAGTCCGCCACTAACTACACCTCGCTCTTCTTTGTCACAGTCCCCCACTAACTCCAACTCATTCTTCTTCATCACAGTCCCATATTACCTTCACCTCATGCTTCTTCATCACATTCCTCCACTATTTCCACCTCACTCTTCCTCATCTCAATCCAAAACTACCACACATCTCTATTTCACGTTATAGATGCCCACTAACTGCACCTCACTCTTCTTCATCACAGTCCGCCACTAACTCCACCTCACCCTTCATCATCACATTCCCTCATTTACTCCAAATTTACTCTATCTCACTCTTACTCATCACAGTACTCCACTGCCCCATGTCACGCTTCCTCATCACAGTCCCCGTCCAACTTCACTCACTCTTCTTTGTCACAGACCCACAGTAACTCCACATTACTCTCCTTCCCCACGGTCCCTCACTAGCTCCATCTCTTTCTTCCTTTTTGCAGTACACCACTACCAACAAGTCACTTTTCATTGGGCCTGATCACGACTTTGGCGGTAACGGCGGCGGCATCAATTCGGAAAATTTGCGCTCTTACCACAGGTGGATTTCCCGCTGACGGTAATAGCGTGAATTTTCAGCGGATTTCCCCCCAGCTCAGAGCTGGGGCGAAATCCGCCGAAGTCCTGATTTGGCAGACCCTTAAATCCGGCGGTAATAGCACTACCGCTGGATTTAAGGGTTACCGCCAAAGTCGCGATCAGGCCCATTGTCCCAGTCCCCAGCTAACTCACTGCACACTTCTCCGTAAAAGTACTACACTAACTCCACCTCATTCCTCTTAATCAGAGTCCCCCATTCATTCGACCTCACCCTTCCTCATCTTAGTCCCCCAACTAACTCATCTCATTCTACCTTGTCATAATACTCCACTACTACCAACTCACTCTTCCTTATCACAGTCCCCCCACTAACTCTACCTAGCTTTTGTTTGTCACGGTTCCCCACTAACTACACCTCACTCTTCTTCATCACAGTCCCCCACTGAGTCCACATCACTCTTCCTTGCTGCAGTCCCCAACAACCCCAACCCACTCTTCTTCTTCACAGTAAGATGCTACCACCATCTCACTCCTCCTCTTCACAGTACTCAAACAAAACCACCTCACTCTTCTTTGTCACAGTCCCCAACTACCCCACCTCACTATTACTCGCAACAGTCCCCAACTACCTCATCTTACTCTTCCTCATTACAGTCCCCCACTCACACCATCTCACAATCTAACACTAACTCCACCTCACTCTTCTTCATCACAGTCCTTCACTAAGTCCACCTCATTTGCTTTTGTTACAGTCCCAAACTATCTCCACCTCAATCTTCTTTGTCAAATCCCACAATAACACCACCTCACTTTTCTTCATCAGAGCCCACCTCTAACTCTACCAAATTATTCTCTCTCAAAGTCCCCAAGTGCCCCATCTCACTCTTCCTCATAAGAGTCCCCCACTAACTCCACCTCACTCTTCTTTGTCACAGTACCCCACAACCACCACTTCACTCTTCCTTATCATAGTCCCCAACTTCCACACCTCACTCTTCTTCATCACAGTCCCCAATTACGCTACCTTGCTCTTCCAAGTCACAGCCCCCAACTACGCCACCTCACTCTTCATCATCACAGTCTCCCACTAACTCCATCTCACTCTTCTTTGTCAGAGTCCCCCAATAAATCCACATCACTCGTCTTCATCACATTCCCTCCCTAACTCCACCTCACTCTTCCTTGTCACATTAGACCACTACCACAACCTCAGTTATCCTTGTCACAGTTCTCCAATACCACCACCTCACTGTTTGCTGTCACAGTCCCCAACTATTCCACCTCACTATTCCTTGTAAGAGTGCTTCTTTGTCACAGTCCCCACTAACTCCCTTACTCTTCTTCATCAAAGTACTCCACTAACTCCACCACATTCTTCTTCATTACAGTCGCCCACTGATTCAACCTCACTTTCCAAATATCAGTCCCTCAACTCCCCCATCTCACTCTACCTCTTCACAATACTCCACAACCACCAACTCACTCTTCCTTGTCAGAGCCCCCACTAACTCTTCCTAGCACTTCTTTGTCACAATTCCCCACTAACTACACAACTATTCCTCCTAACAGTTCCCAACTACCTCACCTCACTCTTCCTCATTACAATCCCCCACTAACCCCACCTCAATCTTCTTTGTCACAGTCCAACACTAACACCACCTCACTCTTCTTCATCACACTCCCCGACTAAGTGAACCTCACTCGCCTTTGTTACAGTCCCAAACGATATCTACTTCAATCTTCTTCACAATCCCACAATAACAGCACCTCACGTTACTTCATTAAAGCCCACTACTAACTCCACTAAACTATTCCTTGTCACAGCACCAAACTGCCCCACCTCACTCTTCCTCATACGATTCCTCCAGTAACTCCACCTCACTCTTCTTTGTCACAGTACCCCACAACCACCTCCCCCTTCTTCATAACAGTCCTTCATTAACTCCACCTCACTCTTCATTGTAACAGTCACCAACTACCCAGCCTCACTTTTCCTTGTGACAGCCCCCCACCAACTCCACCTCTCTCTTCTGCATCACAGTCCCAAACTAGCACCACCTCACTCTTACTCATCAAAGTACCCCACAATGCCACCTCACTCTTCCTCATCACAGTCCCCCACCAACTCCAACTCACTCATCTTTGCCATGGCATTAGCGCCATGGCTGCCTCCAAACCTGGGTCCGGGCCCGGTGACACAGAATGGGGACTTACCGGGTCATTCCAACCTTTGAGGACCCGGTACGTCCCCATTCACTAAACCATTTCCCATTCCCATTTGAGCCCCCATAGGGCTCAATGGGAATGGGGAAGGAGCAAATAACGGGTACATTTTCTCCCTGGTCCCTTAACGGGTCCCGCTAAGAACGGCTGGTCAGACCAACCGTTCCTGGTAGGACCCACTAAGGGACCTCGGAATATGGCAGTAGGGGGTTAACGGCACCAGCATCTTTAACCCCCTACCGCCATACTCGTAATGACCCCCAATGTCTTAAACAGAGTTCATCTTTCTCACCACTACTACAGCTAGTTGCCTCTAAGCCTAGAGTGTAAAACATGTAATACTCTTCCACCCTCACAACTACAAATGCTGAAATAATCCCTCCTGTATCCAGGTGTCAGCTCAAACAGCACCCACAATGCTCTGATTTCGTAAATCTCTCAAAACATGGCTTTATCAACACCTGACCGTGAACTTATTGCAATGGCCACACATACCGATGCACAGACCTCATCTCACAGTAACGTGCTACTGTTAAAACATGCCAGCCCAAATGCTAGCTACCCACAGTTTGTACAGGGCTCTGCTGTTCTCGAGCTAGGTCTTCGCTTTAAACAATAAAATTAAAACAACTTTTAAAACATGTATCAAATGTTATGCCACATAAGTGCAGATTTAATTCTTCTGGACCAGGCACTCTTGTTATCATTTCTTATTGGAACACTTCCTTTATAGACAGTCCTCCTCAGAGTAACATCGAATGCTTTTTTTAAGAGTGAGTTGATCCTGCCAAACAGGACATGCTTTGTTCATCCCATCTATCATTGATTGTGAAGCGGTCAGACACCCCGGCCTGTGCATTCCTGTGATCTCCCAGTTATAGAATCTCTGCCTGCCTTCTAAAGCTTGCCAGGAATCTGTGTGCAGCTGACCTTACCCAGATCGTCTACCAGATGTCAAGAGTTAAGAGAGACACAGTGTCAGCCAGGTGAAGCACACACTGCAGAAGATGGTGTGCAGCCTAGCAACAAGAAGATGCAGGTGAGAAAAAAAAAGTCCTGTCATTTGCAGAAATAGCATCCTGCCCTTTTGAAATCTGTGAGACCAAAGAGTCTTAACAATTGCTAATAGTACAATGGTGGCATTTGTGCTTGAAGGCCGCTTAGGATGGGAGTGGAAAGAAAAGAGATGTTACGCTGTTCCATAGGTAACGCCGAAGGAAAATTCGGTTCTGAGGGTTTCTCTCTATCACATTCCAAGCCACAGGAGAGAGTAAGAGATCATATATGCCTATGCAGTTTCTATACCTGCAGAGAGTGCATAGGATTGAACATCACAATGGAACTTAAAAACAGGAAAAAAAAAATATGCATGCATGAGTGAATTGACATGTGCACTTCAGGCTTGCTATAAGGTCAGACTATCTAACATGTGTACCACTGCTAAAAGCTGAGCAAATGCTTTGATAATATGAAATGGATAAAAACAGGTTTTGTCACAAATCATTTAATCTAAAAACATGCTGCTCCAGTGCAAAAATGAATGAGTCTGTTTGTGTGCTATGTTTGCTGTATAACGTACAGTGAAATGTAACTATAGTTTGCTCTGGTTTGTATGATTTTGCATGCATTATATCCAAGAATGTGTGCCATTGATATGTATTTATGATTTTTGCTGTTTATTTGATGTGTCCAATATGCATTGACAAGTAAAATCGTTCATGCAGTTTTGTTGAGTTTTGCTTTTGAAATATAAGAACCCTAAAACATGTTTCCTCCGTTTACAATTTACAATGGGGGACAAAATGCAGCGCTCTCTTCAAATTGCGATTGTATACATGTTGTACTATTTGTCTTGTTATTTGAGTTCTCCTCCTCTTTAATCATATCATCACACTATCAGACTAGATATATATCACTGCAAACTGTTCCGCATGTTCTTGTTCATGTCAAACCAAGTGAACGTTTGAGGGCACTTAGGTTTGGTGCATTGACCACTTACACTCAAAGCATTGGCAGACTACCTTCTAAATCACAACGCTTTCAGCAGAGAAAGTTTTCAACCACGGTGACCAATGAGCATTTCAGCTTTCCCCCAACCACAAATATTCCTCCGATTTTTCCCAGTTTCATCAGCTCCAACCTAAGTCACCAATGCAGCCCCTTCCAGCATGCTGTTTTGACTCCAATTCCCCCAGGATATACCTCACTTAGCAGCCCATTAGAATACCTCATCGTAAGGTATCACTGGCCACCTAATTGGACTTAGTTAACAGAGGAAACCTTAAACATACAATGTTGTATGTCACTAAATTCTAGAAAAGTCTAATCATACATGACCTGTTATAATTGCTTGTGAAGATTTGTGCAATAATATTCATTACTACCCGGCGCACTAAAACAAAAAAAAACACTTACCTGTGGTGGCTGGATTCCTAGCCTTACCTGATTGTAATCCCGATCACGCAACGGCGTACAGCTCGCTCCCATCTCCAACAGTATATTCGTTCTGGAATGGCTGCCATGGAAAGGCAGAAGGGACTACGCATAGTCCCTTCTCCCTTCCATGGCGGCCATTTTCTTTTTTTACCATGGCTGCCACAGAAAGAGAAAACAGACTACTTTTTCTGTTACGCGGTGGCCATTTTTTAAAACATTTTTAAACTTTTTTTTCTGGCTGCGAAACGCAACACGTCTTGCAGCCGGGAAATAAAAAACATTAGTACCCCGGTCTAATGGGGCGGGGTACTAATGGTAATAAGCCCCTCAACAGCGGGCCATTACCCCCGGGGCCTTCGTTAAGGCACTTGTTGCCCTCGGGCCTGTAACTGTGGGCCCCGGAGGAATTACCTTAGGGGGTAATGGCCTGCCGTCTCGGGGCTTATTGCCACAGTATTGCCCTAGTGGACAAAATCTCAAATATAGATGAGCGGACTCTGGTCTGGCTGGGAGAAGTGGGAAGTAAAGTGAATGTTTATTTATTATCATCATTATTATTATTATTATTATTATTATTATTATTATTATTGTATTTATTGAGCGCAGACCTAGCTTTGAGGAGCAACCGAGCACTTTACAGTGTAATACAACAGTACAGATGCATAATGGAGCACTTTACAGAGGTATACAACAATACAGATGCATAACGGAGTGCTTTTCAGAGATAACAGAACAGATATACAGCAGGTCGTAAGATACAAAGTGGGACAAATGAAGTGTACAGCTGTACTGTGAGGCAAGGAGGAGAAGGGGAATCGCCAATGCGCCCAGCATTCACTTTCCACAAATCTAAATGCAGAGGTATTTCTTCCAATGACATGTAATGTTATTTGGCAAACCTACCTGCTATACTCGTATGGTAGTGGTCATGTATAAAGAAAATAGTTCCTTAACTGGTGGAGTCCCTGGGCAGGGGTCCCACGTTCAGACGCAATCACCCGTGGCGTATCACTAACCTAACAATGGTTATAGGTCGATTGTTCGAATCCAAAGGACCGAAATGCCATAGGGTCGAATCAAAAGGACCGAAAACCAAAGGGTCGAATTATTATTATTATTTTTTTTTGGCGGGTTCACCCCTAAACCACCGTTTTTGGTGAAAAATCCACTTTTTTTTATACTATACGAAAACCCCAAAAATATATATATTTAAAAAAAAAAATTTGACCCTTTGGTTTTTGGTCCTATTGCCTCGACCCTATTGCATTCCATCCTTTTGGTGTCGAACCTTTGACCGGACACCACTAACAATGACTTAATTGTGTTCCTTTTGAATTGTTTGTATGTGATTACTACCTGTATAAGCGCTGTGGTTTCCAGTCTTTTTCTGCCTTGGTTGAATTTATGTCATGTATAAAAGGCTGCACTTTTTGTGAGATAATCCTCTACAGCTTTACAAAATGGCAACACATTTGAGAAGGCCAAACAAGCATTAACAGGCAAATAGTGAAAATAGGTTTAGGATTTGTAAGAAAGTCCCCTTCCCTTCCCTTCCCCTTCCCACCAAGGAGGTGACTCAGGGGCTTTTGTGCCTTCTAGAGGCAGTGGGTGATGGGACAGTGGATGGTATGGGCAAGATTCCTTGGTCACCTTCTCCTGTTTCCCACCACATGGCAGGGATCATTCAGAGGTAAAACCTATATTGACCCCTGCCAAATTAATTAGGAGAGATTAAAGGCTCTTCTGGCCAGACCAAGGTCCCCAAGAGAGAAAACAAACACTCCAGTTTTGTGACAGTCATTGAACCCACATAATAGTCCCCAAAGTTGTCTGATACCATTCGAAAACCTTCTCTGCTTGCAGTGAAGTCACTGCAGAACACCAGGGAAACAATTCGTAAGGCAAGGAAAACTGTGCATCCTAGTATGTTTGAATGCCTCGCTTAGAATAAAGAAAGTTGCAAGTTTACCACAAATCAGCATTCTGTGCACATTAGGACAAGTTAAGGAGACTACAAAGTGTTGTACCAGCAGCCAGTTTACACTTGGGAAGCAAGAGACCTTTGTTCTTCCAAGACAGTGCTAGGAAGTAATAGGAATGGGACATTACGATCCAAAATGGAGTCCATTGCATATAAAGGCGTATTCTAACCTCTACACCCAAAGAAAGAAAGCTAAACCTGAGAAAGGCAGCCAATCCTAGCCTATTCCCTACTGGTGAACACAGTAGCAGACACACACAATTGAACCACCACAGGGGGAAACACAAACCCTATATAACACAGATATCCAATGTATTCATGGTGGGTTGTTGGAGCAGGAGATTGTAGTTTGGATTAAGATGGTGAAAAGAGGAGTTTGGAGAAGGCACAAACTGTAGTAATGGAGGTTGTTGCAAAGATATAGAAGTAGAGGGGGATACATCATTGCTGGGAAGTTTACAGGGAGTGGTAACATCAGGAGGCAAAAGTGAGACTGAGGAAGAGTAGATAATATCAGGAGGTGGGAATGAGACTGAGGTGGATGTGGTACTATCAAGAGAGAAGGAGGAGGTATCATAAATGTAAGCAAAAGGCAGTAGACAAGAGTAGGTGGTAGTTTCAAGAGTCAAGGGTGACATGTTAAAATTTTGTGATGGAGATTGTCCTGAAGATGTGGACTTACCCCAGTAATCGTGACTGAAGTGAGGTGATAACACCAGGGATTTGATTCAGTAGTAAGGATCAGGTGTTGGTTTCAAAAGATGGACATAGTACCAAAGAGGGGGTAGTAACAACAGAATGAGGCAGTGGTAATGAGTAGGAGGTTACACCAGGAGGTGGAGGTAGTACAAAGGAGATTGAAACATCTGGTAAAAGATGCAGTACTAAGAAGGAGGATGAACCCTCATGACAAAGATGTAACTTGGAGGGAGAAATATCAGGAAGGAGGTTTGTGGAACATCTAGAGGTGGAAGCAGAGGTTCTGCAGAGGGAAACTCAAGGAACACTAGCCAGAGGCTAGAGTTACACCAGCCATTTTAGGCAGGTTCTGATGGACAAGGTTGGCCATATACAGGACCACAATGTGGGAAGAGGAATGATGATGGGCCACATAGGTTAAAGCAGGAGTAGAGCTGTTGCAAGGGAAGGAGCTTAAGGGCTCCACGACAGGTCAGACCCAAAGAGAATCCTCTCCATCTCTCCCTATTTCCCCGACTGATGACTGGCACCACTAACCAAAAAAGGAAGGGTTTGGGAAAGATAGCCAAAGGATAGCCAACAAAGGAAGGGTTTGAGAACCCTGAAGCCTGCAATGCCCAGAGAGTGGAACATGGGTGACACAACACTGCTCAGATTTTGTAAGAAGCAGGAATTATTGGGTTTTTGTAGATTTACAGGCCAATGAGCCCTACTCAATGCTGGACCATAATGTGCTCTAGCACCTTGAAGCTTCTCATGTGCTAGATGTAATTACCAATAACAATCTCGGGCCCAAATAACTATACAGACTCAAAGAATTTTGAAAAAGTACTGCTTTATTATCAGTAAAAAAATAAAGCAGGGCAATCTGGTTAATAGCAGACAGTAATTCCCACACTCACCCCCAAATGTGATTATACAAAGGTTTTATACCTCTGTGTGCGTCATTTAAGACATCATACTATGTGTCAAACTAAACTTATTGAAGGGAGGGATTGATTAGGGGAACATTTGTACCTATAGTAAACATAAGTGTTAATAACTTCATTGGCTGCCCCTCATGATATGATATGGCATTTATAACGCACATATACTCAAGTGTTTCAAGGCGCGATGTGGCAGGGTAGGGGAACAAAATGAGGACAGACAACGATCCTACTAAGTCAGGTGTCATTCAAGCCAGGCAAGTGCATGGGAGGGGGGCAGGGACAGTGCAGTACATAGGAAAAGATAACAATAAGTAAGTAACGGCCAGCTAGTGGCAGTGCATGGGTAAGTGTAGACATCAGGTGTCAAGAACTGGTAGGGGGGACTGTAGGGATACAGAAACAGTCCCCAAGTGTGGAGGTTGCAAGTGGGCAGTGCAGGTGTGTGACACTGGCCACTAACAAGAGTCCGACCTGGGCACGAGATCAGAGGGTGTCTAGGTGGCTAGTGCCGTTCTGGTTACAGCCAGGAGGTCAGCAGAGGAGAGGAGGAGAAAAAGCAGAGGCAAAGAGAAAGGTTTTGAGGTGCTTCCGGAACTGGAGATGGTTCTTGTCAAGTTTAAGGGAGGCAGGGAGGCTGTTCCAGAGGGAGGCACCAGCCAAAGAAAGAGGTCTACCATCAACTCGTTGCATGGAGAAGCGACTGACCCAGAGGGAGTTGGATGCGGATGAGCAGAGAGCTCTAGAAGGAAGTTATTTAGGGAGATAGAGTTGAAGGTATGGAGGCCCCAGGCCCCAGAAGGCCTTGTGGATGATGCAGAGGATTTTAAACTTAATCCTTGTAGCCACTGGGAGCCAGTGCAGAGATTTCAATCCTGGAGAGAAACGATCCCTGGGCTTGAGGCCAAGGACAAGTCTTGCAGTCCTGTTCTGGATAAGTTGCAGAGGGCAGAGAGTAGAAGCAGACAGATTTAGATGTTGCAGTAGTCCAGCCTAGAGAGAACCAGAGCTC
The DNA here is from genome assembly GCF_040938575.1 of Ambystoma mexicanum. NCBI lineage: Eukaryota > Metazoa > Chordata > Amphibia > Caudata > Ambystomatidae > Ambystoma > Ambystoma mexicanum. The sequence continues at coordinate 1,120,618,916 of NC_090936.1, forward strand.
TAGAGACAGTGAGCTTCTGGGGGGAGGAGAGGAAAGGAAGAATACCTCTGAGGAGGTGCAGCTGGTAGTGTGTCTTCTTAGTGATGTCAGAGATGTGAGGGGAGAAGGAGAGTGTGGAGTCAAAGATTACCCCGAGGTTTTTGCATTGCAGGTGGGAGCAGGAAGAGGGCCAAGAGAGGCCGACCAGAGAGCTGCAGGAAAGGAGGGAGATAGCAGACAGACAGTCAGAGATAAGGGAAGGAGAGGAGGAGGCTGAGGGTAGCCTGAAAATGAGCTGGGTGTCATCCACATAGCACTGAAAGTTGGGTCGGAGAGCGGCGATATGATGGGCAAGGAGTCTGGTGGGCATGCCTTGAATTACCTCTAAATATGTATAATACTGATTATAGTGGAATAAATGGCAGCAGGTTGGTCTCTGCAGCATTGTCTAACATGTTGCTACATAGGGCCTCATTACACGGTAGGCGCTAAAAAACGGGATTTACCGGCATGGCGCTATTAGCGTGTCCGTCCTCACAGGAGGCCGCCAATAGCGCACCATTACGAGTAAGCGGATACGCGCATAGGGCCATGCCGGTAAATGACCCTACCGCCATGGCGCTAAAGCACCTTACCGGGCCCGCCCAAAGTGCTGATAGCACCTCCGCCCTCACTGTACATGCTATTTGCGGTCACCGCTATTAGCGATGACCGCTATTAGCGGTGACCGCTATTAGCATCGACCGTTAAATAGCGGAAGCGGAAATAGCGACATCGCACCGGAACGGGAAAGAGCACGGCGGCCATCTTTAAAAACACAATCCATTGCCATCCTCTGCCCCCTGGACCATATTGGAGTAGTGAGCTGTGTGAAATCAACCGTGACACCTGCATCATGCCCAAGGCCCTGAAGAAAACATGTGACAGGCAGCGGAAGGAAAAGTACACCAACGAGGAACTGGTCATGTTGACGCAGACCCTTGCAGAGCATGCAGAGGTCGTCTTTGCAAATGATATGCGCCGCGCCACCTTGCTCAAGAAGAAAGCCATCTGGGAGGAGGTGGCAGTCAAAGTCAGTGCCGTGGGCACCAGCACGCGCACTGTGCGCGAATGCAGGAAGAGGTGGGACGACCTCAGGCTGCGGGTGAGGGGCATCCTGGCGGAGAACCACCGCATTGCCACTGCTGGCGGAGATGGCTCCCCAATACACCTGAAGGAATGGGAGGAGACATGCGCCAACATGATTGCCACCGAGAGCATTGAGGGAGTGGGCAGCATGGAGGTCGGCGTGGCTACCACTTCTGATGCAGGTGAGTGTACACATGACAGGATGCGGTGTGAATGCACAGTCACCCCCATATATGAGCCCAGACCCCACTCATGCATGGACACACATCCACACATGCACCCATCCATCACCATGTCAGTGTCAGACCCAAACACACACACATGCACACATCACCAGAGACAAGTCCCAAACTCAACCATGCATGGATGAGGCACTGAACTGGCACATCACCTGCATCCACAACTGCTAAGTCCCAATGTCCACAACTGCATAATCCCTGTAATTTACATTGAGTATATTGAAACGCAACCAATGCCATCCCCCTTCTTGTCCCTGACAGGCTCACATACAGATGGGGAGGATGCTGCAGATGCATCAAAGGCACCACCTACATCAAAGAGGCCAAGGGCACAGGAGCCGGAGGAAACCCCTGCAACATCCAGGGGCAAGGGTGGAAGGCCACACCTGAAGAGTGGCAGCCTACGTCACAGTGCCACTGCCAGGGCAGCAGTAGCTGCACCACCAACTGTGGCCCCACCACCGGAGGCAAACCCACTGGCAACAATGCCAGACACCCAGGGCCCACCATCAGCTGCGGCAAGCTCTGCTGGTGAGGCAGCCGCCACTGGCCCCAGTCCGATCCAGAGGACACCCTACTCCAGCACATGGAGATGCACACCCCAAGCCCCCCAGGAAGCCCAGAGCCCATGGCATCCCAGACCCCTGGTTCTGATGGGACTTATGAGGACACCAACCCTGCAATAATGTCACCCATGCTACCATCACCTGTTGCATTGGAGCCATCTGTGGGCACGGCATCCAATGCACGGTCACCCGGCACTGATCAGCAATTCACCGCCATCCTGCAGCGCCAACAGGAGCTGACCGTGCTGGTTGGGCAGCATGTCGCTGAGGCAGCAAATCTCACCGAGAAGATAGTCCAGACGGCGAGGCACTCCACTGAGCGCATGGACGCCAACACGGACAGGATATGCAATGAAATTGCAAGTCTCAGGGAGGTGCTTGTCCGCATGGCAGACACAATGGACCGCCACTTTCACCCACAAGGCCAGTCTGCCCCATCCTCGACTTCCGGGTCGACTCAAACAAGCCCCCTCAGGCGCTCGATGAGAACCACCAGGCGCACGTCTGGCAACCCTCAAGACCCTTCCAAGGACAATTGCAATTAGGGGGTTGATGGGGATACTCCGGTGTGCATTGGCCATGGCAGAAATGGCAGAGACATGAGGGACTGTTGTGGGGGGTGGTGGGAAGGGTGTCATGGGTCTGTTGGGGGGGGGAGGGTGTTATGGGTCTGTTGGGGGGAAGGGTGTTATGGGTCTGTTGGGGGGGGTGGGAAGGGTGTTATGGGTCTGTTGGGGGGGAGGGTGTTATGGGTCTGTTGGGGGGGTGTTATGGGTCTGTTGGGGGGGTGGGAAGGGTGTTATGGGTCTGTTGGGGGGGAGGGTGGTGGGATGTTTTTGGGCTTGCACTACTACACCTTCATGTCACTCAATACACTAGTTTCTGAACAAAACCCAGGCTTGGACATCTTCATTGTGTGTGTGTACTTCATTGGCGACAGGGTCCATTGCGTGCTTCAAAACATACACCAGTGCATTACCCCCCATATCCATGTGACAGTACAGAAACATGTTCCTCAGAATATTTGGTTCATCAGATGCTGTCTCACAGCACGTCCCTCCTGGCCATCCCCTCTTGCAACACCTGCATCCCCTTCACCTCCGTCCTCATCACCATCATCATCCTCATCAGGTGCTTCTATTTCAACATCAGGGGGCAGTGGCACATTCCGTCTGATACACATATTGTGCAGCATGACACATGCCATGGTGATCTTGGCCACCTTCTCATGCCCATACAGGAGAGCACCACCCGACCTGCTAATGCACCTGAACCGTGACTTCAATAGTCCAAAAGTCTGCTCGATCACGATGCGGGTACGGGTATGTGCACGATTGTATTCCTCCTCGTGCCTGTTCTGTGGGTTCCGTACAGGTGTGAGGAGCCAGGGCTTCAGGGGATAGCCCGCATCACCTGTATGGGGGAATGAACGGGGTCCTGTTACTGTTCACCTCAAGATCGGCCTGTTCACATCACACAAATTGACATTGCATTGTGATTCACGTACTAAATTGACAGCATACATGCAGATGGTCTGTGTGACAGCAACGTGCAAGGGGGAGGTTGACCCTGCAAGTAGTAATGCCACATTCATGCCTCCAACAGTAATTGACATGTCCTGGGTGAGGCCAGGTCTTAGGTGTCCCTGGCCCATCCAAATTAGGTAACACACTGCTAGTGTACTGACATCCTGACACCGATGTTGCCATGCTGTGAAGCATCACTTCAGTGGTGCCATAGGTGTGTGGTTCAGTGCTATGTCTAGGGGTGATCCCTTTGCATGCCTTCAAGGGCGCGTTGCTGGATTTATGTTGTGCTGCACTGAATCTGTATTACGGTCTTGACACCGTTGCAGGTTTGTGTAATATGTGGCGTGGCATGATGTGCAATGTGGATGGATGTGTGATGTTTTGCAACCTGCATTGTTCTCAATGTTCTGCACCTTCGAATTGCATGTGGGTTCCTCTCAAGTACATCGTGGCCTTCCCTGAAGGACATTGGCGTACATCTGTATGTCCATTTTCCCTACGGACGCCAGTCAACACCCAGTTGGAGTATGCATCTCCCCCCCCCCCATTCACACCCAGTTGGAGTATGTATCTCTCCCCCCCCATTCACACCCAGTTGGAGTATGCATCTCTCCCCCCCCATTCACACCCAGTTGGGGTATGTATCTCCCCCCCCCCAAATCACGCAGCCATGTGCTTGCCCTGCTACTCACCAAGTAGCCACGAACGTTGTCTGGTGTGTCGCTCCATGTAGCGTGGGATAGTTGAGTTCCGCAGAACCATGGAATCATGTGTTGATCCTGGGAATCTGGCACAGCAATGTGTGATTATCTTGTTGGCGCCACATACCATTTGGACATTGATAGAGTGGAATTGCTTCCTGTTTCGGTAGACTACTTCATTGTGATGTGGGACCACCAATTCCACATGGGTACAGTCGATGGCCCCGATGCAACTTGGAATGCCTGCCAGTGAATAGAAGCCAACTTTTGTGTTTGCAATCTCCTGGGCAGTCTGTGGCATGGATATGTGTTCAGGTGCATGCTTCAGGAGTGCATCGAGTACCTGGTTCAGCGTGCGTGAGAATACTGGTTGTGAGATGCCATGCATCTGTCCCACTGTATGCTGATAGGTGCCTGTGGCCAGGAAGTGGAGCACACTCACCACCTTCAGTAGCGGGGGGATGGCAGTTCTGATGTCTATGAGGCTCACAATGTCGTTGTGGATCATGTCCACGATGCTGGTGATGGTAGCCCTGTCCAGACGGTACAGGGTGTGTATCTGCTCAGGGGTCAGGTTGAATGGACTGGCTCTGATCCTGGGTATTAGTGGGTGCCTCTGTGGTATGATTAGGTGGCGTTGTGGTGCCTGCTGTGTCTGTCTTGCCCTCCTCCTCCTCCTCCTGCGTCTCCTTTGTGCTGCCTGTTGTTGTAGCAGCTGCGCTGCAATGAGGTCCTCCAGGCCATGTAATGCTGCCAGTATTGGAACCATCTTGGTGTGGGGAGGGGTGTGGGAAGGGGTGTGGTGTGCTCCTTTTGAGCTGCCACAGTCTCCATTGCCTTCACCTGTGCTGATTTGGTGCGCCTGTGGCAGGTGGGAACACTGCTCATTTCCCTTAACGGGTGGTCCGCGATGCCGGTATTTGCACCATGGCGGTATGGGGTTTGGGGGGATTTACCATGCCGCTATTTGCATGTGCACTGGCCTTGTGATGCTGTGCTAATAGCGGCATGGCGTAATTAACGGAATGGAGGGTCGCGCGCACGCGGCGTGTCCGCTATTAGTGGCACCGTAATTAGCGGTGCCGCTAATAGCGGTGTGCAGGGTCGTGATCCACATAGGGATTTAACATTACCGGTAAATCATTACCGGTAACGTTAAATCAATACCGCCTTCCGTGTAATGAGGCCCATAGACCTCTGATTGGTTGGCATGCTTTCCCAATTCTGGGCGTTCGGCTCGTTAGCAGCACAAAAGCAAAATGAAACTCAGGTATCTCAAGCAACGTCAGATTCCTCCCCACTTTCCCGATTAGTCCATCGTCTCTCATCGGTCATGCCCCAAGCCAAGGTCTGTCCTCTGCAGTTGACCTTGAAGCTTGTTCTCTGTTCTGGGACATCAAGAGAGTGTAGGCACACTATTATCTTCATTTAGGCTTAATGAATAGCCCTTTTTTCAGCTTCTGAATAACGTGTGAGCAGACCACAAATGTGTCTATCTCCACCTTCAATTTACTGCTATTTGATTCAATTGTGCTGGGTGTCATTACACTTCTTAGCCTCTGGAGACTTGCTCACTTCATCTTACATAGGTTTTCCTCATCTTTAATTGTCTAATACTTGGCTCTTGCAGATGGTTTCTCCTTCGCTTATCCTAAGAGAAATATGTCTTACTTGCATGGCTTATCCTTTTGACTCCCCTTGTGCCTTGCAATTATTACTTGAAATAGCATCCTTTATCCCAAGCCAATAGACTCCTTTTTGTTCCTCATACAAAGCTGTTTTTCCAGCGTATCCTGACTCTGCAGCCGTCGTCTGTCTCTGAGGCAGCTTGAATGGTTTTAATACAAGTCCGGCATTGATCTTTCCATCATTGCCGCTCTAGCCATGATGTGCTATGTCTCAACTACCTTGTGTTTCTGCGTATATACATTTATTAATCAGTAGGTTACTTTATCTTCTTTGCATATACAATTTTTGCATATTCAATTAAATGTTTCTTTTATTACTTCTGTTACATCTTTGAGTATTTGCATATTGTTTCAGTGAGTCTCAGTATCTCTCCTCTATGATGTCAATCTGCTCTTGTCAGATTTCACTTATAGCTCTATGATGTCCAATGGTGTGTGCAGACATTCTTCCACCCTCTCAGTGTGAGGGTACATTCAATATGGTTTTCTGAGTACATATCATCTCTCATACATTCGATGCAGTATTGGGCTGATACCTGATGTCCCACATGGGGCTCTTGTCATACTCTTCCAGTATGACAGAGATGATGGGGCAGGAGCTAGGGATAACATGTCCACCTGCTCCTCTACCTTCTTCCCTCTGGTCGAGTCCTCAATCACCTCCTCGTCTTCAATCTTCTTCATCCTCTCTTTACATCTAGGTTTCTTTGGGATCCATATTTTCGTCCCCCCCCCTCAGCACACCTGCATTCTTTATATGCTCATACACACTCTAGGTCATGTGACAGCATTCGACTGTTGGTCGACAGAATACCCAATGTCCTACATATTTATTGTGATCCTTTTGGTAGTAAAACTTCGTCCTTGGGTGTGCCAGCAAACTCTAATTTATGTTATCGTGGGTGGTGTCTTCGGTCTGTGGTGTATGATCTCCATTCACATCAATCATAATCTTCATTCCAATAGATTTCTTGGCAGTTTTCTGGCATTGTCCAAAATTATCCTTATGTGACAGAATCCTAGCAATACCAACACTAGTACTGTTCCAAGTAATTTGAAGGTGTTTGCCAGCCAGGTTGGAATCCACAAAAACAGAGACGAAAACGAGTCATCTCCTGCTTTCTCATCAGCTTCATCCTCCATCTTCATGTGCAGGGTCGTCAGCATTGTGATTGCTTCTGTCAGGGTTCCATACATCATGTGAAGGTATGAATGTACAGCAAGAAGGCCCAACCTCGGTACAAATGCCTCCTTCCATTGCTGTAATTAAGTCCAAGACATACCTGTTCTGGCGTGGCATAAGCCTAATGGCCCTCAGTTCTTCTCTGATTGCATTAGATCCTTTTATTTACACATTGATCATTTACAGCAGCTCACATCTGGTAATCTGCAGCCACTTGGCATTCACTGCAGTTTGAGAGCCTGGAATAAATATAGATAATATTATCATCACCGTATTGCTGAATAATTTATGCTCATCCGGAATATCGTTAAAGGATTCTATTGACATTGATGAAAAATTGTTCCCCCTCTTCAGTCGGCGACCTCTTCCTTCTCTGATGTTCATTCATTTTCAGAAATTCATCAATATTGAAGTCACTTCGAGGAATCACTAATGCAGGAAAGTGTACAACCACAGGGTTGCATACTCCTCCCCAATTTTTCAGGCAGCTGCATATAAGGTCTGGATCCACAGGTCCAATATCGATCCATCAGCACAGCAGTTCCCCCATTAATTCTGGGCACTTTGAGCACCTGTTAGCATCTTTTATTTTCTCCAACCAGGACCAGGCCTTCTTTTTTCAAGCCTATTGTTGCATGTGTTAGTGATATTATAGATATGGGTCCTGCTTCATTTTCACCCCATGTTAGTAGCTTAGAATTTGTGGCCATGACTTTAAAAACATGCCATTCACTATGTGTACTACGCTTACTGGTTCCGTCTTCATTAAGAGAGCGGGGCAAGATAACATTCCTTCTTTCCATTCTGTGCTGGTAGCCACTCATCCATACACCCTTAGCTGAATTCTCTCTCAGCATCCTGGTACTCCTGATCTTTCCACTATATCTGAACATTCCATCCTCCTCATTTCGACCACCTTTATTCGTTCCCCAATCTTGGATGGATACATATGTTTTTGCTTGTCCAACCCATCCCTTTCTCCATCCTTTGTGTTTTCACATAAGTATCTTCATAAGCAAATGTTCTCCTTGATTGCCATTGTAGGGTTGCCCATTTTTCTTCAAATTGTCCTCTAGTAGTGCACGCTGCCAGATAACTGAGGCACTTCGCATCATGTGCAGGCATCACTTTTGAAATAAATGTTCTGACTGCGGTCATGGCGTAGGGGATTAGAGAACACACGTAGCAACTTTCATCTAACAATCTCTCTCCCACTTCCTTCATGTAGTGCCACCATAGGTTATTCTTTAAGTGAGCTGAATTGTAAAGATATGTATTTATGCCTTCATGATCTTTTCCAACATCTCTTTTGAGTTGAGCAATTTGTTTAGTAAAATTGGGTAAGATGATGCACGTGCTTTTGTTAGGGGTTATAAATGATGTTTCATTGCCCCCCACAGTAACTGCATTTTTAATCATTTGGGGCCTCATTATGAGTTGGGCTGTAGCCGTTAAATGTGTCGGTAATGCTGTTATCACTGCATTTAAGGGCTGGCACGATCACGAGTTGGGCGCTAAATGGGCTGTATCACAATCTGCTTTTTCTGGAGGTTAAAATCCCATTTAGCAACCATTTTCAGCACTATTAGCGCCAGCTTTAATAGCGCCCTCAGCCCCATTTGGTCCAGCAGACCCAATGGAGAATGGGGATGTACCGCCTTCTTCTAGGTACTCGTGATCCAGCGCTAATAGCACTGGACCGAGTAGCGGTAACGCTATTTGCATTGGGCGGTATCACGGCGGTATTACTGCCCCAATACCGCCTAACTCATGATCAGGCCCTATGTGTCTGAATGCCATAATAATAAGGGAGAAAAGACAAATCATAAGACAAAATGAAATCACAATTACCATTCCCGAAAAATGTATCAACTTTCTCCATGGTAGTGAGTTCCTCATATTCTGGAACCTTCCCATTTTATTAAATTCAATATGTAATTGTGTTATCTTCTGTAGATCACACTTTTATATCAAGAACGGCAAAATTATGGCCACAATAATTCTGAAAATAATGAGATTGTTTTTTAGGATTTCCACAAAATGTTACAATGTCCACATATTGTCTTATCAGAGCTGGGTAAGACTGTAATATGTAGGTAAAAACAGCATACAACAATGTGTGTAATGTTATTATGATGGTTATCATAGAAGATGCAATGTATTCCTTGTCCTTTGGCTTAGATGCATTAAGGCATTGTTCCTTAAACTTATTTTTAAAGGTTCCAGGATAGCTGCAAGTCCATTCATTCCTTGTTAGATTTAAGAAATGTCAACCTTTATTTCAAGGATATTTTTATTATTCCATAAACTTCTTTTCTTTTCACTATTGGTTGCTGATCTTGTCTGCATACACAGAACTTCTTCTCTTGCTTCACTATCAGTAGTTGAAAAGGGGTCAAAGTTTCTCCCCTGCACGGTTTGATGTCATGAAGATGCAGCCAGGCTCATCTTCCTTGTAGTTTAACAGCTGTGGGGTAACTACTTCCACCTTATAGGGTCCTTAAAAGCTGAGCTTATTCCAGGTGCAGACAAATTTGTGCTCCAGCACTTGGTTCCCTGCATATAAGATTGGCTGTTTCAACAAATAGTCTGGATAAGTGGCTGGCTTTCTTCTTCAGTTCTTTATGACCCCTCATGTTGGTTCTTGGGCTGTTGAGACATGAAAGAAACACTTGCACTCATTGTTGCTAGACAATCATGCATCTCATCACCTAATGCCTTTGCTAGACTGTGGGCATGATATATTATATGATAAGTCATTTATAATGCGGCTGTACACAAGTGTCTCAGTTTCTACCCTAGTTGGAGAAGCAAGGGGTGTTCTCATTCAGCGTCTAGTCACCAACTCATGAGGAGTTAGGTGGTGATCTGAGCCAGGCTGATTTCAAGTGCATAAAGCACAAGGGGCAAACAGTGTGACCACCCTGTCTTCAAAGGTATCTTAATCTTCACTATCCTCTCTTTAAGGAGTCCATTTAATTTCTCACGAATCCCATTCGCCTGCGGGTGAGAGGCAGAAGAGAATGTGGGTTTTATACCTAATAAAATAGTTACTTGCTCTAATAGTTAATTTGCAAACTGTGGTCTATTGTCAGACTGCAACACTTTGCAAACACACCATCTTGGGAAAACCTCACACACGGAACTTGGTGGTACATGTGGCATTGGGGTGCATACATCGACCTGCCTCACTCCATCTAGAAAAGGGACATACCACTACCAGCATGTTCCTATAATCGTTGCATGTCTGCAACATATCCACATAATCTATATGTAGATGCTGAAATTGGCCATTGGGTCTAGGAATTGCTCTGCTCACTGTTAAGAATATGGGGCCAAACCAAAGGTAAACACTTTAGGAAGTTTATTCAGCTGAACAGAAGATGACAGCAGGCACTGCCTCCAGGAGCAGGCACCAACTGACCACATATAGAACACTCTCAAAGCACAACATTCTGGAAAGAATATATTACCTCACTATGGTTCATATTAGTGATGAAGCAATGTACATAATATTGAATGTATGGACACATGTAAAACTCTGATGAGCTGATGCTTAATACACGTAAAAGAAGTAATATCTCAACACATCTCCTCCCCTACAATGTCGAATTCATTCAAGATAATAATCTCTTAACCAAAGGGGCTTGCTCCTCACTCTCTCCAAATTCACATTCACATTGTTATCCTTCAATGCATTATTGTTTGCACTCTTGTTTGCATTTGAACCAGATGACAAATCATCATCATTGTCACCCTCCGCACTTTCACAATCCTCGACTGAACCACTGTTGTTACATTTCACCAATCTTGACATGGACCAGCATTCACCTCCCTCTGTGATAGCTACATTTCCTCTAACTACAGAAATTCTTTTTGGCCCAATGAATTTGCTTTCGATACACTTAGGAGACAATCTGGGGTTTTTTATGTAAACCATATCTCCTTTTTTCCAAGCTATAGCTTTGGACTTCCTTTCAGCATTCGCCCTCTCCATGTACTCATCCTGAGCCTGTCTTATAAGTGACATAACCTTAGTTCTGTCCACATAAGTACTCTTTGCCAAATCCAACCATCCCGGACACAATTTGGTCCCTGGTTGCCTGCCTTTGAGGGACATAAACGGAGAAACTCTGGTAACTGAATGCGGGGTCGTGCAGTAGTTCCACACCATTTCCCTTAAAGTAGTCTGCCAATTTAGACCTGACACCATGGCTAACTGTAACCCTCCTTTTATAAATCTGTTCGCTCTTTCTACCAAACCATTTGCCCTAGGTTGGTAGAGGGCCGTTCTGTAATGTCTGATACCAAACTTCTTAAAGAACTCCACCATTCTGTCAGAACAGAACTGCACCCCATTGTCTGATACTAGTTCTGTGAGGAAACCCTCCCTATAAAATACTTCTTGGAAGAATGCAATCATTTGGGCAGTGGTGGCCTCTCTTATCGCCTTCCACTCAACCCACTTTGAATGATAATCCACAAGAACAATTAAGTACTTGAAATCATTTCCTAAATCTTGCAGGGGACCCATCAAATCCACTGCAACCTTTTTCCAAGGCTCATTTGGAACACTCACAGGTCTCATGGGGGTCTCCCTAATAACTTTACTCTTATCACTCTTTTCACATTCTCTGCAACCCCTCACACATCTCTCAACCTCACTATCGATTCCTGGCCACCAAAAGGATTGCCTGATATGTCTTTTCATGCCCCCCATGCCTAGATGACCCTGATGTGCAATATTCACTAACTTGGGTCTAACATTGCAAGGGGGAACCACCCACACTCCCTTCCTGAGCTGAACGGCATCCTCTGACAAGCTTAATTCTTCTTTTATTCCATAGTAACACTCATATTTCTTCTCAATGAGATCTCTCCTGGGCCAACCTGTTTTGGTCCACATTTTCACTTGTTTTATTATTTCATCCAAATCATCAGCTTCCTTCCACTCATCTCTCCCTATGGCTTCATATTCAACTTCATAAATGCTCAAACCATGTTCAATACTCACTTCCCTAGAATCCTTGTCTTGCACAGGCAGCCTTGACAAACAATCTGCCACAATGTTGTCTTTCCCAGGTACATACACAACCCTAAAGTCATAAGCTAGCAAATCAACCATCCATCTGGATATTCTGGGTGAACCTTTGGCCCACTCCACACTTCCTTGTGGAGTTCTTTAAGGTAGTGGGACGTTTGCTCAATGCTCCTGGCCAACTCCACTGCCTCATCCAGACTCATATCCTTGGCAAGGAGTTTTTCTTGAACTCTGACATTGTTGGTGCACCTGATTAACTGGTCTCTGATTAATGAGTCACCCAACTGTCCAAACTCGCAGGAGTAGCTCAGGGACCTCAAGCATGCAATGTACGATTCAACAGGTTCTGACTTTTCTTGTATTCTCTGGAAGAATCTGTGCCTCTCAAAACTGACATTTTTCTTTGGCTCAAAGTGATCCCGCAGGCGACCAAGAGCCAACTCATATTCATCCATGTCGCCAGATCCTGAGACTTGATTTCCAGCAAGGCCATCAAAAATTCTGTGCCCTTCCACGCCCAAATTGTGTATCAGAAGAGCCTTCTTGCGTGCAGCCGAGTATCTGTCTCCCCCCATAGCCACTAGATAGTTCTCAAAGGCATCTTTCCAATTATCCAACCTGACGACAGGCCGGCCTGGTTCATTTAGAAAAGAGAGAGCGGGTGGTATGGACGCAGCCATGCTGAACAGTAATACGGTGGGAAGATAATAGAGAATAGGAAACCAGTATATCTTCCAGTATTAATGCACAATTTGATTCGTGGTATTGGCCTTGGCTTTTCAATTTTAAGTCACAATTAAAGTATTCCTGGCAGGGAACAATGGCAGTCCACTTGGTTCCGTGACAGTTCCAGAATGCAATTGACCAGGTAAGGGTTTAGAGACTTTCAGCTGTAAAACAGAACGAGCGTTCTACAGCAAGGGCAGGAGACCGCCAGTGTGCGGAAACAATGTTGCAGCAGGGACGACGTCACAATGGCAATGTTCGGGACGCTTCTGCTGAAGCGATAATACCACAAATCCAAAAGGGGCGGGGAGAATAGTGCGGGGGCAGAGCTTGCGCACAGCACAGCTCAGGGCTCGAGGGCTGCCGAACCTGCTCAGTCGCTCGCTCACTTTGCACGGCTCGAGAGCTGCAAAGCTGAGCTGGTGCTCACGCTCCACTGCTCGCTCTCCCAGTGCGGCCTGAGGGCTGCAGAGCACGAACCGGTGCCCGCACGCTCTCCCCACAAGGAGACACCCCTTCCGCACAGGCCCACACCCCCAACTTGCCTAAGCTGAAAGCGTTGCATCGTGGTCCGCCTCTCCCTCGTCCTGCGGATCCTCACTTCCTCTGCCTGCTGTCACAGCCGCAGGGGAATCGGCGATCCACACAGCAACAAGGACGCGTACGCTGGGGCAGCCACACGATGGGTCCTGAAAGTTCCTCGTCGCCAATGTTAAGAATATGGGGCCAAACCAAAGGTAAACACTTTAGGAAGTTTATTCAGCTGAACAGAAGATGACAGCAGGCACAGCCTCCAGGAGCAGGCACCAACTGACCACATATAGAACACTCTCAAAGCACAACATTCTGGAAATAATATATTACCTCACAATGGTGCATAGTAGTGATGAAGCAATGTACATAATATTGAATGTATGGACACATGTAAAACTCTGATGAGCTGATGCTTAATACACGTAAAAGAAGTAATATCTCAACACTCACTGTTTGCAAAGTGTGCCCGGCAGTACATTTCTGGCACACAATGCAATTCATACTAAACTGTGCCACACGTGCAAATAAATTTGCTGAAAACCAATCTCCTACAATTGTAGCAGCAACCCTCTCTCAAGTCATATGTGCGGGGTAGTGAAGCTTCTCCAGCACTACCCTAAATAATGCTAGAGGTATAACTGGCATTCCAGTGCTATCCTGTCTCTTGATTGCCTCAGTGGGGGAGAAATAACACCCCCACTTTCTCCATAAATCTTGTTCCTGCTGTGAGCCTTGGCCTTGCCTTTCAATTAACTGAACAATAGACAACTTGTTAAAGCCCATCTTTACCAACATGGAGTGTCCTGTCATTTGCTTAACTTCTTAGTTCGGAATCAGACATATTTTTGAAACATGCTGCCTTTTTGGCATCTACATGTGCGTCATCATTTCCGCGAGAAATTATGTCTGTTCTTTTAGTATGTGCAGCACATTTTACATCTGCAATAGTCAATGGGAGTCTCAATCCCTCAATAGGCTTATCCAACGGGACTGCATGTTGCACTGGAGTGCGGTCTGCTTGGAGGAAGCCCCTCCTTTTCCAGCGTGACAATGCTGCATGCACAGTTGCCATCACATAGGCGGAGTCAGAGTGCACCATCACTTCCTCATCCTCGTATCTTTGGAGTGCAGCGATAAGCACCACTAATTCTGCAACCTGTGCTTAACAATGCGAAGGCAATCTCGCTCTTGTCACTACTTCAAATCCACCCTCCCCATTCACCTTTACAACTGCTGACCCAGTATGTCTTTCGCCACTAGTTTGATCAATTTTTGAAGAACCATCCATAAAAAGAACTCCCCCCCTCCAATAGCATTTTCTCTAACACGAGGAATGTCATCATAAAATTCAGTATACATTGTGCAATCATGTACATAATTATCCTCTCTATTGGTTCCGCTATGAATGCTGCTAGATTCACTATTCTGCATCTAACAATTTTGATCACAGGGTTTGAGATAATGACCTTGTACCCTGATGCTCTTTGTGTGGTCAATGTACTTTTGGATTTTTTCTAGAATGCCAAACAATGCTTTCTCAATGAATAACATTACTGAACACCACATTGTAATACTTGAAGCTTTTTCAATTGCAAATGCAGCAGCAGTAGCTAAAGTTTGTTCTCATTGGTAATGCCCTTTCATAACTGGTTCTAAAATCCCACTGTAATAAGCCAATGTTTTGTGTCCATGTCCTAATGTTGTTTTCTTTGTGAGAACTGCTGTCATGACTTCTCTATTTGAATGAGTAAAATAAGTACAATTCTTCATGATAGTCTGGAATTCCTACCACATAGGCTGTACTAATTGCCTTTTCAATTCCTCAAATCCTTCCGTCATTTCATCTATCCGTGTTACCTTACTTTTGTCTACCTGTGCTTCTTTAAGTCTGTTTAAGTCTGTTTAAAAGTGGTCAAATCTAGGTGCTATAATCGAAAACCCAGGCTCTATAATAATTATGTAGGCCTAAAAACTGTTGTATTTCCTGCACTGTTTTAGGTTTTGAAGTCTTCATAATTGCTTCTGCTCTTTCTGGTGTTACTTTTCTCCACTCTTGAGAAATTAGCGGTCCTATGTACCTCCTTCTGACAATATTGTAACATTTCTTTGTCCACTTTGTATTGTTTCTTTGCTAATATGGTCAGGAGTCACATTGAGTCTTTCCTGCATCTTTCCTCTGTCTCACTGCATGCCAATATGTCATCTACGTACTGTATCATTATATTTCTCATGCTGTACCTTGCTCATGTCCATGTGGAGGACCCTGTTAAATATCGATGGGGATTCAAAATAACCTTGGGGCTAACAAGTATGTCTCAGACAAATATTACTATATGAAAAGAAAGCTAAATCTTGTGAGTCTTCATGAAGTGGAATTGAAAAGAACAAGTTTTTTAAATCTATAACTGAAATATTTAGCCTTAGATGGAATATTACATAATGTTGTGGCACAATTTGGAACTAAATGAAACTCTGCTTCAACAATATTGTTTAGGGGGCAAAGATCCTGAATAAATCTCCATGACCCCCCCAGTTAATTTCTTCACTAGGGAAACAGCCGTGTTACAAGGGGACTCAGATGGCACCAATAGTCCTTGGTTTATTAAAGCTTCTCGGGACTTGGGATATTGTTTTGCTTGTGGCAAAATTGCTCCTGCTTTAAGCTTGATTTTAACTGCTTCTACTCCTTTCAATAAGCCCACGTTGAATGGAGAATAGCACAGGGGCAACGCGCTGGTCCATACAATATCTGGCACTTTCTTCAACTCTTCCCGGAAAAATAACGGTTTCTTTTTTACCATCATCATTCTCTGTGATATTTTCATATTCTCCACTTTTATCAGATAAGTGACACTTATAACAAACGATCAGAATAATCATCTCTAAAAATCGCTTAATCTTTCAAGTCTGTCAATCTATATACTTCACCGAGGACACTCACTGTTCTCCATCCTCTATCCTCACCAGTTTTTCCAGGGACAACCACTCTTCCCTCTATGACCAATGCTGCTTCTAACTCTAAAGGGATAATCTGTCCTTCTTCATCACCAATGGGTATTTCTGGGCTAAAAAAAACTTTTAATAAAACAGTCACTCATTACAAAAATACTTCTGATCTAAAGGGACTCCTCGTAATGCTTTCTGGCCAAAGAAGGCTAATATACATTTGTTCACATTCATATAATGTATCCCTGGAGTAGAACACACTATTCCTTAATCAGTAAAATATATTGCCATGTTAGGTTTGTCATCATGTCCCGTCCTAGTATATTAACTGGTTTCTGCTGAGAATATCATATGGGCATAGACACATCATGTTCTCCAATAGAGATTGGTAATTTGTCTGTAAAAGGAACTAGACTTATCGCCCAGAGAATCCCTGAACATTAATGGCAATGCCTGCCATTGGATATTTTCCCTCATGGACCCAGGAACGGTTGCTCTGGTGTCTAAAAGGAACACGAATGTCTTGCCTCTTATCGTTACCTTGACCCTTGTTTAATCTTGTGGGTCCAGTGCCATTGATAGTACTGAACACATCAGGTCGCTCTGTGGCCTGTCATATTGTGGATATAAATTCATCACTGTGCCTGTGAAAGCATTTCATCCTGGCACTGCAACACTCCCTAGTTTAGGTGTGGGTTTTTGCAGCATTCCTACATTTGTGTTCCACTGTCGTACCATGGCTTGTTGTGTCTGTGATTGCTAGGTATTTATCTGTTAGGCTTGCGTAAGCACATGCTGTGGTTGCTCTTGTGGTGATTGCATTTGTAGTGGAGCTTGCTGTGCTTTCTGTGGTTGCAGCGCACATGCCTGATTCTGCGTGTGATCTGGGGCATAATTTTCCTGATGTTCTGGATTATATTTTGGAACAAAGCCCATTCCCCCTCTTTGAATTTGACAATTTGATGCATGCCCCCTCTACTTCTACATGTTCTGGCTATATGTACCATCATCCTCTTGAAATTCAAACATAGTGGTAACTGTCTGCCATTAAATCCTCCTCCTCCCTGAGGTTTATGAAATCCATCTCGTCCTCCTCCCCGTGGTCTATTCCCTCAACCACTTGGCCAGAAATTGGACCAACTCTGATCCATTGGGTATACTACATTACTTTGCTGCACTGGTTGCATCTCTTGTGTGTGTGTTGCCATACCCTCATTACTTGTCTCTACCGCTCCTTCTCCTTCTATGGCTAATTTTGAAAAGAAATTCTGAACTAACTTTGCTTCCTCCTGCTTTCCTTTCTTCTTATTCTTCCCTTGTAATAATCATCAGTGGTGCACAATAGTCAATCGTATTTCTGGCCATCGCTTCCATCCCTACCTGTTTCTTCATCTGCCTTTGCACTGGCCCGGGCAGTCCGACATAAAATGTGGTAAAAAAAATGCCACGGTTTTGTACCATGGTTCCCTCATCTCGAGACGCCATATCTCTTGAATATCTTGAATAAAGGTGGCAGGATCTTAATCTTTGCCCATCTTCCTAGTCATGATTGCACCCATACCTGATGTATCGGGATATTCTACTCTGAGCACTCACCATAAATCTGCTCTGCAATTATTAAATGGCAATCCATTGTGTGTCATGTTTTGTGCAGTCACACCCACACATCCTGCCTGCTTCCAAATGTCGTCAGCCCTCTCCCCTATGATGGCTACTAGCAGCCCTTTTATGTCACCTTTAGCTAACATCATTCCTGATGTCATTCTCTCTAACTCATAAATCCATCTTCCCACACCTGAAGTCAAACTAGGTAATTTACATATAAAATTATCCATGTCCACTTGTGGACACAGAATATATTGTGGTCGTCCCCGCCCTTTCTCTAATAATGGGAATTGTGAAAAGCCTGATCCATAATCATACCCATCTATGTTTCACGTCTTCCAGGTGGGGCTAATCTCGCCCCTTTTGTCTCAGTCCTGGTAGTGACCTTAATAAGCTTACATAAGGTGGGAATACATCCCCTCCACTGGGCGACCGTGCTTGTGGTCGCTCAGTATATGGCGTCGATTCTGGTGTTTTTTCATCAGGGTCTTCTAAGTCTGACCATTTTACCTTTTTCTCTACACTTCAATCTTTCGAAAATCCGCCTGCATCCCTCTCTTTACGCTTTCTCTTTTTCTTCCCTTTCTTCATCTGACATCATTATGCCCCAGCTTGTATGACTTTCATCCCTTTCCACATCATCACAATCTAGTCTACTTAAAAGACACCACTCTCTGCTCATCTGTTAACGTGTCACCAGACCCTCCTCCTGCTTCCCTCAATAAAGATTCTTCACCATCCTCTTGGGTTTTATTCCCATTGCTATATCTCATTTGCCTATATAATTCCCCAATCCTCTTGCCTACGTTTTCTGCTTCATGCTCATCAGCCCATGTCTGTATTCTCAATATCCCTTGCAGCTCACTGGGGGAATGTAATGACCCTCTCTCTTCCTCAAATTGTTATTTTTCTATGATCAGCACTATGCTTCAATGAAATAGATAATCTATCTCATCATCCTTTATCCCTATCTTCCCATCTTCTCATCTCTCTTTTCTCTTCTACTTCTTGCCTTTATTTCACCCTGCCTACTTGCATTCTATGTATTTCCATCTCTTCTCGTTCTTCTCTTCTAGTCTCTCTTTTTCTTTCCTTGTCTTGTACCGTTTTCATTTTTCCTTTCGCTTCCTCTCTTTGTCCATCTTTTCTTTGTATGCTCTCTTGCGTTCTGTTTCTTTTCCCACTGTAGAGAAGCAGTTAGCTACTTTCTCACTGGTTCCTGCCACCTCACCACTGTCATACTGCAATGGTCAGAGAAGAGCAGTAAATGGGAGCCCCCCCTGAATCATTGTCAATTATTTGATTTTGTATTTATGTATTTATACATGGCACCAAAAGCCCACAGGCATGGGGGTGCAACAATAACACACGAGGTACTAACATAAAAAAACAGGAACATTCAATCAGGCTAAGGGAAGATCAGACATGAGTTATCTGATTACTTTAACAAGCAGGTTTTACGAGCTTTACGAAAAACCTTAACATCCCACTCCAGCCAAAGCATTGGGGATAGTGAGTTCTGCAGATTTGCAGCTTTTACTGGAAATGATCTTCCCAGGCCCTTTGCACAATTAAAGCCTGGACAAAGCCTGGACAAAGTACCAGAAATTGGTTGGATGAGCATAGTGTTCTTTCTGGGGTGTAGCGGGGGTCCATCATTTCAAGATATGATGGAGCTGTTCAAAAAATGCACCAGTGGATTAGGGTGTATGCTTTGAAGTTAATGTGCTCCTGTATCGGGAGAAAATGAAGGTCCCTCCTATGTTCCAAGAAATTGACCCTTCTTGCGATTTGTTTGACAATATGAACAGTATTGTTCTGAAGAACTTAGCATTTTTTCAAATTAGCTGCTGAAGCTCAGATCATGAACGAATTACAATAGTCCAGCCTTGACAAGACAGTTGCTCAAGCAATGACTGCACAATTGTTTTCTGTGATAAGAGGACAGATGTTTTTGAGCAGGTGACGATGGTAGGTGACGTTTTGGCTCACTTGGTTGATATATATGTCTGCAGTCAATGATGCCTCTAATTGAACGCCTAGAGTTTTGACCCTGTCTTGCACTTGGATGGTGCTATTTCCAACTTGAAAGCTTTTATACTCTTTGTTTAATTTAGCCAGGGCCTGCTGAGATTCAAAAATGAGAATCTCTGTTTATCAGCGTATTTTGTGAAGAGTACACCAGACCATCAAGGAGCAAACATAGCGGCCTGATATATAGATTGAACAAGACAGACAACAGGAGTGCCCCTGTGGAACCCTGTACAGAGTAGGTGCCATATAGGAGAAAGCCGGACCCCATTGAATTCTCAATTCACGATTTGATAGCAAGGTCTGGAACCAACCAACCGCCTCTTTAGAGCAAAGTCCAAGGTGACGTAAGGAATGCAGGAGACGGACGTGGTCTACTAAATCGAAAGCCACCAACAGGTCCAGTAAGATCAGCAGCCCAGCTTTACTCTCATCCATAATTATCAACATGTGGGACTGCATGTCTACAAGAGCTGTCTCAGTACTATACGAGGGACAAAAACCTGATTGCCTGTTGTGGAGGATACTATTAAGTTGTGATCGTTCTGGGGTTGTTCAGCTCTTTTGGGTCAATGTTTGGCTTCTTTAAGAGAGGGGCAACCGTAACTACCTTGATAGCATCTGGGACCAAACTCTCTTTAAAAGAGACATTCACAAATCTAGTTAGAAAGGGGGCAAATAATTCACTATGGTCGAGGATTAATTTTCACAGGAGGATGTTTTCCAGTCATCAAGTAGGGCGCATGGAAGATAACATTTTTTGCACGTCTGATATTGAAATTGAAGAAAGGGAGAAAACAAGTTGCTTATGATAGTTGGAATCAATCAGGGGTCTGAGGATTACATGGCAGTATGGCGGAGCAGATAGAGTTTTTTATTTTGTCCCTTGCATTGGTGATTTTAGCTTCAAAAGCAGCCTGAACTTTTATACAGGCCTGATTGGTAGGCTGAAAAGGGGTATGGAGTGCCCTTTGTTTCTCTAGCGACTTTAGAATCTCAAATAGTTTTCCACTGTGGTTAGAAGATGAGTCAATCAAGGTGCTATAGACATTCTTTTTAGTGTCCACTACTTTAAGTTTGTAAAATCTATCAGACTTTTTCCAGGCTGTTCTATTTTAATCCGATTGATGTTTTGCCATTTCAGTTCAAGTTTACGTTTTTGTTTCTCTACATCACAAAACTCTGGGGAAATCCATTTTCGGTGTCCATTGTTATCCCTTACCAGTTTGGATCTGAAAGGGGCAGTTTCATCCAGCATCTTTGTGAAAGTGCTGGAGAAAGAAGACACAAGGAGATCAGCAGAATCAATATTCGATGCACAGGCCATGATAGAAACTAGACAGGGTTGGAGGTCTTGGCGAGACACCTTTTTGTAGTTTTGACTAGTGACTTAGAATGATTAGTTGGATTAGGTGGTAGATCTGTGTGCAGAATGTGAAAATCTACAACATAGTGATCCAACCATATGCATGGGCTAGTCTGGTCAATGTTAAATTTGAGATTTGGGTTGACTACCCAGTCCAGAATGTTGTTTTTTCCTGTAGTGGGATCATTGTTCCGGACTTGGTACTGAACATTAGACAGAGCAGATTCCAAATCAATAGCTTCTCTGTCCAATATATTTCTCTGCCAGCAATTTAGATCTCCCAGACACAATGTTGCCCGATTTAGACCAGAGATGTTACTGAGAATTTTAATGATTTCTTCACATGAAGTCAGGCATGGAGGATGGTGGCTGGTAAATTAGAACCATGTTAATACAACTGTGATATGTCAGAGTCATTTTGACTAAGAGAATCTCACAGCCTTGACAGAATCAAGGGGAGGGGAAGGGACCTAGGGCAGTTTTTGCAATAATGGCCACTCCATCACCTTGACCATGGTCTCAGTTTTTACAAAAAATAGAGAACCCTGTTTGAAATGTTAATTCGATCATTGGGCCACTGGTGTCTGAGACATAGTTCTCAGTGAGACATAAGATATCTATGTTATTGTCAGCAATAAGATCATTAATATCTCATGCATGGTTCTTTAAGGATTTTGTGTTGAGAAGGGCCCTTTTCAAGTCTCTCCGATTTTCTGCATGGAGGATTCTGATACCTCCATTGCTTTCCCCAGGGTTGGTGGATGGAATGAGTTGTAATTCACCAATAGATGTTCTATCTAAGGACTCTAAAGGAAATTCAAAATCATTGATGGGGGAATAATCTAGACCCGACAGGAGCTTGTAATACGGATGACCTGATGGGGTCATTGGGTAGAGTAGGTTACTCTACTGCTGGGACCCCAGGCAAGTTGTGGCAGGCAGTTGAAGCTGTACTAGAGGTGAGCCTGTGATGGTTACCGACCAGTTGGAGGGAGTGACTCGGGGCATTAAGTTTTGTTGTTTTCAGTTTGTTAATAAGGGTGATGAAATTGGCACGTTGGACGGCCAGCGACAAGGATTGTTTGGGAGGGAAACCCATTTTCCCAGTAAAAGGAGAGGAAAACAATACATGGGTATCTGTGAACAGAGGAGAGCATGAGGGTCCTGGAAAAAAGAAAATTACCTGCAGGGAGGAGGAGAGAGAATGGGCGTTCAGATGCTGAGCATGTCGGTGACCGTCGAAGACCAGCTTCCTGCGGAAGTGCCAGCACTGAAGCAACTGACGTTTTGCTAAGAGTGACTGTATGCACTATGGGTAATGTAGTTCTAGCGGAGATAGTTTCTCTGGGATTCTAGTTGAGAGTGCTTTTCTCTCTGCTTAGTGAAGGCATCCAAAAGGACAATTTACATGCACACCAGCAGTTCAATGTACTGCTGCAGATTATACCAGTTAGCTAACAGTCAGCTAATACCACATAGTGACGTTATGCACTTAAACAGCTGTACAAAATGTACCCTCACATTTAGCCAGTGGAAGTATACCGCATGTAAGGATGTCAGCACGCACCAATGTATATCATGGAAAGTTAAGTGAAATCTAATGAGGGCAGAGTGATGTCATAAAGAAGATATATGGACCTATGTTGAAACGATTTGAAAATACTTAAAAGTAACAATGCAACTGAAGTACAAAGGGAAACATGTACCTAAAGCTAAAGTAATCATGACTACAAAGAAGATGAAGTTACTTATTGGTCAATAACTGTAAATACACAGTAACACAAGGTAGAATGGAAACATATAGAAGCTTGCTGCAAAGGTATATATAATGTGGCTAGGACAGCCATGATAGGAAAATGGATGCTGATTCATGTATGATACAACCAAGCTACCTCATAAACAGACTAAGGAGACAAGATCAGGAGACGCAGAAGAATATTTACGTTTGCAGAACTGATGGTGAGTGAAGGTGGCCCAGAATAAAGGATGCTATTTTTAGAAAGAAGCACAGAGCACAAAGGTAGTTACATGTATAAGCTCTGAATATGGGACATTCCCTTTAGATTGAAAAATAAGACATCTGTGAAATCCAACTGTTGGTCAATTAAAAGTGCGCAAAGTTCATATAAGATAGAGAGAGCAAGTCTCTAGAGGCCAAGAGAAAGAAGCAAGTGCATCCAGCATAATTAAATCAAATAGCAGAAAATAGAATGCTGAAAGTGACACATTTGTGGTCTGCTAACACGTGATTTCGTATAAGAGAACACAGGCTATTCATTGAGCCCAGCACAAAGATAGTGGTGTGCTTACACTCCCTTGAATGTTACAGGCTAGTGAGCAGTCAACAAGGTCAACTACAAAAGGAAGACTTTGGCTGACGGCCCACCTGAGGTGATGGTCTTATTGGGAAGACGGGGAGTAGTCTGAAGCAAATCAAACACCTAAGTTTCGTTTCACTTACGTGCTGCTAAAAGGATCGAAAGTCCAAGGGTGGAATAATATGCCAACCAACCAGTGCGTTTGTGGGACAACCTAACATACAATGTTGCAAAGACCAATCCCCTGACAGTTTGTCCATTATTATCAGTACTTTACGTATGTTGAGGTAGTTCAAGGTGTGCACTACAGATAAGGGGTAGCCAATGATGTACTAATCCTTATATATTCTATACGTAGATGTGATCCCTTAACCAATCCTTGCCCTCAATATGTTCTGTATTTTGCCACGTAAAATGACGTCATAGATGACACATATTGGGGTATAAAGACCTGTGTGAAATCAAGCTGCTCTGGGAGAATACATACATCAGTCGGATGTTTGTCAGGTCTCCCTACTTTGAATAAAGTAGTGTTTTGCCATATTCTTTGAGTTTGTCAGTCATTTGGTTTGTGATCTTTATTTGTAATTCCATCTTGCACAAAAGATGCTTCAAGGTGCTAGAGCACTTTAGTTTACTTTACTTTAGGGTATTTGTATAGCGTAACCATGGACCCATGGGCATCAGGGCACGGACAACATAAAAGCAGCAACAGAAGAGGGGGGGAGAACCGTCATAACCAGAAGAGTCCCCGGCTAAAAGCACATAGAGTTAAGCAAATAACCATGTTTTCAATTGTTTCTTAAAAAGGTCCAAGAGGCCTGGCATCAGAGACCAGGGGAAACCGAGTTCCAGGCTTTTGGGACTGCAATAACGAAGGCTCTGCTTTCTACCTTCTTAGTTCTAGATCTGGGAAGGATCAGATAATTCTGGTTGCTAGACCTGAGAGTTTTACTGTAAACCTTAGTGGAGATGAGGTCTTGCAGGTACAAGGGCATAAGGCGGAGTCTGCATTTAAAAGTGATAACCAGAAGTCGAAACATGGGACGTGCCTCCACAGGGAGCCAATGCAGAGAATGTATCACTGCCGAGACATGGTCACGGCAAGATAATCCAATTATCACTCTGACAGCACCATTTTGCACATCTTGAAGTCTATTGGTGTCTGCTTTGCTGAGTCCGACCAAAAGACTACTACAATAGCACACCACTCTTCTCTTTCTTTCCTTTCTCGAACCCTATCAATGCCCTTATGATCTAGCTTAAGTAATATCTGCCCTCCCATCCATACATGCTGTATTATTGTCACTCTTTTAGCCTCATCTTTCACTTCCCTTTGTCGCTTTGCTTCTTCCTCTGTCTCCATCTGTCTGTCCTGCCCTTTCTCTCTTCAGGCTGTTTACGTTTGTCGCGTGTTGGCATATATTTGCATTCTCTACATTTGCTCTCTTCCGCATTATCCTCACTGTAATAAGCAGAGAGTTCATATGTCGGATTAACATACTCTGCTGCTGCTTTCAATTCCTTTAAAGGATAACATTCTTGTTCATCAATATCTGTGCTCTTGTTTTCAGAAGGGGAAAGAGGAGTTTTGTTCAGGAGTGAAAAGAGGAGCTGAAGGCGTTATATTCTCCTCCTTATGCTGAGTTAGCATCCACTCCTTTTCAGTCGGATCTTCTTTCTTGCTCTAATCCATTTTCCACAACTCTAAAACGTAGGTATTGCGTCGCGTTGGAAGGTATCGATACATCTGACATTTATTTGCGAGGTGGTGCTTCTGTGTTCAGGATTTTATGAGTTTACATTTGGGCTAGCGTATTTGTTTCCTTCGAAGTTCTATGAATTAAGGGGGCAAATTGGTGTTTTAGGAGGCTTTGGGGTCTGAAATTAGTGATCCGGGCTATTGTTTTATATGTAATTCCAGATTGGTCTAGCTGTGTCTGGATATTCATACTTGCGTTTTGCAATATACATTTTGGGTACATTTTGGGGTGGGGATGGGAGATTAGGATGTGTTTTCTTCTTGCGTTTTCGGTGTCAGTTGTGACATTGTTCTTGCTTGTTGCCTTACTGCTGTCTCCGTCCAGTGGGCCATCTACTTGTAACTACATGTCCTGGTGGTTTAATGCCCAATTGGGGCTCATGCTCTATCTTCTATATTTTCTTTCTTCTCTTCTTTCTCTTTTTCCCTGTTCTGTTCTTTGACTGTATTTTCATACATGGTATAATATATTGAAATTTGTACAACACCATGGGGACTAGAACTGTGTACCATCTTAAAATGGTCTCATGGAATGTTAATGGACTCAATAATGTGGTGAAATGATCCAAAATACTGTCTTTTTTATGCTAGAGCTCATGTGACATTGCTTTCCTTCAAGAAACACACTTGGAGGCTCCTGAAGCTGAAAAGTTGAAGAGAGGTTGGGTTGGGGGTACCTTCTTTTCCACCCATTCGTCCAGCAGAAGAGGTGTTTCAATACTCATAAGGAAGAATTTACCTTTGTCAGTGATTACAAGCAGAGGAGCTACAGAGGGCAGAGTGATATGTGTGTTAGTGAAAGTTCAAGTGAACATTCTACTATGCAAGGTATATGCACCAAATTCGGATGATCCCATGTTTCTTCATGAAGTGGCTCATTTGCTGCAAGGTTTCCATATAGACTCTATCATAATAGGAGGGGATTTCAACCAAGTGATGGACCCTGCTCTGGACTGATCTAATGGGGACTGTACCAGAACTCCACGCAAATGCAAAAGGTCTTTGGAGAGCTTAATAAACAAATTCAATCTGGTTGATATTTGGCGATTGGAGCACCCGTCAGACAGAGATTATAGCTTTCACTCTCCGTGTCATGATACGTATTCTCGGATTGATTTCTTCTTGACCTGTGGGCAGGTGACTTCAAGCTGTTATGACACAGATATTGGTCTCATTGCCTTATCCAATCATGCACCTGTGTCTCTGCAACTGTCCTTGCGGCACTCCTTGATTAAATCCTCGAGATGGAGAATGAACTCTAATATTCTAAAGAATGATCAGATCAGGACTGAGGTAGTAGAGGAGATTGATAATTTCATTCAGATCAATAATACTGGGGATGTCCGGTTCTCGGTTGTTTGGGAAGCGATGAAGTGCTTTGCTCGTGGACTGTTGATTTCAAAAACTGGGAGAGAGAGGAAGTTGAGAGCAAAGGAGATCCAGAGACGTTCCTCTGAATCAAAGCTCCTAGATGTTCTCTTCGCTGCTAGCAAAGATGAAACAACTAAAGATACATTGCGGAAGGCTAAGTATAAGCTCAACAAACTAATTTTCTGCCAGGTTTAACATGTTCTTTTTAGACGAACGATTAATTACTTTGAGAATGGTGAGAAAGCAGGAAGACTATTGGCATATAGACTAAAGATAGCTGAAAGTGACCGCTTTGTTTCGGCCATCAGGAACCAGGATAATAAACTGGAGATGCAACAAAGAGGTATAAACAATTTATTCCGTGGTTTTTATGAAAAACTCTATGAATCTGAACTGACCTGTGAGAATCTGGAGATTGAGAGCTTCCTTGATTCCCATATTTCCTCTTGCCTGACAACTGAAGAGGCAGCCGGCCTTGAAGGAAGAGTGGAGGTGGATGATATTCGACTGCTGATTTCGAAGCTGACTGTAGGCAAGTCGCCTGGCACTGATGGTCTACCTAATGAGTTTTATAAAGCCCTCCCCGATTCTGCATTACAGCGCTTGTGTGAAGTTTTCAATGATGCCTTTGAGTCCGGTACACTGCAGGGAACTATGAGACATGTGTTGATTACGGTATTGAAGAAAAAGGACAGATCTGCAACCAGGTGTGAGAACTATCGGCCGATAAATCTGATAAATTGTGACTGCAAAATACTGGCCAAAATCCTGTCAGTACGGCTGGAGAGGGTCATTCCGGTTCTGATACACAAGAACCAGGTTGGTTTTGTCTCTGGTAGAGCGGTGGCTGACAATATGAGGCGTTGAGAAGGGGCATAATCAGTCTGTTGCTAGAGCCGTCATCTCGCTGGACGCTGAAAAAAAAATGTGATCATGTGGAGTGGAACTTTTTATTTGCATGCCTGCGGAAAATTAATATTGGGCGAGATTTCATACGTTGGGTTAAGCTATTATACAATAACCCTATGGCAAGTGTGTTGACGAATGGACTTATTTCAGATACTTTTGAACTTCATCGTGGTACAAGACAAGGCTGCCCGCTGTCACCTCTCCTGTTCATTTTGTCTAAGGAGCCACTTGCGGTATGCTTGCGAGAGGACATGAACCTTCAACCAATAATTGGAAATGACCGGGATAATTTGATCAGGTTGTATGCGGACGACTTATTGGTTGCTCTTCAGGACCCTGCTGTTGGTATTTCTTACCTGATGCGAGATGTTCATTCCTTCTCTGTGGTTTCAGGTTGTAAAATTAATTGGAGTAAATCTGAGATCTTGCCAATCAATGCCTTGTGTGTGCGGCATGCATGTTCTCATTTTCATTTTCGCTGGTGGGCTGAAAAGTTGAAATATCTTGGTGTGTGGCTTGGTGCTGATATAATGAAACTGCAAACATTGAACTTTACATGGCTCCTTCCGGTTGTCAAATCAGATCTGGAGAGGTGGAGTTTTTTGAAGTTATCAACCTGGGGGAGAATTAACTGTATTAAAATGAACCTGGCGCCTTGAATAAACTACATCTTAGGTGTGCTCCCTATTAAGATCCCAGGAAACATTTTCAAAGAGGTCAATAGAATTGTACAAAACTTTCTTTGGGATGGGAAACCTCCGAGGATTCGCGATTTGGAAACTTCAACTCCCATTACATCTGGGGGGGATGAATTTGCCTAACTTTCTAGAATATCATCTATCGTTCACCACTCGCCACTTGTGCAGAGTTGTTGGGTATTCCCATGAGCAGTCTGTACGGTCCGATCTAACATTATGGGAGTGTGGT
Source organism: Ambystoma mexicanum (assembly GCF_040938575.1). NCBI lineage: Eukaryota > Metazoa > Chordata > Amphibia > Caudata > Ambystomatidae > Ambystoma > Ambystoma mexicanum. The sequence continues at coordinate 1,120,647,465 of NC_090936.1, forward strand.
GCGGTTTCTCAGCTAGACCCAGAAGCCCTGTTAACTACTAAGAGATGCAAATCGAGAAACTCTAGTGCACTAACCTCGTTCTTGCAAGACTGTTGGTGTGCGCTTTCGAATCGTATGGGTAGTGATCCCTACTTGCATACAGATGCCTCCCTATGGAACAACCCAGCTTTGAAGTATTGGGGTAAAACTCTCTTCTGGGCAGAATGGTTTCTGACTGGTATTAAATACTTTAAGGATTTGTTTGTGGAGGGCAATTGGATCCCATACGCCCAACTTTGCCAGAAATATGACATGACAAGCTGCTCCTATACAGAATATCGGAAATTGAAACGTATTATTTCAGCCTGTGTTGAGGTGTCACAACTGGAAGTTCAAAGTGCAGCTTGGACAACTCTAGTTGTATGCTCTGGTGCATCCCACCCTGCTGCTACCATTTATGGGATCATAAAGGCTACTCGAAAAGGGGATGCAGGATTGCCGGCAGTTTGGGCTGGGGAACTAGGAGAGGAGGTCGACATGAACTGTTGGCGGAGATGCTGTGGGAACACTCGTCTGGTAAGCTTGGAATGCGGCCTCCGTGCATCCCAAACAAAACTACTGTTTAGGGCGTTCTGGACACCGGAGAAGTTGTATAGGAGGGGCTTTTGGATAACAATCTCTGCTGGAAGTGCAAATATTCGAGTGGCTCTCTTGGTCACTTGCTCTGGTTTTGTCTCAAGACATTCCAGTTCTGGGAAAAGGTCTGTGAAAGATTGAGCTTAGTTTTGCAAATTGCCATTCCCATGACTGCCTCACTGCTCATTCTGGGTGATGTTTCTCAGCTGGAGGAAATTGACTTTGGTAAGAAAATGTGGCTGCTGCGCGCATGCATGGTTGCTAAAAAGTTGATACTGTGTTCCTGGAAGTCGAGTACTTCATTTAATATTGATGATTGGGTGGAAGAACGTCTTACAATTTCAACGTATGAAAAAGCCATTTAATAGCAAAAAAATGAACTAGACACATTTTGGGACATTTGGAGCTATTTTCTTGATGTTTATGGTTAACTTTGAACTTTGCCTCAGGGACAATGCGCCCCTAATGATGATATTTGTTGTTATGTATAATTTCCTGTAAATTCATGCCATGTACTTGATGAGTTCCTGTGTCTGCTGTATGGTTTATTGTGAATGCTATTTTCAGTACTGAATTTTGGTATCTCTTCTTTTCCTCTCTTTTCTCTCCCCGTCTTTTTCCTCTGTTCTTTCTTTTATGTATGATATATCCGGTTAGTTTCTGATAAGCTCTTTAGTATGTTTTACCTTTAATTGACTTTTTACATGATTAATTGGTCTCCATTAGTCATTGTTTCCGTTCTTGTACTTGTTGTTGTGACAATCAAAAAAAAATTACATTTCAAAGAATTACATTGAAAAAAAAAGGCCAATCTTTTCTATCATTTCTTCCCCTTATATGTAGCATGTAAATATGTTGTCATATTTCACAATACTGTTTTTGACAAGAAACCCTCCTGAGGTCACAACATTAGTGTTTTATTAGTCATACATTCAACCCACTCTGCATGATCTTGTCTTATCTTGGGTGTGTGTCTCTGCAGTGTCCTACATAGGTGTAGAAGAGGAGTGTCCCCCATGATGACAAGTCCATCTTGACTGTCAATACTTACAAGGTATGTCCCTTCTGCATGCTCACACAAGCAGACCTATACATGTTTTTGATTTGTCGGAATTTTGGCTTTTTGGAAGCTTTGCTCACTAAGGTGCAGCGAGCAATGGACCCACCCTCTCTTACTTTGGGAGACAACCAGAAAATATGATGAGTGGAATGTTAGGGTTGTTGTCTGAAGGAAGGGAGGTGTTAGGGTTGTGATCTCCTTTCATGTCAGGCTGTTTAGTAACCTCTTGTTATGTATGCTGGGTGATTGATGTATGAGGTTATGTTTGGAATGTTTAGGTATGACTGAGTGGAATGCTGTGTGTGGAGGTTCGAGGTTCCACCCAGGACAGTTAACAAAGATGTAGCCTGGGTGGTGGGAGCCGTTGGGTGTCACTTGTTCCTGTAACAATCTGAAGTAATCTCCTGATATTATCTGATTAAAGTGACCTAATGAAGATCTCCTAGCATCCAGCGTATCCTTTTACCTGTTGACCTCACTTAAGGTCACAACATGGAAGGGTTTGAAGTAATCTTAAAATACATGTATAGTGAGTGCACAACACCAGTTTTACAAAAAGGCTACATACACCTGTTAACAATTATGTGGTCCACACCATAATTACCCTTCCACTAGGGATCTAATGCTAGTCTGAGGAAAATAAAATGGGCAATACATTTGTCAGTAGCTTGGAGAACCCGAAATGGAAAACTCAATAAAATCATGTGTAAATTGCACTTACATATACATACTAAAGCAAACAAGATTTTGTATACATCAGTATTCAAGTTATTGAGACATAAAGATAATAGAGTCATGGAATACACAGGCTTTATTCTTTAGAAGGATCCAATGAATTCTGGACAGGTTGTACTTCTTCAGGGATCTTCTGAAATCACAAACTGTAACACCTGAAAAAGTACAATCCTTCAAATTGCCAATATTGCGTAAACAAAATAGTACACCAATATAGGATCATATTGTGTCCCTAGATACCTGCCTACATCACACCTTATTTTCCTGAAAAATATACAAAGCTAAATACACACACCTTGTTACAAATCAATATAATACCACTAGACATTAATGCTACTATTCAAGAAATCACACAAAAAATTGTGGATTGTACTTTTTCATATGTTACATTTTGTGATTTCAGAAGCTCCCTGGACATCACTTCCAAAATGCATTGGATCCTTCTAAATGTTAAAGCCTGTATTTCATACTATATGCCACTATTGTCAGTCATATTTTATGTCTTTACAATTTGGATGCTAAAAAATACTAAATATTGTTTACTTAGTATGAATATGTAAGCATAACTTATACACAGTCTGAATGGGCTTTTCCATTTTGCGTTCAACCAGCTACTGACAAATGTATTGACAGTTTTTCTCAGGCTTTTGAATTAATCTTAGCCACTGGCATTGCTTTGGGTAACATTCAACACATAATTTGTTTACCCTATTGGTGAGATTACTTTTCTATAGTCACTCAAGTGGAACTGATAAGGCCAGACATGGTCCCAAGCTTGCCATGATTAGAGGCCCAAGCTAAACCTTACTGATGATGCCCAACAAGGCCCAAACATCTATCGGGTTGCTTGTGGTTTCGATAAGAAGGGCTGTGATTAAGCAGTTTGGGATGGACGGCCCCTTTTGGGGTGGGACCAAGTTTGACTTGGATATGGTCTTTCACCTTTCTCTAATAGCATGACAGGCTGAAAAACGATGGGCTGGAGGTTTATAGCCAATATCCCTTTTCTTAAGCTATATAAAGGTGACACAGACGTATTATTATGAGACTATGTGTCCATTAAAGATTATATAGAAGGATGTGCACAATGATGTCTTCTATAGAACTGAACTGACACAAAACTCCTCATGCCCCATAGAAGTAACAGGTTATATACCGTAAAACTGCATATTAACATACATAGGTTACAGTGTCATCCCACCACCCTCATTGGCTAACACTAATGGAACATGCTCATACCAGCCTATATTCCCTAGACCGATTGGCCACACCTTATCTAAACCCATTCCCCTATGCACATGGCTCACTACATCGTCACTAATGGACCTAGATACATTATTGGTTGACAGGTACACTAATACACTAATAAATTATGACCATCACATGATATGCACCCCTCTGACCCAGACACGTTCAAAGTCAAACTGGTGAGGCCAACTGTGATAAGACGATGAGCCTTCTCATTATAACAGACGCTGCGGTGCACACAAGCTGCACCCCGACCTTGTACTACATTTACTGGCATCATCTTTGCTCCTCCTATCCCGAATCATGGAATGTTCCAGACATAGCTCCCCCCACATCTCCTTCAAGCCACAGGTGTCCAGTAAGTATGTAACAGGGCACAGCTCCTAAGTCTGAATTTCAGGGATTTATTTGCTTTGGTTATGCATCTACTTGAAGTTCAAATGTGGTGACCGCTCCTTGGGTGAGGGCAGTAGTGTTCTAAATCTTTGCCTGGCCTATTGGCATCATAAAACCTCATGCCTTATTCTCATGGCTATGTCCTTCAAAGGACGCATCCCTAACTGCCCTCTCCACAGCTAATATTCTGTTCCCACTGCATTCAGGCTCTGCAGCTGAATACAATTAGCATTTATCTGTGCATCGTGGGTGCCTCTGACCTCAACGTCTCTCTTGGGGACAGGAAAGGAATTGATTTTGGTACTAAAGTACACAGAGCTGCAGCTCCACATCGGGCCTTTGTTATGTTGATTGTATACTAGGCCTTAAAATTCAATATGGCGGCACTCCTACCATGTTGACATGCTGACCTGGCTCTTACCACAGTACCTTTCTGACTCCATCTCCAACCTAATTCAGCTCTCTCATCGCACTTCACTAAAGACAATAACTTTGTGTACCACTTTTAAACGCATGGCATTTAACAGTGCCCTATATATAACCTCTGCAAATGCAACATTAAAATATGTGTTGCTCCCTCTGTGTCGCTATATGTGGGTATCTATTGTGTATCAAAACTAACTAGAAGTGAAATGTGTACCTTCTGCCATGCAAAGTTCAACCTGCTCACACTGTGGTATGTGCTAATAGGTTTTTCTCAGCCTGCACCTTTGTGCCTGACTGTGGCACTGTAAACGCATCAAAACAGTACCATCTAACTAATGTAAAATAGACATGTTCTGTACGAGAAAAAACATGTGCAATCATTTGAAAAATAGTAATATCTAACAATATGATACAGATTACGTTGGCAGTGTATTATTTTATATGTGTATTTTTTTATTATATTCTTTTGAACAAATATGATGAAGAGAGTAAACCGTCGCAGTGGGTGAATACATTCCCTGGGTAGGGTACTTTTAAAAGAATCATTGTTGCAATGTATGAGGTAGAGTAAGGGGCAAATGGGTAATATGAGAACATATACCAGTAACATAAGGTCAAGACATGTATATTCTGACGTCAAGAGCCTAGAGTCAGTATTTACATAACTACAATTTATCATCATGTTATTCGAAATAAAGTGTATTTCCACCCAAAATGGACAAACTTTACTTTGTGTGATCTAAAAAAATACAATTTATATTGCTTAAAATGAGTGCCCAGTTGGCAAACGAAGGTCGAAGGTGAGGTGGACGCTGCCATTGATAGTAAGTGGAGTTTTAGTCTCGTTTTGAGCAGTTCAAGTGATGGGATGGCTTTAACAGCGGTGAGGGTAGAATTTCCATGTAATGGTACAGGTAGAAATCTAAGCACTATGCACCGATCGGCAGGGCCATTACCGATTCAGGTAATGCCCCGGGGCCCATAGTTATAGAGCCGAGTGAAGCGAAGGCCTTAATGAAGTCCCTGGGGCATTACCAGAGTCAGTAATGCCCCTGCCACGAGGGGCATATTGCTATTAGTAGCCTGGCCCGCAATATCTGCATGACCTGTGGCGTTTCGGGACAGGAAAAAAAAAGAAACGACCAAGAAAATGGCCGCTGTGAAAGGGAAAACGGAGTCCGTTTTCCCCTTCCGTGGGGGCCATTGGGAGCGGACTCGCTGGGAACAGAACTGTTCCCAGCGCGTCCGCTCCCGAAAAAAAGAAAGGAGCAGAAGGTAAGTGGGGTAGGAAGGGAGGGGAAGAAAAAAATAAAAATAAAATACGTACCTGCGTCCCGGGTGGGGGACGATGGAAGCCTCCAGCTTTGTGGAGGCACGAAGCGGGGTGGCTGGAGGCTTCCATCGTCCCCCACCGGGGACGAAGGAGCAAGAAGGTAAGTGGGGTGGAGAGGGCAGGGAGGAAAGGGGATTTTTTTTTTTAAAAAGCCTTACCTGAGTCCCCTGTGGGGGGGCGAAGGCAGCCTCTCAGCCATGGGGAGGCTGGGAGCGGGGATGGCTTCGAGCCTCCTCATTGGCTGAGGGGCTGCCACACACCCTGCCGAGGACAAGGCGGCCGGATAACGACCCGGCGAGAGCCAATCAGAATGCATGTTGCATTCTGTTTCACTCTCACCGGGTGCTAATGTAATATATATTCTAATGGGGAAATTCTTAACGAAGAACACACAAAAAAAAGATTTAATGGAAGACTTATTTGGAAAAACATGAAGTGTGGCCCAGAGGAAATAAAAAAGATATTCGGATGTTCTCTTACATCGGATCGCAAAAGGAAATTGAATGGAAAAGAGAGTTTGTTAGTACAAATAAAACAAGTCCCCAAGAATAAACACACAAACTATTTTAACCCAGAGAAGCTGACATCCTTGCAGAGGTTTTTGTTATAACAAAGACAAAATGTAATTATGTTTCTCATAAAAAATCTTAAAAAACAATGGGGGTCATTATAAGTCTGCCGGTCTAGGAAAAATGGCAGTTAACTTGCCTGTAATTCCATAACCAGCTCTTTTCCCGGACTGGCAAACTACAGGAATGCCAGTGGGAGTTCAATGATTTACCTCCAGCCAAGAACTGGAGGTAAATCAGGCCCTCGTCTGCAAAAATCAGTCAGTATATCCGGTGCCGAAAATACCAGGAATCCCCTCCATGGAGTCCTATGATACTCCATGAAATGGGGATTTACTGCCCTTTGCACCACCTGTTATATCTTGGAAATACTAGGATATTAGGCAGAGGAAACGGTGGGTCAGTTTGCCAGTATCCTGCCTGAATTACCGGCAGGATAACAACAAACTTATAATGACCCCCAATGTATGTCAAATCAGTAAAGAAGGTACATTGGGCCTCATTACGACCCTGGCGCAGTGGGTTTACGCCAGCGTTATTCGCGGCGGACCCGTCCGCCCTACTACGAGTTTCCGTAGCGCCATGGAGCGTTTTCCGCCTGGTTTTTCCGGGCGGAGAAATCCATGGCGCTACGGGACCTTGTCGTTAATTACGCCACCGTATTTTACGGTGGCGTAATTAACGCCTTCCCCACTCCCATTATACCCTATGGGGCAAAAATGGGAATGGGGAAGGGTAAAATGGGGGATGGGGATTTACCGCCCCGCCAAGGTCGGAATGGGGCGGAAAATCCGCCAACCCCCATGGCGCTATCGGCAGCTTTCCGCCGTGCTCCATGGTGCATTTTGCACCGCGATTTCCGCCAGGGTCGTAATGAGGGCCATTATGTTTACAAAAATAATATCTCAGGTAAAACATAAGTATTGTTTGAGACACTTTATGTAAAGATCGAGTGCTCAAAACAAAAATATATTGGGCCTCATTACAACTCAGGCGTTAAGGGTTAACGCCGTCGTTAACCCTTAACGCCTGATTCCAATTTTAACGGCTGCTTTCAGCAGGCGTTAAAATCCATGGCACTAAACCGCCTTGGTGCTAATTACGGCACCGTAATTTACGGTGCCGTAATTAGCGCCTTCCCCACTCCCATTATGCCCTATGGGGCAAAAATGGGAATGGGGAAGGGTAAATGGGAAATGGGGATTTACCGCCCCACTCACCTTGGAATGGGGCGGTAAATCCGCCATCCACCATGGTGTAAACATAGTTTACACCATGGTGGTAAAGTTGGTGTACTTACCGCCTGGGTCGTAATGACCCCAATTGTTTTCTAAGATTAACTTACTTAGGAAATAACTAAAATGAATATGGAAATAATAAGGGGATACAATATATCATCCTGGTAACCAGGGACTTGGGCTTTTGGGAGTCATTTGCATAATCTAAGATTTCCCACCTTCTATTCAAGCTGCCTGTTTTGCCATAATTAACTAAGTACATTTCTACATCAGTAAGCCAAAAGAAAAGAGTTGTTCTTCTATATTATTATTATTATTATTATTATTATTATTATTATTATTATTATTATTATTATTATTATTATTATTATTATTATTATGTGTTGACCAGTTAACACCAATAGGGTCAAATGGGAAGCATTAACATGAACATTGGGAAGAGTATTTAGGGAGATAACATATATAGGATTAAAAAATTCATTTGTGACTAGAGTATCAGGGATCTTTGAAAAATGAAAATGAAAATAAAGGATTTTAACAATACAGCGATTAGTAAACTCCTGAGAGAGTGAGCCCACTTGAACTATTAATGAAATTGAAAGAAGGGGCTCATGATTGAGTAGCACATGACTAATCAATAGGACAGAAAACAGGTGAGCTATAGTAGGTTTACTGATAAGTGTGTGGTGTGCATTTAAGGCCTTAAGCAGACATCCCCTTCAACTAAAACCGCATTTAAGCAGTGCCACCAAAAAGGTTGCGCTTTTGTCTTTCTGACACATGTGTGGCCAGCAGTTGAACACTACTTTGAAAAACGGCCCTGCGCTTGCTTCATTTTCTCTGCATTACTAGAGGTAATGCCCTATATGCAGAATGGCACTGCATCTGTTTTTCTTACATCTGGAGAACAAAAGGTATGCACGACATCCAAAACAGCCTTGTTTTAGTGATAAATCACATGAGGAGCAAGCGTTTCTACATTACAACCCAACAAAGCTTTTGTTCCCTTTGATGTGAACCATTGCGCTCAAATTACTGCAAATGAAAGAAATAGGGCCTCATTACACGGATGGCGGTAAGGATTTACCGGTACCGGTAAAATACTGGTACCGGTAAATCCTTACTGCCTTACTACGAGGTCCCTTTGCGGGTGGGGGATTTAACGCCTGCTTTTTGCAGGTGTTAAAAACCAACCCGCAAAGGGACCCAGGGAGCTAATTACGGTACCGCAATTTGCAATACCGTAATTAGCGCCTTCCCCATTCCCATAGAGCCCTATGGGGCAAAAATGGGAATGGGGAAGGGGAATGGTGGAAGGGGGAATTACCGCCCCGCCAACCTTGGAATAGGGCGGTAATTCCCCTTTCCACCAAGGCGGTGCCGGTATTTTACCGGCATGAACCATGGCGCTAATAGCGCCATGATTCTCTGCCATCCGTGTAATGAGGCCCATAGCGTGGCTTTTTCTCTTTTCTGTGTCAAAATCAAAGAAATCCTGTGCAGTATCCCTCTGTTCCATGAACAACAGTACTTGAAAAACCCCTCCAAAGGACTAATTGAAAGACAATCCCATGACCTGCAGAACCTCATTTTGAAACTTTAAATAAAAGGCCTGCACACGTGTGAATCTGTTCTTTGGAAAATAAGGAAAATGTAGTTTAAAAGTCAACGTTGAATGGCAGCTTTACCTTGCACAGAAATATCTGTGAATATGTGTGGGTGGGGGTTTGGCTGCACAATGTACATTATATTTGTCCTCACAAGATTTGGTTAGCTTGGAGAAAGGCTCAGAAACCAGTAAATCTGTGTTTTTTGGCTCAAGCACATAATTCAATTGCAAGCCTTGCCTCCCACTGAAAAGTCACACCAATAAGTGAACCGGTCCACAATGGTATGAGAGGTGGCCGGGAGTGTGAGGATTCTCTGCTCTACCAGACTAGCAGGCACGACGGGAAGAGGGAACAAATCAAGCCAACTCTGAAGGAGGATTTGTCAAACTTTACAGTGCATCATAAAAGTCCTTTGTCGCAAGCTGAGCACAGAGGAGACAGTTTGCTGTGGGGGTCTGCAGCACGGCCTCTATATGTGACAAATCCTCCCCATTGACATTAAACGACTTCTTCATTTTAAGACATTGTTCCGAGCACCCTGAATAAGTAATAATTTTGTATTATGCTACTCTTCCATGTGTTTTTTAGACAAATGTAGAGAGACCAAATGAATGTCTCCAGCACTTTGTGAACTTAAATGGCCAGGAAAGACGCGTTTCAGGCTGATTTATAAATGGGACAAATAGTAAACCTGGGGGAAAGATGCAAAATGTAATTATGAACATGTGTAATCATTAGCAGAATATTAATTACTATGCATTTCATGAAAAGGGCCAAAATGTGCCAAAGGGTGATGCTACCTCGCACAGAGCCGGCGATCAGTTTGTCCAATTCCCTGTGACCCATTGAATCTGCAAATCTACTTCTTATGTCAGTGGCCAGAATAAGTTTGAAGTTTTGATTCATAACTCATTTTTGTTAAAAAGTAGACTTGAGTGACAAAGAAAGGTCATAAATGCAAACACACAAATGATGCCCTTTCCCCAGAACCAATAGGCCAGGGGGAGGAGAGAGGACTGGTAGGCTGTCCTATCCCAGGATAGGAGTAATTCCAGAGTACTTCCCCCCAGGTTGTAAAATAGATGATGTCATTTGGGCTATATAAGGGGGACACAGAGAGATACAAAGGGATTGATCCATCCACAGCAAGACACACAGATTCCAGATCCAGACACACACAAGAATCAGGGGAGAAGGGAGAGGAGGCAGCTGATCCCATGTAAGAGAGAGTGACCAGATCCCTTGGCCTAGCTGTCCAGAGTGACCAGAGAACACGCTGGCTTTCCAGAATCCCAAACTCAAGCTTACATTGTAAGTAGCAAATAACCCCATTTCCAAACTGCATATCCCGCTCTTTTGACTCTTGCATCCCATTGAAAATTCCATTAAAAGTCCCAATTGCCAGCATAATCCATTCACGTTTTGATAGACAAAAATATTTATTAGCCTGTGTATGTTAGTGCATTCCTTTTATACTTCTTTCAGTTGTCTGTATAAGTCCTTAGTATCATTTTGAAGTAAATCAATGTATTCCCCTATAAAGAGATTCACGGTTTGAGTTGGTTGAAATTTGAAATTAACCACCTCGTACCAAGTGCCTTTCTTTAATTATTATATCCATTAAAGTATAGCCTCAACAGAATTAGTCTTAGTGCCATAAAAATCTTATTTGCTGTGTGTGTTCCTACGAATTCCTAGTTTGCATCCTCCCCATAGAAAAACCCAAACTGTAGTCCCATTGAGAACAATCCCTTTCTGTCAGAATCCTACCCGTTATATGCCTTTGTCCTTCTCCTTGAAAACGATTTCCGATTTTGACAGCTAAGCCTTTTTCTTGGCTGTTGTCATCACCCATGCCGTGTGAAAACAGATTTCCCAATTGCAGTGTGTGTTTTCTTTTGCATTTGTCTTCTTTCCCAAAATCAACTTTCTTACGTTGCCTTGGTGCCCTGCTTAGTATTCTGTAAGCTTCCTTGTCTCTCGAGTGCAGCAACAGAAATGTATTTTCTAGCTGTCCCACAGCAGTTTAAGCTGCTGTGCGCGCAACAAGTAAAATCCGAGTTTGCCATTTTGATCATAAATTGGGTTTTCATTTCCTTTTCCGGCCTCCCATCTTGGGGTGGTGGGCTGAATTCTAAATTCTTTTTTTCCCTCTTTATCCTGACTCCTTGCCACTACCTTGCATCCAAAAATAATTAAGTTAGCAGATGTTTGGGGTTGAGTGTTGCAGAGGTAGTGCTTAACCTTACTGCTATTGCATGCTTTTAAATCATATTTCCTGTTTTTGCCATTAAAGATGCATGTGAATTATGGGAATTTTGAATTAACTGTGTTGTAGCAATCTCTGCATTGTATTGCCACAACTTTGGTGGTTGCTGTTCAATTGTGTGATTTTGCTTTTATTTTCATTAAACCAGAAAATTAATAAATATCATATTGATATGGTTCCTCGTCCACTCCAACCTAGGGTGTTTGTGAAGGTTGAGTGCAAGATGGTATACGGCCTACTCAAATAAAAGAACCTGTGGAAGATTAAAGATCGAACGCGTTTTTATTGTGCGCCACATTCAATGTCAGGGGAAGGAGTCCCTGGCTGGGGTGTGGCGTGTTATAAAACCGTTAAAGTGGTGGCTTGTGCCGTGATTGAGATAGTGTTTTCACCCGTGACAGTCTAACACACCAGACTAACTCAGTAAAGGCAGTGTTACTTTTTGTGGTTAGAATGCTGTGTTACACTGTAAAGGCGCGATCCAAAAACGTATACCTTAGGTAGCAGGCATGTGTCTCAAAATAAAGTAGTGTAACAATAAACTAGGCAAGAGCAAGGTAGAGATTTTGTCCTTGCATAGATAACTAAACAAAGGAAGAACACTCTTCATAATGAGCACCATGGAAATTAACATAGCTAGGCAGCACATGCTGTCCGAACTATTCATTAGAGGGGAATGGGCAGAGCAGGGGCAGGAGGCCTGGCTATCCAGCATGATGCAACGGGTCACCTCCATAAGCATGGATGTGTGGCAGGAGAGTGCCCTGTTACATCAAGCCCTGACTGAGTTCTATATGACTCAAAACATCAAAGAGGAGCCGATTAAGATGGTCCAAATACTGCGTACATGTACTCCACACATTATAGTCATGGAAGAAAAGCGCCAAGAAAGTGTAAACTCTGGGCAAAACCAGTCTAGCCTTTTAAATCAAACCCAGAGTGAATTAGGGCAGGTAGAAGAAATAATGTGAAAGAAACAAAATTCTGAGCTAGAATTGGGAAATCTAATCAAACAGTTAAGTGGAGTTGGCAGTACAGCAACAACCAAATTCACAACAGGAGGCCCAATTATCTGTACTGAAAGAGGAGTTTCAGGAAAGGGTTGATTCCCTGAAAGAGAGTCTACTAAAATTAAACCAACCAGTAACATACAATAGGACCTGCTTAGAGGACATATGCACTCTACAAAAACAGATTGCGAAATGGACGAGGAGAATAAATAAGTTAATCATTAAAGAAGTCCATTCCCAAACAGAATTTGACGAGGAACGACAGATGTTAGGTGCCATTAAACAACACAGAGATACTCTTAGTGAACAGCAGAATTGCACACTGTATCAGGAAAATGATACCCTGTGCCAGGAAGTGTGCAAATTAAAAATAGACCTGAAAAAAGCGAGTCATGTTTTCAGGAACTGACTGACCTAAAAACAGAGTATGAAAAATTAATGAGCCACGTAAGACAAATAGAATGTGATCTAGAACAGACCACCCAGACAAACAATGCGCATAGTGAGGAGATGCATCTCCTGCAGCAGAAATATTCTGGGTATTCCCAGACAATGTAAGAAGCACAAAAAGAAAATGAGGCCCTCTGTGATGTGAACGGGGGACTCCAGAGCCAGGTAGCAGTACAAGGGAAGGTCATAGAGGCCTGTCAAGCCCTGATAGTAGAGCACAAGACTCATGCCTTTGCCTACTGTCAGGAGATAGGGGCTGAGAAGAAGAAACTTGAGAGGTTAGAAAAGGAGTGTGATAGGTCAAATAAGGATGTGAGGAACCCCAAACAGTTAGAGAGTGGCAGGGCAACCCCTGACCACATGATGATGCCCTCTGTACCAAGGGCCACTAGCCAATTTACCACCCTGTATGCGCAAGACACTTTTAACTTCATGTCCACCGGTTCACAAGAACCGGTAACCATGAGGCAGTCAGACTCAATTAGGCCTAGCATGACTGAGCCGGCAGGCCAACGTCCATCAGAGATTGATTGACGGGCATCCCTGTTCAGGTTATGAAATATTATGGCTGATGCATCTAGCCAGGAAGACTCCTATGAAGAGAGCTGGACTTGCAGAAACATCCACTACAAAGGAACCACTTGGTTCGCTTTGCAGAGAAAAAGGAGTCTGAGTTGATGCTCCAAGAGAGTATTTTGAAAACCTCTACCCAATCAGGGAGGTGGGGGGAGTCCTCCACCAACCCCGGAAGCAGGGAGGAGTCAGATGACTACTCCCCTGTGAGAAGGGGGGAGTCCAAGGGAAGTGACACAGAGAGCCCAAAATACAACATGGGAGAAGAGACTAGGCTCCATCATTCCGGGAGAGACTCCCAGGCTCAAAGAATCAGGGAGCTCCTAGAGGACAGGGGTGGGACTTGAAATAGCAGCAGCTCTGACTCTAAGGATGAATGAAGTCAGGTGCAGCGGAAAATGAAGGCTGTCAAACAAAAGAGAACTCTGGTGAAGTACCCTATTAGACAGATAAAAGCCATTAGAAGTTTCATGACCCTATACCATAAAAACGCCAAATATTCTTTCTAGGAGCATCCGGAGCTACATGTCCCGATGATGACATCTTTTGACGTTAAAAATGATCAGAATTCTATAGAGTTAGCCAAATGGTCGTTCTCCCCAGAATACTCCAGCTTCTTTGCTGGGCTGGAGGATCAGAGCCATTCAAGGTGGTCTACCTACAAGGTGGCCATCTTGAAGAACTTCCCCACGCACAGGAAACCCCAGGAGGCTCACAAGGCACCCTACAACCTGCAGTGTAGAGAGGATCAGGCCACGAGAGAATTTGTTCAGGAATTGAAGAAGGCATTTGCACAAACCACTAGGCGGTGAGCACGAATAATAGGGAATTTATCAATACCATTTTCCATGAACTCCCTAAGTACATTATGACGCAGTTGGTAAGGGATTTACATGATGAAAGGACCTTAGATTGGGTAATAGAGCAAGCTACCCGGATCTATGAGGTCCAAAAGTCTGAGGAAAACAAGAGTCCCCCCAAAAACCCCAAACAAACCAACACCCCCGCTGCTGCCAAGGAGGCAGAGGTGAAGGTTACCCCCATTTTGGACCTAGAAATGGGGGAGCCTAAATATACACCTCCCACTAACCAACCAAACTAGAGGTAGATAAAACACTCTGACCAGTCACAAACAGGTGGTAGTCAGGCAGGATACCACACAAATATGCCCCCTGACTCTGCCAATTACATTAGCCCTGAGCACAAGGCGAACAGACCCATCTTGGGATACGTGTGGACTCCCCCTGCTCAGCGAGGGATACAATCAGGTGAGTACGGCCAAAGGAAATTTCCCTCCAAACATCCATCAGGAGGGCAGTAATCTTCCAACCTCTAGTTTAGGTTTTGACCCCAGGTACCCTCAAATACCCAACATTCAAAATAACCCTACTTTCTCTCCCCAATTTCAGGGGTCTAGACCGCCAAATCAGGTAGAGGGGAGGCCAAGGATGGAGGGCTACCAGGGAAACCCTCAATACCGTAGCCACTCTGGTAGAAGGGACAGTTACCCTTCATGACAGCAACACAGATTTGACTAAAGACCCTCCTATCAGCCAGCACCAGTTTCAGAGCTTGACTCAAAACCTGAGCTGCTTGTTGAGGGCTCAGCAGAATCCTCAGATGAACATGGCTGATCAGAACAGCTCGAACCAAGGGTCTTGCACCCCAGAAACAATGACGGGGAGAGAACCCCGACAACCAACAGGTTCCAGAGGAGGAAGCCCGGGAGGAAGAGGGATGCAAAGCCCTAGAGGAAGCTTCCTTCCTCACCCGTGAAAAGCCTCTAGAAACCCCTGAACCAGAACTCAAATCTCCTTCCCCCGAAAAACTGCAACCTAGGGAACAGAGGGTAAGTAGGAGAAATATAGGGACAAAGAAGACCCATTTGTGGAGGAAGTCAATATGCTCCAGCTTGAAGGGGAAGAATTCTTGAGAATTCTGGGAAAAAAGTCTTCTCTTTCAAGGATGGGGGGTTCCGCCCAAAGAAAAATGGGTCCCAAAAGACCAGACTGCATAGGTATGGTGACTGACTTGGAATCACCTATCCCTGAACCCCAGAAATGTCATCCTGAGAACTTAGCAATGACTGAGGCATCCTCCCCACAAACTGGTTCAAGTGACTGTACCCGGGAATAGGGGGACAGCAAAGAATCAAGGGAAAAAGGGGATTCCAAAATCTTACCAATCGCAAGATGACACATTTTAATTACAGATTCCCGATCTCAGACACCAAAAAATGCCCAGGATTCCACAGTGTCAGAGTCCAAAATAAAGAAATGAACTACTCAGCTGGCCCAAAATGCCCTTTTCCTTTGCCCCTTGGAGGAGAAAGAAGGTAGGTTTTATGTCCCCATCCGGGTGCAAGGGCAATGTGTAATTTTAGCTCTGATAGACAATGGATCCCAAGCCACTCTTCTGTCAAAAAGGGCCTTTGAGCAATTTAATTCAGGAGGGGTGTGGGAAGCCACCAAATTCCCCTCACCCCTCTTCATGGACAACTTCGATGGGAATGAAATTCACGTCAAAGGGACTGCAGATCAGGAGATCAAAATTGGGCGACACAAGGTCAAACACCCGGTTACAGTCGTAACTCCAGAGGGGACCCCCTGTCTCTTAGGGAATTACCTCCTTAGGAGGTTATCTCCACTAATAGACTGTATGAACAAGGTCCTCTGGACACAGGTTAGCCGGCTGATAAAATTAAAACAGAACACCAACTATGTCAGTATAAATGGCACATGGCACATGGTTGAGCAGCGATCTGACCAAATTGCGTTCCACTTTCAGAACAATCAAGTACCCGACATTACTGTAATTGCTGTAGGACAACAAACTGGTGATGGGAACTCGTCTCCATTCCTGAAAATCTACTTTCTTTCCAGTACCAAGTGGCATTCCACACTGGAAGGAAATACCCTGAAATGTTATACTGATCCACAATTTGAAAACCCAAGTCCCATGATAAAAAGTGATGAAAGAGCAGCTCGAAGCTTGGCTGATATTCAGAAAAAGGGTGAACAGCTGTTTCTCCCCTTTCAGTAAATGAGGGGAGAGAGCCTTGACTCGCAAGAGTATGCCTGAATAATGAAAAGAGCTCCATCAGTGAAGCGTTGTTCAGGAAACTGACAAAAGATCAGACCATTTCAACATTTAAATTGGTTGATAAGTGGGAATAGGGCCTGGAAACTCCCATTCCAAACATCTCCTGCATAGCAGGTGCATGCAAAAAATATCCATTGGTGATAAAAGCATAAAGCATAATTGTTGGGTCGTGTGACATGTCCCCTATGCATTTTATTTAGGCAGTGACATTCTCATTCAGTTCGCAATTAATTTGGACCTCATAAATTACAAAGCCTGGTCCCGACTTGGGGGTAACCCATGGGCTTTGATGATCCTAAAAAGGCATTTTGGTCAGCTCAATTGCTACTGAATGCAGGTGAAATTCAAATAGGAAAGGAGGTCACCATCCCAGGATGGACCCGACAATTCCCTATTTCCCTAAAGATCAAGGGAGGACAGAAACTCCAAAACCAGTACGCTTATGTACATTTAAATCACTATCTCCAACAGCAGGTGTTGGGGTTGAACCTGACACCATTAGTGGACTTAGAACACAACACCATTCCAATATTGGTGGATAACAGCGATGCTAGGAGTATCACTCTGGGTGCAGACACCTGTCATGAACTTCAGATCACGGCCCTTTTGGACCTGGTCCTTGTCTCAACGGGGCTTACATTCCGTACTACTTCCAACATGGCCGTTCAGAGCTGTAGCCCTTGCTCCATCCATGCGCTGAGCGCGGCGTGATCTATTTATAGACCATGCCTTCCACGGCTCCGCGCGTCTCAATGCTATTGCAGAGTAGCCCAGACGTATGTTCGTAGCTCGCAGTATTGTTTCCTTTGTCTCAGTGCTATTACCCACTCCTGTCCCTTTCCCCCTTCCTGGTTCCAGGCATTTCTAGCCTTTCCCAGTCTCCCGGATTCCTGGACTCCGCGATCCCGGAACTAAATGCAACCTGGAACCAGACGAGACTCGAGCAGCGCTGTTCAAGACCAGGAGCGTTCGCAAGAAGGCAGCGATCGAAGACACCGGCAAACACCGGACCCAGGTGAGAAGGGGGGAACTCCTTGACAGTTTGAGACGCCACCCGATCGAACCTAAAAACGAGATGCAAGCCGCCGTGCAGGACTTAATGCGACGCATGCAAGAATTATCAACCAAGGTTCAAAATCTTAAGGCGGAAAACGCTGCGCTCAAACAATTGGTCTTGTCCCGGGATTCTGCTACAAAGGAGGGTGCCCTGTTGGGCGGTATTGTTGACAAGTATGATGGTTCGGCAAAAACACTTTGCGGATTCCTGGTTTCATGCCTGGTCCACTTTACCTTTAAGCCCTATTATTTCTCGACTCCTAGGGCTAAGGTGGGTTTCATCATATTCCACCTTTCCGGCAACGCCTTAACTTGGGCAACACCCCTTGTTAACTCAGGCGATGCCCTCCTAGACGACTACGATGGGTTCATACAGGCCCTTAAAGGCATGTTTGACCGTCCAGAGCAGGTCTATACTGCCCAAGAACGCTTGCTGGACTTTCAACAGGGCTCCCAAGATATGCTCACTTATGTGACCAGATTTAAACAATTGGCTAAAGAAGCAGACTGGTCCTCTGAGGCTAGTTTTACCCTGTTCAGGAGAGGCCTAAATGATGAGATCAAGGATGAACTGGCCAGGGTGGCCAGACCAAATTCATTACAAGCACTAAAGGACCTGGCCTTGCAAAAAGACTTTCGCATCCAGGAAAGGAAGGCTGAAAGGAAGAAATCCAAGGGAAACCCACCCAAGACGTCCTTTGAGAGCACAGCCAGAACGGACGCAAACCCAAGTCCAGTCCCAGAACCTGAACCCATGCAAATTGGAGCCTTTCATGGACCCATATCACCTCAAGAAAGATTGAGAAGGATCCATACGGGTTTGTGTATGTATTGTGCTTCAGACAAACATTTGCTCAGGGAATGTCCTCTGGCACCTCCTCGGCGTTCGGGAAACGCCAGCTCCCGATCTTAAATGGAGCAGAGATTCGGGAGAGAGATGTTTGCTCCACATCAATTCCATCCTTGAACTCTCCTGGACAAAACAGTTTGGTGATACTACAGGCCTTCCTGTCGCCCTCCAAAGACAAGACCTATCCCATTCTGGCCTTAGTGGACTGCAGAGCTATGGGAATTTTCATTGATCAAGACTGGGTTGTTAGTCATCATATTCCATATGAGACACAAAACACCATGCAGCCGGTGGAAGCAATTGACGGAAGAACCCTCTCTTCAGGACCCATAAGTCAGCAGACTAAAGAGATCCAACTTTCCATAAACCATCATCAAGAGCGGATTACATTCGACATCATTAAGTCAGCCCATTACCCCATGGTTTTGGGTATGCCCTGGTTACAAAAGCACAATCCGTATATCAATTGGACAGCAGGATCATTATTCCTGGGCTCAGAGTTCTGTATGACTGTCATGATGCCTACCTCCAAGGAGCCAGGTCCGACCCAGCGACCCCAGAGGCAGGCATCATTTCCCCCAGGGGAGTGCCAGCGGGCCCAAGCTGGGGCCCTTTGGACGCAGTCCTGGCGCCTTAGGCACCAGGCTCATGTTGGACCTCTGTCCTGGCACCTTAGGCGCCAGGCTCATAAAGCTAGACATGTGTTCAAGTGTTTTCATGTGCACTTACCTGATGCAGACCATGCTGCCACATTCAGGCCCTCTTGAGGCCTGAATGGAACTACTTTACCTGTGGGACTACATTCCACCCGGGTGTGGTCGGGGAAGGATACATACCTGATCGGAGGAAGGATACACACTTGGGACTTCTTCCAAAGCTATTTAAACCACACCCGATCAGCAACTCACGCTTCGCGTTGTTCTGCTCCTCGCAGCTGGACGCTCACCGTGTCAGCTCCTGCATCTGGACTTCAGCCACGCCTGTCAGCATCCTGGGTCACCTGCAAAGGGAGACAAGAGACCTTACCAGCTAAATCTGCACCACAGAGACATCACCGACGATCCTGAAAGGGAAGACATTATTTTTAAAAGCATTTAGTTACGATCGCTGCAGCGCTGCATTATACTCACCTTTCCTGGGTTCCTCCATCTTCAGCAGCGATCATCCGGATACACAGCCACTTCCCAGAGCCTAGAGAAAAAGACAAGAATAAGAGGTGAGAGAAGGAAGGGAATAAGACTTTCCTCATTTCATTTTGGGTCTTGCCGCTTCCAGGCATTTTCCGGACCCCAGCCCCTATGGGGAAAAAAGACAAAGACATTGAATGAGCGTATGCAAAGTCAGTTCCCGAGCGCTCATCCAGAACTAACCTGCCATTTCCTGGAACTGGAATTGCATGTTTCACTTCGGGTCGGTGCCATATCTCCGGCATTCCGAACCCCGGCCCCTAAGGGGAAAAAAAGACATAAGCATTAGCGCTTGCTGCAAAAAGACAATGAACATTATTATTAAGCTTGGACTTTTGAACTTGCAACAGAACTTTTACAGAGCCTTACCTGAATAGTCAAGCTTACCTGAACTCCCATCAATCCTCAATCCAGTGAAGTAACTGGGTTTCAACGCGCCCCTGCATCAGAAGCAGGATGGAGAGCTCATCCTTCCTGACCCTAAGGTGAGACTTCACGGGGAATCGTGGAAGGGTATCGTGGAGGGTTGGAAGAGAGTGGGAGGCTTGATCATAACTCAGTCAGTAGGTAATACTCCCTTTTCATGCACAGGGGAATATTCCTGCAAGCCGGAGAAGCCAGAGTAGAGGGCCCTTCCTGTCCATCTTCAGAGTCCTGCGCTTCACCATTGAAGAAGCATCAGCACTCGAAGCCAGACCTGCGCCTCCGTGGGAATCAGGTGAGCTTTACAGAACGCGAAGCCTACCCACAATTTCCCACCCGGGCGCTATGGAGACTTCCGACACTGACCAGCTGGCCCAGCTTTTGGGGGAATTACGGGCAGAGGTGCACTCAGCCCGCCAGGAGACTAACGCTCTCAAAAGAGAACTGATCTTATCCAAGGAAAGAACAGATGACCTAGCCAAAAGGTTATTACACGCCCAGGCAGGGCACACTCCTTTACCTAATTCCGGAGACATTTCCACATCAATGGGTTTGAGTAACCCGGTACAAATTAATCTACCTGGACACATGCCTTTGGCCCCGCCTGAACGTTTTGCGGGGGATCCCAAGAAATATGCCGTCTTTATGAACCAATGTCATTTACACTTTCTATGCAGACCCGGAGCCTTCCCTAACGACCAGACCAAGGTAGCCTTTATACTATCTTACCTCAGTGGCAGTGCTGCCGATTGGTCTATTCCATTGGTAAATCAGGATGATCCCATTCTCCAGAATTTTCAGGGCTTCCAGGCCAGCATGGAAAGATTGTTCGCTCGACACTCTCAAGGACAGGCCCTTGATAACGAACTGCTATCCTTACGACAAGGTAATCAGGATCTTCTGTCCTACATAGCCACCTTTAACAGACTGGTTGTGGAAACTGGATGGCCAGAAAGCAAAAGGATCACATTGTTTCATCGAGGCCTGTGCGGAGAGCTTAAGGATGTTCTAGCTTAGATAGTAAACCCACCCCAGGTCTGCGCAGACTACATTGACTTGGTGGTTCAACTTGATCACAGACTTCAAAATAGAAAAGCAGATCGGTTCAAGTATGAAAACCGAGCACCGATCAAAACCCACGCTAACTCCAAGAGTACCGACGTATCTGAACCTATGCAAATCGGTGGGCTTAAAGGACCATTAACGCAGAAAGAACGAGAGAGAAGGCGGCAAATGCAACTTTGTCTGTATTGCAGGACTTCCGGTCACTTTCTTCGAAATTGTCCAGTTAAACCACTTAAGAAGGTGGTTGGAGCTACTGATAACGAATTAGTGACACCTGATTCGGGAAATGACCTAGCCTGGCAAGCGTAGGGGTCCGCTTGCCGAGCTTGAAAACTAACTCTTTGACCTCGCATTTTGTCATGCCAATGGTGCTCGTGGACCCAAAACAGCCTCAGCAGTTGCATGCTATAAAAGCATACATCGACAGTGGAGCTATTGGAAATTACATAGACCGTGAATTGGCTTTCAGGATTAAGCTTCCTCTCCGCCCGAAAGTAACCCAAGATGACATTACTACAGTAGATGGAACCGAAATAGCCTCAGGGCCTGTAACGCATTCCATTGTTGGAGTGACACTGGTGGGTCAGGATGGACATCGGGAAGCAATCATGTTTGATGTGATCAAGGCCCCACAATTTCAAGTAATTCTTGGAATTCCTTGGTTAGAAACACATAATCCCAGAATTGACTGGCGAGCAAAGAAGATAAGTTTTCCTGATTGTGAACCAACTTGTTATCTAAGAAATCCAGCTATGGGTCTAGCCTCAGCAACTTCCACCCCTGTACAGCTACCGTCGGAATACCAAGAATTCCAAGACGTTTTTCAGAAAGAACAGGCTAACACGTTACCTCCCCATCGGTCTTATGATTGCCAAATCGATCTGGTACCCAATGCTCAACTACCTTGTAGTAGGATTTATGCTCTTACGGAACCTGAGAACCTGCATTTGCGTCAGTATTTAGATCAGTACCTAGCCAATGGTTTTATTCGCCCGTCCAAGTCTCCTGTCTCTTCAGCTCTGTTCTTCGTGCCGAAAAAAGAAGGCGACCTTAGAACATGTATAGACTATCGCGCCCTAAATCAAATAACGATTAAGAATCGTTATCCTCTGCCCTTGATCCCTGAGCTTATCGACCAGGTGAAAGACGCTTGTGTGTACACCAAGTTAGATCTCCGAGGAGCTTATCACCTGGTGCGCATAAAAGAAGGCGACGAATGGAAGACTGCATTCCGCACCAAGTTTTGGCTCTTCGAATATCAGGTGATGCCCTTCGGTTTGTGCAATGCACCTGCCGCCTTTCAGTACTTTATGAATGATGTTCTTCGGGAACTTATCGATGTCTGTGTCATTGTTTACATTGACGACATCCTGGTGTACTCTTCTTCAGAATCTGATCACAGAAAACATGTTAGAGCAGTTCTTGAGAAACTGCGCCAGCACAGATTATTTGCAAAACTCGAAAAATGCATTTTTCATTCCACAGAAGTTGAGTTTCTCGGATTCATCCTGACACCTCAAGGAGTCCGAATGGACTCGCGAAAGGTTGACGCCATCCTCAAATGGCCATCTCCAAGCTCGGTGAAGGGAGTTCAGAGCATGCTCGGCTTTGCCAATTTCGATCGAAGATTCATCCCGGAATTTTCCCGAACAGTCCAACCCATCACCGCTCTCCTAAAGAAAAACAAATGCTTCGAATGGACTCTTGAGGCCGAACAAGCCTTCCAGGACCTGAAAACCAAATTCACCTCTGCACCTGTATTGAAGCACCCGCACCCAGATCTCCCGTACATAGTGGAATCCGATGCATCCAGTTCGGCCATGGGAGCTGTCCTGTTGCAAAGAGACCCAAAAACTAACCAACTACACCCAGTGGCCTTTTGGTCCAGAAAATGTTCTCCTCCTGAAATCAACTACGCAATCACTGATAAAGAGTTACTGGCCATCAAATCTGCTTTCAAGGCTTGGCGTCACTACCTTCTCGGGGCAAGACACACCATCACCGTAATTACGGACCACAGAAACTTACAGTATTTAAAGACGGCCAAAGCTCAATCTTCACGACAACTCTGATGGGCTCTATTCTTTGCGGAATTTGATTTTGTAATTACCTATCGCCCTGGCTGCAAGAATGGAAAAGCGGACGCCTTATCCCGGATTGGCATGGAAGAACCTAATTCGAGCTTAGAACCTGTGCCCATCATACCTGAGCAAAGAATCTTAGGCTTAACTTCATTGCAAACTATTGAGGATATCCAAACGCAAGTAAAACAACTTCTAGACTCTTCAACCTTACTGGAATGGAGTCAAAAGGGTCCTCATTACACCGTTAAGGATGACTAACCCTACTTCCAGGAGCGGTTGTTTCTGCCAAGTAAAGAATTGCAAGAACTTGTTATTGCCCATCATCATGAATCTTTAATGGAAGGACATCCTGGTATCGCTAAAACGGAGGAAAAAATCAAACGCCACTTCTGGTGGCCTTCTTGGAGAAAAGACATAAAGTCTTTTGTACTGCCTTGTGGAATTTGCGCCCAAAACAAGGTTCAAAAGAAAAGGCCAGCCGGCCTACTTCAACCCTTGGATATTCCACCGGCGCCATGGCACACCCTGTCAATGGACTTTATAACAGATCTGCCTCCTTGTGCTGGTTACAACACAATCCTTGTAATTGTGGACCTATTCTCCAAAATGGCCCACTCTATCCCTTTAAAGGGTTTGCCGTCAGCTTCCACCTTGGCCAAGGAATTCCTGGAGAATATAGTTCGCATACACGGTTTCCCTTCCATATTAGTCTCGGATCATGGAAGTCAATTTATCTCACATTTTTGGAAGAAGTGTTGCAACTAGCACAAATAGATGTGCGGTTATCCACCAGCCACCACCCCCAGACCGACGGACAAACCGAGAGAACCAATCAGACTCTCGAGCAATATCTTCGGTGCATGTTACACCAATCCGAGTTAAATTGGAAAGACATCCTTTGGATCGCAGAATATGCATACAACAATTCAGTGCATTCTGGAACCGGACAAACCCCCTATTATACTTTGTATGGTCACCATCCTCGGACCTCTGACCTAGATACACCTCTGACCCTGGAAATGCCCGCGGTAAATCATCTGCATTCCACAATAACCCGAGCCTTCAAAGAAGCTGCAACTCATTTACAGCAAGCCAAGAAAAAGTATAAAGAAAACGCTGATTTGCAACGAAGTAAAACTCCTCCTTACCAAGTAGGAGTCCAGGTATGGCTAGCAACTAAACATTTACCCCTCAAGGGCCCGCGAACCTTCAATCCCAGATTCATAGGACCTTATCCCATCAAAGCTATAATCAACCCAGTGGCCTTTAAACTGGATCTACCGTCCAACATGCGTATTCATCCAATTTTTCATGCATCACTTTTGAAGCCAGTACAACCAGGAACCCGATTGTGCAAGCCTCCAGATCCAGTTCAAATTGAAGGGGAATTAGAATTCGAAGTGAAAGACATTTTAGACTCCAAGGTGGTAAAGTCGAAACGCTTCTATCTTGTTGACTGGAAGGGATATGGACCTCAAGAGAGATCGTGGGAGCCTAGTAACCATGTCCACGCACCTCGATTAGTACAAAGGTTTCATCGGAGATTTCCGAACAAGCCCAAACCCCCGGAGGGAAGACCCTTGGGAGGGGCCTTGAGGGGGGGTACTGTCATGATGCCTACCTCCAAGGAGCCAGGTCCGACCCAGCGACCCCAGAGGCAGGCATCATTTCCCCCAGGGGAGTGCCAGTGGGCCCAAGCTGGGGCCCTTTGGACGCAGTCCTGGCGCCTAAGGCACCAGGCTCATAAAGCTAGACATGTGTTCAAGTGTTTTCATGTGCACTTACCTGATGCAGACCATGCTGCCACATCCAGGCCCTCTTGAGGCCTGAATGGAACTACTTTACCTGTGGGACTACTTTCCACCCGGGTGTGGTCGGGGAAGGATACATACCTGATCAGAGGAAGGATACACACTTGGGACTTCTTCCAAAGCTATTTAAACCACACCCGATCAGCAACTCACGCTTCGCGTTGTTCTGCTCCTCGCAGCTGGACGCTCACCGTGTCAGCTCCTGCATCTGGACTTCAGCCACGCCTGTCAGCATCCTGGGTCACCTGCAAAGGGAGACAAGAGACCTTACCAGCTAAATCTGCACCACGGAGACATCACCGACGATCCTGAAAGGGAAGACATTATTTTTAACAGCATTTCGTTACGATCGCTGCAGCGCTGCATTTCACTCACCTTTCCTGGGTTCCTGCATCTTCAGCAGCGATCATCCGGATACACAGCCACTTCCCAGAGCCTTGAAAAAAAGACAAGAATAAGAGGTGAGAGAAGGAAGGGAATAAGACTTACCTCATTTCATTTCGGGTCTTGCCGCTTCCAGGCATTTTCCGGACCCCGGCCCCTATGGGGAAAAAAGACAAAGACATTGAATGAGCGTATGCAAAGTCAGTTCCCGAGCGCTCATCCAGAACTAACCTGCCATTTCCTGGAACTGGAACTGCACGTTTCACTTCGGGTCGGTGCCATATCTCCGGCATTCCGAACCCCGGCCCCTAAGGGGAAAAAAAGGCATAAGCATTAGCGCTTGCTGCAAAAAGACAATGAACATTATTATTAAGCTTGGACTTTTGAACTTGCAACAGAACTTTTACAGAGCTTTACCTGAATAGTCAAGCTTACCTGAACTCCCATCAATCCTCAATCCAGTGAAGTAACTGGGTTTCAACGCGCCCCTGCATCAGAAGCAGGATGGAGAGCTCATCCTTCCTGACTCTAAGGTGAGACTTCACGGGGAATCGTGGAAGGGTATCGTGGAGGGTTGGAAGAGAGTGGGAGGCTTGATCATAACTCAGTCAGTAGGTAATACTCCCTTTTCACGCACAGGGGAATATTCCTGCGAGCCGGAGAAGCCAGAGTAGAGGGCCCTTCCTGTTCATCTTCAGAGTCCTGCGCTTCACCATTGAAGAAGCATCAGCACTCGAAGCCAGACCTGCGCCTCCGTGGGAATCAGGTGAGCGTTACAATGTCCCACTGTCTATTCCTGGATCCCTCCTCGGTAACTCCTAAAGAACTACCAAGAGACCAAGAAACACCACTCATGGTTTCCAAAGTCATACAAGTTCCAGAGGCCTATCAGGGATATGCTGATGTATTTTCTACTGCCATAGTCCAGGCCTTACCCCCTCACAGACCCGAAGACTGTGCCATAGATACGGATCCCTCAGCTCTAATTCCTTTCGGCAGAATGTTCATTCTTTCCGAACCCGAGAAAAAGGCCCTTCGGGAATACCTAAACACTAATCTTGAAAACGGCACCATAAGACCCTCGAAATCTCCAGCGGGTGCTTCATTGTTCTTCGTTCCCAAGAAGGATACCAAGGCACTCAGACCTTGCCTCGACTATAGAGGCTTAAATCAATGCACCCTCAAGCATCGGTACCCACTGCCCCTGATCTCGGATATCCTGGAAGCTGTGAGAGGAGCCGTAGTATTCACCAAATTGGATCTCAGGGTGCCTACCCTTTGATCCGTATCCGGGAAGGAGACGAGTGGAAGACCGTCTTTAGAATACCCTTTGGTCACTACGAGTACCTGGTCATGCCCTTTGGGCTAGCCAATGCCCCAGCAGTATTCCAACGTTTTATGGATAGGGTGTTCTCTGATATGTTGTTTCTCTTCGTCATTGTCTATCTGGACGACATATTGATTTTTTCCAAAGACCCTCTGAAGCATGAAGGACATGTTAATGCAGTTCTACAAAGACTCCGGGAACATCACCTCTTAGTCAAGCCTGAAAAATGTTTGTTTCACGTTACCTCTGTACACTATCTGGGATTTATCCTTAGTCCAGAGGGGATTGGCATGGACCCTTCAAAAGTAAAGGCCATTCTCGCCTGGCCTACTCCCACGTCCGTGAAACAAATCCAATCCTTCCTAGGACTAGCCAATTTCTACCGGAAGTTCATTGCCACCTTTTCCGAGATTGTACAACCCATAGTGACTCTGATAAAGAAGGACACCCCATTTGTATGGTCAACATTACAAGAAACTGCATTCCAGCGTTTAAAGACTGAGTTCACACAAGCTCCCATTTTGTCTCAACCCGATACAAGTCGACCCTTTTTAGTGGAAACAGATGCCTCTAATTACGCTATAGGAGCAGTGTTGAAGCAGAAGATGGAGGACGATTTGGAACACCTCGTTGCTTATCTGTTAAGAACCTTAACTCCTAATGAAACGCACTACTCCGTCCTAGAAAATGAACTCTTAGCCATTTGCCAACCCTTCACTGAATGGCGACACCTACTTCTGGGAGCCAGACATCCTGTCCAAGTCCGTACTGATCATCGAAACCTTCAGATTCTACAGTCACTGGATTGCAGGAACAGTCGTCAGGCACATTGGGCCTACTTTTTTGCCCAGTATCAGTTCCACATTACCCATGTCCCTGGATGACAGAACCTGTTCGCTGACGCCTTGTCTTGCCGTCCTGATTACGTGACCACTGAAGATAAGGCATTTCCTAAAATGTTCTCTCCCACGATCTTCGTAGCCCAAGCAGTTGATCTCCTGGAAGAAGTCCGATCGCAAACTCAATCCCCGGAATTATGGAAGGACATTTCAACACGAAATCTCTGGAAATTAAGAGCCAAGGAAGGCTACTTATTCAAGGACAATGCACTACTCATTCCTACACGGAAGTTATAGCAAAAAATAATAAACCTTTGTCATGACACACTCCATTCCGGGCACCGAGGTATCACCAACACCCTCCGTCTTATACAGAGACAGTTCTGGTGGCCTAAAATGAAGTCTGACGTGCAGCAATATATCCAGGCTTGTATAACCTGTGCCCAAAATAAACATGATAACAAAAGACCAGCGGTCTTCTTCTGCAGCCCACTCTACCCTTGAAACCATGGGAAATCATCGCTACAGACTTCATAGTAGAGTTACCACCTTCCCGAGGATATACTCCCATCATGGTCACCATAGATTTGTTTACCCATATGGCCCATTTTATGCCATTGATGAAACTACCCTCCTCTTCAGAGCTAGCTGGAATATTTCTGGAACACATATTCCCACTACATGGGCTTCCTTCCAAGATCATATCTGACCGGGGTCCCCAATACATTTCACAATTCTGGAAGCCCCTCTGTCGGGTATTAGGAATCCAACGTGCCCTCTGTTCAGGATATCACCCCCAAACCAACGGAGCCACAGAACGTGCAAATCAGACCCTGGAACAATATCTCTGATGTTTTGCCACCAAAGTCCAGGATGACTGGTCTCTCCTGATACCCATTGCGGAATTCGCTTACAACAACTCCGAACACTCAGCGCTACAGACCAGCCCCTTTTATTGTAGCCAGGGGTTCCATCCATCCCTCTTACCCTCGGTTCTTCCTTACCCTACACCAGTACCTACTGTTGACTCCTGGATCGAAACTCTTATCAACATGCGGATTCCAAGAGAAGACCAGGTCCTTCCTATATGGTCGTTAACCGAGTGTGGTTGTCATCAAAACTACTTCCCCGACACTTACGACCAAACAAGATGGCTCCCCACTACTATGGTCCATTTCCCATCAAGGAGATTATCAATCCTGTCTCATATCGAATCAAGCTACCTGACTCCTGGAAAAGAATTCATCCAGTTTTTCACACATCCCTATTGAAACCCTACATCCAATCCTCACGAATATCCAGTGGACCACCTCCTCTACTGGTTGACAACCAACTGGAATATGAGGTGTCCCGGATTTGTGACTCCAGGTAGAAGCGGGGCCATCTTCAATACCTAGTGGAGTGGAAAGGATTTCCTCCTAGCGAAAGGACCTGGGAACCTATTTCAAATATCAAGGCTCCTCGGTTGCTCAGAGGATTTCACCTAATACACCCAGGCAAACCTGGAGGGAAAGGCCGTCAGAGGAAGCATGCTGTCATGAACTTCAGATCACGCCCTTTTTTGGACCTCCTGGTCCTTGTCTCAACGTGGCTTACATTCCGTACTACTTCCAACATGGCCGTTCAGAGCTGTAGCCCCTGCTCGCTCCATGCGCTGAGCGTGGCATGATCTATTTATTGACCACGCTTTCCGCGGCTCCGTGCGTCGCAATGCTATTGCAGAGTAGCCCAGACGTGTGTTCATAGCTTGCGGTATTGTTTCCTTTGTCCCAGTGCTATTACCCACTCCTGTACCTTTCCCCCTTCCTGGTTCCGGGCATTTCTAGCCTTTCCCAGTCTCCCGGATTCCTGGACTGAGCGATCCCGGAACTAAACGCAACCTGGAACCAGACGAGACTCGAGCAGCGCTGTTCAAGACCAAGAGCGTTCGCAAGAAGGCAGCGATCGAAGACACCGGCAAACACCGGACCCAGGTGAGAAGGGGGGAACTCCTTGACAACACCTTTATCGGAATGCCGGTTGATGACCAGCATTTCTCCATAGACTTAGGGAATGAAATCATAGGACAGATCCCCAATGACTGCTATGACTGTGACAACGACATACCGCCAGAAAAGATCTTCACCCGGCAAGAGGGAATTTCATGGTGTACTGTTCCTGCCCTTACAGCGGGGAAGAGGTGACCTTTGACATCAGGAAGGATGAGGTGATATTCCAGGTCCACAATGAATGCCTCTCCAACCTGAAACCACCTGTCCAGGTCCACACCCTCACCAGGGATCTCCCCATGCAGCTGAAGGATACTGCTGAGATTCCAAAACAAAAGGTCTTTCCAGGTTTCAGAAAGATCGTTGAGGAACGGGTCAACCACGCTGATGCCTGTGAGACCGAGGAGCAAAAGCATAAACTGAAGCAGGTGTTTTTAGATTTTCAAGAAATCTTTGCTGTGGACTCATACGACTGTGGTCAAACCGAGATACATTCTACCCACGGACCGGGGGATGACTCCCTTATTCGTGAAGAAATATTGCTTGCCTCTCGCATCTATGGCGTTCCTTACAGAAATCATGAAGAACCTAGAGTCCCATGGGATAATTAATTAAGTTCACAGTACCTTTCACAATCTAGTACTGGGGATTTTAAAATCGAATTGCCAATGGAGACTATGCGCACACCTTTGGGAGCTGAACAAACGGGTTCACTTGTCCCGATGGCCTCTTCCCTACATTGACCAGGGACTGGCCCAGATCCAGGCATGAAAGGTCTACACCACCATTGACCAGACAAATGGATACTGGACAGTACCCGTAAGTAGGAAAGACCAGTACAAGCTGGCTTTCACCTTCGGGGGGCAGCAGTACACATGGACCCAAATTCCGTTTGGATATATAAACTCTGGCAATTAATTTAATATCTTTCTGCATAAGGTCATGTCCGACTTGGTTGAAAGGGTTAACCTGGCCAATGCGAATGATGTCCTAATTAAAAGCTAATCTGTGGAGAAACACAGCGGAAATCTGCAAAGGCACAGTTAGGGCATGAAATTACCCCTGAGGGTCTCTGTCCCCAGGCGAAAAAAGTGGAAGCACTACTGAAACTGAAGTCTCCACAACTCTGCGTGAACTAAGGAGACTTCTTGGACTAACTAATTACAGTAGGAAGTTCACTGAGGATTACGCAGAAGTCACAAGTCCCCTGGTTCATTTGTTAAAGGAGGTGTCAAGTGGGAGTGGACTCTAGAACAAGACGAGGCAGTGAAAAAACTAAAGAGAAGCCTCTCACAAGTGCCTTGCCTAGCTTACCTCATCAAAAACAAGGAGTTCTTCTTGGAGTCAGGGTTCTACAATATGTGCTTAACAGCAGTATTATACCAAAAAGCATGACAAGGTCGATAAATTAATCTCCTATGCAAGTAAGACGTTATCCTCTGTGGAGAAAAAATTCAACGATTATGAGAAAGCACTCCTGGCAACGGTATGGACATTAAAGAATTACCGCCTATTCATCGAGGAGGAGCACATCATCGTCAAGACTCTTCACCAGCCTTTGCAATATCTCCAAAGTGACAGAATCCGGTCATGGAATGTGAGTAATTCCAGAATTACTTCCCCGGATTCTGCCCATGCAAGGCTTTCCTGTGGAGGTCAGATATGGCCAAAACAAGAAGAGTCCCTTCACGCAAGGTTTGGATGATTTGCATGATTGTGCCCGAGAAAACTGTCCCAAGACAACATGGAGGCGTTCCTGAATTACCTGCACATAGTCTATGAAGAAGACATGTGCAAGGGGATGCCCACAGTTTATGTGGACAGATGCTCCTACAAGGTTGATAACAACGGGGAAAAGGAACTGGTGGCCAGCATTGGGAATGCCTGGGTGAATGATGCCCGGGAGCCCTCCATTGGGTACAAGATCGGCCCCCGCAGTAGTCAGGTGGCGGAGTTGATTGCAGATCACCAGGCCATCCTCACTGCCATGCAACACTGACTCCACAAACTAGTCATAATCACTGATTCAGATTATGTCCGGAACGGGTTTGTGGAGCTCCTAAGTAATTGGAAAACCAGAGGCATGGTGTGTGCAAACAATAAACCACTCAAGCATGGCAAACTAATACAAAACATTTATGATATGATCATCTCTAATGGGATGACCATCTATTGGAAAAAGATCATGGGTCATTCCAGAATAGCGTGACCAGACACAACTGAAAATGACCTGGTTGGCCAAAACCAGAGCCATCCAGGGGGATCTCCTTGAGATCGAGTCCCTTTTGGGGGAAATCCAGGCTGCTGCCGTCACCAGGTCCCAAACACTTGCCCAAAATGAACTCTCAACTGCCCAGTGGAGTAAGGAAACCCCAGATGCTGATTTGATCACAGCACAAAAAGTGGATCCGATTATTGGAAAATGTTACCAACACATTGAGGATCCCGTGAACTTTCCTCTGATGGAAATCGATCACATCGGAAAAGAGGATCTCCGGGTGTTGATGAAGTTTCCCAAATATTCTGAATCCAAAACTGTTTGTTGGTAAGTAGATCCATCTCTGGATGTGTACAGTGGGTGATACCTACCTCATTCCGTATCCTAATGCTAAGTCCCGCCCATGACGCGGCCACAGCCGGTCTTCAACGGGGCTTCATGCTACTTCATAAATCTTACGAGAGGTTGCATACTGGCCACACATTTGTTTGTTTGTTTGTTTATTTATATTGCGCACCAGACCCAAGGGAATTCGAGCGCGAAGGCAGAAAGAGGGTTGTTCAACTTAGGTTACATGTTACAAATAAACAGGGGTACAGCTATGGTTACAATGCTGTAGACATGTAGTGTCAAAAAATCACAGAAGTATGTACAGTGAGTTAACAAGAATGCAGATGTGACAGATAAATAGAGCAGAGCAAATATACAAAATAAACATGAGATCCCAAATGACAGTAGGGCGAAGTTAGGCATCAGGATCTTTTAGCCATTGGATCAGATTGGATCTGAATGGCTGGTAAGGGAGGTCTTCCCTTAGAGCATTTGGAAGGGAGTTCCACAGTTGTGCCGCTTTAACAGCGAAGCTACTCCCGCCAGATTTAGTAAGTTTGAATCTGGGTACTAACAAAAGGTTAGAGTTAGCTTTTCGTAAGTGGCGAGAGGCTGCTTGTCTGGTGAGTCTGTCTATAAGGTATTGCGGGGCAGCATCGTTGAAGCAGTTGTGTGTAAGGGAGGCTGTTTTGAGGAGGATTCTGTCTTTAGTGGTCTTTTGACATGGGTCAGGACCTAGACCAATATTTGAAGGGGTGTCTTGTGTGTGCACAATTTCAGCTAACATCACTCACACACCGAGCACCCCTCCAGAAAAGGGGGATGACACTGCCTTGGTCAGATTTACAAGTAGATTTCATCAGGCCCGTGATTCGCTCCTCTAGGGTAAACAAGTACATGTTAACAGTAACATGCTTGTTTACCAAATGTGTGGAATGTCTCTCGGCCCCAAATTGCAACGCAGAAACAGCAGCTGCCTTGACAATCAACCACGCCTTCTTGCGTTTCGGCCTTCCCCAAAGGATTGAGTCAGACCAAGGAAGTCACTTCACCAGCGAGGTGATGACAAAGATGTGGGAGATACTTGGGGTAAAGAGAAAACTCCATATTGCATACTGCCAAGCCTCTAGTGGGGGAGTTGAGAGGTACAATACAACCATTGTGAGCATTCTAAAGAAGTTTTTGGTGGACTCTGGGCCTAGTTGGATCATCTGATTAGTGCTTGTCCTGATGGCCATCAGATCTACACCATGTTCTGCCACCAAAATGTCTCCATTTGAGCTAATGACTGGATGGAAAATGGTGCTACCCTAGCAGCTGCTCTATCGAACACAAGATCAGACACTGATTAATGCATCCACATCATATGAATATATTGAGAATCTGAGAAAACACCTTCAGCATGCTTTTGGGAACGCTCAGCGGAATCTAGAGATATCGGCCGAGGGGATGAAACCCCTCTACGATTTAAAGACTAGTAAAAAAGAATATCAAGTAGGAGACAGGGTCTACTTGTACACATTTTAGAGGAACCAGACCAAGGAGCGGAAATTCCTCCCCTCCTGGTGCGGTCCCTTTGAAATTTTAGACAAAATTTCACCTGTCGCCTATAAGATCTTCATCCCCAAAAAAGAACTGTCAGAAGAAAAATGGGTCCACATCAATCAGTTGAAAAGATGTCACCCCAGACACGTTTTGCAGCTGATTAATGAGCCACCAGAAAGTCGAGCAGAGGAACCATCTGAAGAATGAGAAGAAAGGAGAAAAATAAAGCAGAGGGAAGAATTTAGATGCATAGTTATATCTATGTAAAAGGGAGTCAATTACTTGGTGTTATTGTAAGAATGAGAAAAAAGATGTCAGAAAAAAGTAAAATTGTCGTCCTTGTTCTGTTGAGTAAATTGCTTGGTGTTATTGTAAAAAAAAAACAATATCATAAAATTTGTAAACTGTAATCTGTGTTCCATTGTTGAAAATCTTACGGGAATAATGTCAGTGAAAATTCCTAATACTTGTTTTTTCTATCTCCTATTAGGTCATTAACTTCCTTACATGCCATCCTGGAGAGGATCACCCTGGGGACCCGGAAGGGAAGGAAGAAAGAGCGTGCCCCACCATACACTCCAACTTAAAGACGGAAGGGGATCCTGGAGTGCTGCTCCCTGATGAAGGAGAATTCCACCGCATGAACCCCTCTCTGCCCTACTCTTCCCCAACAAAATGTTACGGAAGAGCTGGGGGGGAATCTGTGGGGTGCATTTAAGGCCATAAGCAGAAATCCCCTTCACCTAAAACCGCATATAAACAGTGCCACCAAATCGGCTGTGCTTGTGTCTTCCTGGCACATGTGTGGCAATTAGTTGAACAATGCATTGAAAAACGGCCCTGCATTTGCTTCATTTTCATGTGCATAACTAGAATTTAAGTCCTGCATCCAGAAAGGTGCTGCGTCTGTTTTTCTTACATCTGGAGAACAAAAAGTATGCACAATATCAAAAACAGCCTGGTTTTAGTGATAAATCACATGAGGGGCAAGGGTTTCTACATTATAACTCAACACGGCTTTTGTTCCCTTTGATGTGAATCATTACACTCAATTTACTGCAAATGAAAGAAATAGCGTGGCTTTTTCTTTTTTCTGTGTCAAAATCTCTGTAATCCTGTGCAGTATCCCTCTGTGTCCATGCACCAATAGTACATGAAAAACCCCTCAAAAGGACTAATTGAAAAACAATCCGTGACCTGCAGAACCACATTTTGAAACTTTAAATGAAAGGCCTGCACACGTGTGAATCCGTTCTTTGGAAAATAAGGAAAAATGTTGTTTAAAAGTCAATGTCGAATGACAGCTTTTGCTTGTACATAAATATCTGTGAATATGTGTGGGTAGGGGTTTGGCTACACAATGTACATTTTATTCATCTCCACAAGATTTGGTAACCTTGGAAAAAGGCTCAGAAACCAGTAAAACTGTTTTTTGACTCAGGCACAGAATTCAATTGCAAGCCTTGCCTCCCAATGAAAAATCGCACCAATAAGTGAAGCGGTCCACAATGGCATGTGAGGTGGCCGAGAGTGTGATGATCCTCTGCTCTACCAGAATAGCAGGCAGGACTGGAAGAGAGGACAAAGGAAACCAGTGTGGCTAGTGCGTGACTAAGAAGTGCGATTTCCTCCAGCACCGACTCTGAAGGAGGAACTGTCAAACTTCAAAGGGCATCATAAAAGTACTTTGTTGCAAGCCGAGCAAGGAGGAGACAGTTTGCTGTGGGGGTCTGCAGCATCGCAACATGTGACAAATCATCCCCATTGACATTAAAGGACTTCCTTCTTTTAAGACATTGTTCCCAGCAATTTGAATAAGTAATAATTGTGCATTATGCTAGTTTTCCATGTGATTTTTATAATAATGTAAAGAGACCAAGTGCATGTTTCTAGCACTTTGTGAAATGAAATGGCCAGGAAAGATGCGTTTCTGGCTGATTTATAAATGGAACAAATAGTAAACTTGGGGGAAAGATGCACAATATAAATATGAACATGTGTAATCATTGCCAGATTTTAATTAAAATGCATTTCATGAAAAGGGCCAAAATGTGCCAAAGGGTGATGCTACCTCGCACAGAGCCGGCGATCGGTTTGTCCAATTCCCTGTGATCCATTGAATCCGCATTTCTACTTCTTATGGTGGTGGCTAGTATAAGTTTGAATTTTTGATTCATAACTCATTTTTGTTCAAAAGTAGACTTGAGAGACAAAGAAAGGTCATAAATGCAAACACACAAATAATGCCCTTTCCCCTGAATCAATAGGCCCAGGGGGAGTAGAGAGGACAGCTAGGCTGTCCTATCCCAGGATAGGAGTAATTCCAGAGTACTTACCCCGTGGTTTCCCCCAGGTTCTAAAATAGATTATGCCATTTGGGCTATATAAGGGGGACACAGAGAGACACAAAGGGACTGATCCATCCACAGCAAGACACACTTGTTTCCAGATCCAGACACACACAAGAATCTGGGGAGAAAGGAGAGGAGGCAGCTGATCCCATCTGAGAGAGAGTGAGCAGATCCCTTGGCCTAGCTGTCCAGGGTGACCAGAGTCCTCGATGGCTTTCCAGAATCCCAGAATCAAGCTTACATTGTAAGTAGCAAATAACCCCAGTCCCAAACTGCATATCCCACTCTTTTGACTCTTGCATCCCATTGAAAATTCCATTCAAAGTCCCAATTGCCAGCATAATCCATTCACCTTTTCATAGAAAAATCTGTATTAGCCTGTGTATGTTAGTGCATTTCTTTTATAAGTCTTTCAGTTTTCTGTATAAGTCCTTAGTATCACTTTGAAATAAATCAATTAATTCCCTTATAAAGAAATTTACTGTGTGATTTGGTTGAAATTTTGAAATTAACCACCTTGTGCCAAGTGCCTTTCTTTAATAATTATAGCCATTAAAGTATAGCCTCAACAGAATTAGTCTTTGTCTAACAAAAACCGAATTTGCCCGTGTACTGTGTGCGTTCACACAAATTCCTAATTTGCATCTGTCCCATAGAAAACCCCAAACCGTATTCCCATAGAGAACCATCCCGTTCTGTCAGAATCCTACCTATTATGTGCCTTTGTCCTGCTCCTTGAAGCCGATTTCCGATTTTGACAGCTAAGCCTTTTCTTTGCTGCCTGTCATCACTCATCCCATGTGAAAATGAAATTCTCAATTGCCGTGTGTGTTTTCTTTTGCATTTGTCTTCTTTCCCAAAATTGACTTTCTTACCTTGTGTTCATGTTGCCTTGGTGCCCTGCTTAGTAGTCTGTAAGCTTCCTTATCTCTCGAGTGTAGCAAGACACATTTATTTTCTAGCTGTCCCACCGCGGTTTTAAGCTGCTGTTCCAGTAACAAGTAAAATCTGTTTTGCTCTTAAATAGGGTTTTCATTTTCTTTTCTGGCCTCCCATCTTGGGGTGGTGGGCTGAATTCTAAATTCGATTTTTCCCTCTTTATATTGACTCCTTGCCACTGCCTTCCATCCAAAAAGAATTATGTTAGCAGATGTTTGGGGGTGAGTGTTGCAGGGGGAATGTTTAAACTTAATACTACTGCATGCTTTAAAATCATTTTTCATGTGTTGTGACTGTGACTGTGCAAAATTGGTGCAGATTGGAGGAACGGTGTGGACTTGTATAGGGAACGTACGCAAAGCCACAAAACCACAAACCCATAAATTTTCACATATATATATATATATATATATATATATATATATATATATATATATATATATATATATATATAAAAAAAGGACTGGAAACCAATCCGGGTTACATCGGCACTCCGGCTATGATGAAAGTGAAAGGCTGGATGTCTTCAATAAATCCACATGCAGGCTTGTGTACCGTGCAGTCAAAGTGTCCTTTATTGTTTAAAATACATGGACAAAGGAGGCAGCAACGGTCCTAGGTGCAAGAAAGGAACGACGCGTTTCACCCTACTCGGGCTTCGTCTGGTATGTGACATAGAGAGAGGACTGTAGTATTATAGAGAAAAGTATATGAGTCCTTTTTCAATGTTTTGCACTTAAGTAAGGTAACGAGTGGTAGACAAGAATGCAGCCATGTTGGAACCTGCATGACCACCCATTTCAGTGCATTCATGAGAGACACAGTGTTTTATAAACACTGTAGCGGTTCGAAACATATTTGTTTGATCAAACCAATTGTCCCATGTGGGTAAGGGATGGACAAAAAGCCTGAAATTACTGATATTGAATCGTGTAATTTCATCTTAGTGTTTGCCAATGTCAATGAAATTAGATAAGACGATCGTGCATCGTCTTCTATTGTACTGGGTTTGTTTAGTGTAGCCCAAGTGGGCCGACACAGTGTCTCAGCATGAACTGAAATGTGCTGTCAAAAAAGTTTACAAAGTACATGTTGCAGACATCAAAATTGAGATATACAGATGTTTCATAAGTAATAAAGTGCTATGTGCTATGTAAACATTGAAGGACTATTGATTGACAAAGTGCTGAGTGCTATCAATAAAGTGCATAACATAAAGTGCATATTGCAAAATAGCAAGTGGTTGGGAAATTGATCTAGAGGCGGTATGTAAACCTTGCGGGTGCCTCTATGGTATATTCTATCCTACTCTGATCTCATCACCTCCATAGAAATTGAATGAAAAACACTGGCGCTAATAAACGTTAGAAAGACGCTAAAAAACGTAGGACGGGGTAAGGGATAAGGAAAGGGACAGGGGGGGGAAAGGGGGGGGAGGGGGAGAAGAGGGAGAGAGAAAGGAGGGGCATAAAACTATCATTATTATATCATAAGTATCAAAAAATATTATTATTAAAACACATAAATTGATCTTATACAGCGCAGATGGGCAGTGTGTTTCCCTCGCGGTCGCCCATATGCTGTGACTTGAGGCTGTATGTGACCCTTGCGGGTGCCTCATATATCGGTCGGTTCCACTGTACATCAGTATTATACAGTATTATACAGAAGTATTATACCAAAAAGCATGACAAGGTCGATAAATTAATCTCCTATGCAAGTAAGACGTTATCCTCTGTGGAGAAAAAATTCAACGATTATGAGAAAGCACTCCTGGCAACGGTATGGACATTAAAGAATTACCGCCTATTCATCGAGGAGGAGCACATCATCGTCAAGACTCTTCACCAGCCTTTGCAATATCTTCAAAGTGACAGAATCCGGTCATGGAATGTGAGTAATTCCAGAATTACTTCCCCAGATTCTGCCCATGCAAGGCTTTCCTGTGGAGGTCAGATATGGCCAAAACAAGAAGAGTCCCTTCACGCAAGGTTTGGATGATTTGCATGATTGTGCCCGAGAAAACTGTCCCAAGACAACATGGAGGCGTTCCTGAATTCCCTGCACATAGTCTATGAAGAAGACATGTGCAAGGGGATGCCCACAGTTTATGTGGACAGATGCTCCTACAAGGTTGATAACAACGGGGAAAAGGAACTGGTGGCCAGCATTGGGAATGCCTGGGTGAATGATGCCCGGGAGCCCTCCATTGGGTACAAGATCGGCCCCCGCAGTAGTCAGGTGGCGGAGTTGATTGCAGTTCACCAGGCCATCCTCACTGCCATGCAACACTGACTCCACAAACTAGTCATAATCACTGATTCAGATTATGTCCGGAACGGGTTTGTGGAGCTCCTAAGTAATTGGAAAACCAGAGGCATGGTGTGTGCAAACAATAAACCACTCAAGCATGGCAAACTAATACAAAACATTTATGATATGATCATCTCTAATGGGATGACCATCTATTGGAAAAAGATCATGGGTCATTCCAGAATAGCGTGACCAGACACAACTGAAAATGACCTGGTTGGCCAAAACCAGAGCCATCCAGGGGGATCTCCTTGAGATCGAGTCCCTTTTGGGGGAAATCCAGGCTGCTGCAGTCACCAGGTCCCAAACACTTGCCCAAAATGAACTCTCAACTGCCCAGTGGAGTAAGGAAACCCCAGATGCTGATTTGATCACAGCACAAAAAGTGGATCCGATTATTGGAAAATGTTACCAACACATTGAGGATCCCGTGAACTTTCCTCTGATGGAAATCGATCACATCGGAAAAGAGGATCTCCGGGTGTTGATGAAGTTTCCCAAATATTCTGAATCCAAAACTGTTTGTTGGTAAGTAGATCCATCTCTGGATGTGTACAGTGGGTGATACCTACCTCATTCCGTATCCTAATGCTAAGTCCCGCCCATGACGCGGCCACAGCCGGTCTTCAACGGGGCTTCATGCTACTTCATAAATCTTACGAGAGGTTGCATACTGGCCACACATTTGTTTGTTTGTTTGTTTGTTTATTTATATTGCGCACCAGACCCAAGGGAATTCGAGCGCGAAGGCAGAAAGAGGGTTGTTCAACTTAGGTTACATGTTACAAATAAACAGGGGTACAGCTACGGTTACAATGCTGTAGACATGTAGTGTCAAAAAATCACAGAAGTATGTACAGTGAGTTAACAAGAATGCAGATGTGACAGATAAATAGAGCAGAGCAAATATACAAAATAAACATGAGATCCCAAATGACAGTAGGGCGAAGTTAGGCATCATGATCTTTTAGCCATTGGATCAGATTGGATCTGAATGGCTGGTAAGGGAGGTCTTCCCTTAGAGCATTTGGAAGGGAGTTCCACAGTTGTGCCGCTTTAACAGCAAAGCTACTCCCGCCAGATTTAGTAAGTTTGAATCTGGGTACTAACAAAAGGTTAGAGTTAGCTTTTCGTAAGTGGCGAGAGGCTGCTTGTCTGGTGAGTCTGTCTATAAGGTATTGCGGGGCAGCATGGTTGAAGCATATGTGTGTAAGGGAGGCTGTTTTGAGGAGGATTCTGTCTTTAGTGATCTTTTGACATGGGTCAGGACCTAGACCAATATTTGAAGGGGTGTCTTGTGTGCGCACAATTTCAGCTAACATCACTCACACACCGAGCACCCCTCCAGAAAAGGGGGATGACACTGCCTTGGTCAGATTTACAAGTAGATTTCATCAGGCCCGTGATTCGCTCCTCTAGGGTAAACAAGTACATGTTAACAGTAACATGCTTGTTTACCAAATGTGTGGAATGTCTCTCGGCCCCAAATTGCAACGCAGAAACAGCAGCTGCCTTGACAATCAACCACATCTTCTTGCGTTTCGGCCTTCCCCAAAGGATTGAGTCAGACCAAGGAAGTCACTTCACCAGCGAGGTGATGACAAAGATGTGGGAGATACTTGGGGTAAAGAGAAAACTCCATATTGCATACTGCCAAGCCTCTAGTGGTGGAGTTGAGAGGTACAATACAACCATTGTGAGCATTCTAAAGAAGTTTTTGGTGGACTCTGGGCCTAGTTGGATCATCTGATTAGTGCTTGTCCTGATGGCCATCAGATCTACACCATGTTCTGCCACCAAAATGTCTCCATTTGAGCTAATGACTGGATGGAAAATGGTGCTTCCCTAGCAGCTGCTCTATCGAACACAAGATCAGACACTGATTAATGCATCCACATCATATGAATATATTGAGAATCTGAGAAAACACCTTCAGCATGCTTTTGGGAACGCTCAGCGGAATCTAGAGATATCGGCCGAGGGGATGAAACCCCTCTACGATTTAAAGACTAGTAAAAAAGAATATCAAGTAGGAGACAGGGTCTACTTGTACACATTTTAGAGGAACCAGACCAAGGAGCGGAAATTCCTCCCCTCCTGGTGCGGTCCCTTTGAAATTTTAGACAAAATTTCACCTGTCGCCTATAAGATCTTCATCCCCAAAAAAGAACTGTCAGAAGAAAAATGGGTCCACATCAATCAGTTGAAAAGATGTCACCCCAGACACGTTTTGCAGCTGATTAATGAGCCACCAGAAAGTCGAGCAGAGGAACCATCTGAAGAATGAGAAGAAAGGAGAAAAATAAAGCAGAGGGAAGAATTTAGATGCATAGTTATATCTATGTAAAAGGGAGTCAATTACTTGGTGTTATTGTAAGAATGAGAAAAAAGATGTCAGAAAAAAGTAAAATTGTCGTCCTTGTTCTGTTGAGTAAATTGCTTTGTGTTATTGTAAAAAAAAAACAATATCATAAAATTTGTAAACTGTAATCTGTGTTCCATTGTTGAAAATCTTACGGGAATAATGTCAGTGAAAATTCCTAATACTTGTTTTTTCTATCTCCTATTAGGTCATTAACTTCCTTACATGCCAGCCTGGAGAGGATCACCCTGGGGACCCGGAAGGGAAGGAAGAAAGAGCGTGCCGCACCATACACTCCAACTTAAAGACGGAAGGGGATCCTGGAGTGCTGCTCCCTGATGAAGGAGAATTCCACCGCATGAACCCCTCTCTGCCCTACTCTTCCCCAACAAAATGTTACGGAAGAGCTGGGGGGGAATCTGTGGGGTGCATTTAAGGCCATAAGCAGAAATCCCCTTCACCTAAAACCGCATATAAACAGTGCCACCAAAACGGCTGTGCTTGTGTCTTCCTGGCACATGTGTGGCAATTAGTTGAACAATGCATTGAAAAACGGCCCTGCATTTGCTTCATTTTCATGTGCATAACTAGAAGTTAAGTCCTGCATCCAGAAAGGTGCTGCGTCTGTTTTTCTTACATCTGGAGAACAAAAAGTATGCACAATATCAAAAACAGCCTGGTTTTAGTGATAAATCACATGAGGGGCAAGGGTTTCTACATTATAACTCAACACGGCTTTTGTTCCCTTTGATGTGAATCATTACCCTCAATTTACTGCAAATGAAAGAAAAAGCGTGGCTTTTTCTTTTTTCTGTGTCAAAATCTCTGTAATCCTGTGCAGTATCCCTCTGTGTCCATGCACCAATAGTACATGAAAAACCCCTCAAAAGGACTAATTGAAAAACAATCCGTGACCTGCAGAACCACATTTTGAAACTTTAAATGAAAGGCCTGCACACGTGTGAATCCGTTCTTTGGAAAATAAGGAAAAATGTTGTTTAAAAGTCAGTGTCGAATGACAGCTTTTGCTTGTACATAAATATCTGTGAATATGTGTGGGTAGGGGTTTGGCTACACAATGTACATTTTATTCATCTCCACAAGATTTGGTAACCTTGGAAAAAGGCTCAGAAACCAGTAAAACTGTTTTTTGACTCAGGCACAGAATTCAGTTGCAAGCCTTGCCTCCCAATGAAAAATCGCACCAATAAGTGAAGCGGTCCACAATGGCATGTGAGGTGGCCGAGAGTGTGATGATCCTCTGCTCTCCCAGAATAGCAGGCAGGACTGGAAGAGAGGACAAAGGAAACCAGTGTGGCTAGTGCGTGACTAAGAAGTGCGATTTCCTCCAGCACCCACTCTGAAGGAGGAACTGTCAAACTTCAAAGGGCATCATAAAAGTACTTTGTTGCAAGCCGAGCAAGGAGGAGACAGTTTGCTGTGGGGGTCTGCAGCATCGCAACATGTGACAAATCATCCCCATTGACATTAAAGGACTTCCTTCTTTTAAGACATTGTTCCCAGCAATTTGAATAAGTAATAATTGTGCATTATGCTAGTTTTCCATGTGATTTTTATAATAATGTAAAGAGACCAAGTGCATGTTTCTAGCACTTTGTGAAATGAAATGGCCAGGAAAGATGCGTTTCTGGCTGATTTATAAATGGAACAAATAGTAAACTTGGGGGAAAGATGCACAATATAAATATGAACATGTGTAATCATTGCCAGATTTTAATTACAATGCATTTCATGAAAAGGGCCAAAATGTGCCAAAGGGTGATGCTACCTCGCACAGAGCCGGCGATCGGTTTGTCCAATTCCCTGTGATCCATTGAATCCGCATTTCTACTTCTTATGGTGGTGGCTAGTATAAGTTTGAATTTTTGATTCATAACTCATTTTTGTTCAAAAGTAGACTTGAGAGACAAAGAAAGGTCATAAATGCAAACACACAAATAATGCCCTTTCCCCTGAATCAATAGGCCCAGGGGGAGTAGAGAGGACAGC
Organism: Ambystoma mexicanum; assembly: GCF_040938575.1. NCBI lineage: Eukaryota > Metazoa > Chordata > Amphibia > Caudata > Ambystomatidae > Ambystoma > Ambystoma mexicanum. Next base: position 1,120,691,181 of record NC_090936.1, read on the forward strand.
TAGGCTGTCCTATCCCAGGATAGGAGTAATTCCAGAGTACTTTCCCCGTGGTTTCCCCCAGGTTCTAAAATAGATTATGCCATTTGGGCTATATAAGGGGGACACAGAGAGACACAAAGGGACTGATCCATCCACAGCAAGACACACTTGTTTCCAGATCCAGACACACACAAGAATCTGGGGAGAAAGGAGAGGAGGCAGCTGATCCCATCTGAGAGAGAGTGAGCAGATCCCTTGGCCTAGCTGTCCAGGGTGACCAGAGTCCTCGATGGCTTTCCAGAATCCCAGAATCAAGCTTACATTGTAAGTAGCAAATAACCCCAGTCCCAAACTGCATATCCCACTCTTTTGACTCTTGCATCCCATTGAAAATTCCATTCAAAGTCCCAATTGCCAGCATAATCCATTCACCTTTTCATAGAAAAATCTGTATTAGCCTGTGTATGTTAGTGCATTTCTTTTATAAGTCTTTCACTTTTCTGTATAAGTCCTTAGTATCACTTTGAAATAAATCAATTAATTCCCTTATAAAGAAATTTACTGTGTGATTTGGTTGAAATTTTGAAATTAACCACCTTGTGCCAAGTGCCTTTCTTTAATAATTATAGCCATTAAAGTATAGCCTCAACAGAATTAGTCTTTGTCTAACAAAAACCGAATTTGCCCGTGTACTGTGTGCGTTCACACAAATTCCTAATTTGCATCTGTCCCATAGAAAACCCCAAACCGTATTCCCATAGAGAACCATCCTGTTCTGTCAGAATCCTACCTATTATGTGCCTTTGTCCTGCTCCTTGAAGCCGATTTCCGATTTTGACAGCTAAGCCTTTTCTTTGCTGCCTGTCATCACTCATCCCATGTGAAAATGAAATTCTCAATTGCCGTGTGTGTTTTCTTTTGCATTTGTCTTCTTTCCCAAAATTGACTTTCTTACCTTGTGTTCATGTTGCCTTGGTGCCCTGCTTAGTAGTCTGTAAGCTTCCTTATCTCTCGAGTGTAGCAAGACAAATTTATTTTCTAGCTGTCCCACCGCGGTTTTAAGCTGCTGTTCCAGTAACAAGTAAAATCTGTTTTGCTCTTAAATCGGGTTTTCATTTTCTTTTCTGGCCTCCCATCTTGGGGTGGTGGGCTGAATTCTAAATTCGATTTTTCCCTCTTTATATTGACTCCTTGCCACTGCCTTCCATCCAAAAAGAATTATGTTAGCAGATGTTTGGGGGTGAGTGTTGCAGGGGGAATGCTTAAACTTAATACTACTGCATGCTTTAAAATCATTTTTCATGTGTTGTGACTGTGACTGTGCAAAATTGGTGCAGATTGGAGGAACGGTGTGGACTTGTATAGGGAACGTACGCAAAGCCACAAAACCACAAACCCATAAATTTTCACTTATATATATATATATATATATATATATATATATATATATATATATATATATATATATATATATATATATATATATATATATATATAAAAAAGGACTGGAAACCAATCCGGGTTACATCGGCACTCCGGCTATGATGAAAGTGAAAGGCTGGATGTCTTCAATAAATCCACATGCAGGCTTGTGTACCGTGCAGTCAAAGTGTCCTTTATTGTTTAAAATACATGGACAAAGGAGGCAGCAACGGTCCTAGGTGCAAGAAAGGAACGACGCGTTTCACCCTACTCGGGCTTCGTCTGGTATGTGACATAGAGAGAGGACTGTAGTACTATAGAGAAAAGTATATGAGTCCTTTTTCAATGTTTTGCACTTAAGTAAGGTAACGAGTGGTAGACAAGAATGCAGCCATGTTGGAACCTGCATGACCACCCATTTCAGTGCATTCATGAGAGACACAGTGTTTTATAAACACTGTAGCGGTTCGAAACATATTTGTTTGATCAAACCAATTGTCCCATGTGGGTAAGGGATGGACAAAAAGCCTGAAATTACTGATATTGAATCGTGTAATTTCATCTTAGTGTTTGCCAATGTCAATGAAATTAGATAAGACGATCGTGCATCGTCTTCTATTGTACTGGGTTTGTTTAGTGTAGCCCAAGTGGGCCGACACAGTGTCTCAGCATGAACTGAAATGTGCTGTCAAAAAAGTTTACAAAGTACATGTTGCAGACATCAAAATTGAGATATACAGATGTTTCATAAGTAATAAAGTGCTATGTGCTATGTAAACATTGAAGGACTATTGATTGACAAAGTGCTGAGTGCTATCAATAAAGTGCATAACATAAAGTGCATATTGCAAAATAGCAAGTGGTTGGGAAATTGATCTAGAGGCGGTATGTAAACCTTGCGGGTGCCTCTATGGTATATTCTATCCTACTCTGATCTCATCACCTCCATAGAAATTGAATGAAAAACACTGGCGCTAATAAACGTTAGAAAGACGCTAAAAAACGTAGGAAGGGGTAAGGGATAAGGAAAGGGACAGGGGGGGAAAGGGTGGGGAGGGGGAGAAGAGGGAGAGAGAAAGGAGGGGCATAAAACTATCATTATTATATCATAAGTATCAAAAAATATTATTATTAAAACACATAAATTGATCTTATACAGCGCAGATGGGCTGTGTGTTTCCCTCGCGGTCGCCCATATGCTGTGACTTGAGGCTGTATGTGACCCTTGCGGGTGCCTCATATATCGGTCGGTTCCACTGTACATAACTATACTAAGAAAAGACATACGGTCCATGATATATATTGTGAATATTCATAATAAAACATATAGGTTGGTCTAATATATACACATAGGCAGTGTGTTACCCTTGCGGGCGCCTATATATTGTGACTGTGCCAACCTGTATATTTAGCAATATAGTAAAAAGTAATTCATGCAGATGCAAGAATAAATGTTGCCTTTTCAAATTGTTATACAGACATATTTTGAAAGAGGTTAAGGTGCTTGATGTTATATGTTAAAATTACACCTTATAATTCGAGTACAAACAATTTAAAATATAAAAAAATCCACAATGTATAAATATATCATTTGATGAAAAAATGGAACCTACAACTAAAGATTAAGGTGCATAGTGCTGTATGTCACATTCATGTGTCAGTGTTTTATGCCTAAATATTTTAGTGGATATTTAGCATGATATTTGTAACATTCAAATTATTGCCCTCTTCCATACTTCAATCCCATCGGTTACATTTAAAACAATCCTGCGGTTGATGCACGTTATTTTGAGGAGACTTGCAATGCAATTGACAACTAAATGATAAATGCACTTTACATATTGATAGAAACAGCACTTGGTAAAGCTAAAGATAAAACATCCTCTTCCTAGACTAAGTTGCTAATTTAAAATGATTGGTGATATAAAAGAACACACAATCAAAGCGAAAAGTGCTTGCAGGGAAAACCGTGTAGGGATGCATAGGCGTCCAAATTGGCCTCAGTTTCCTAAAAACCTTATTTCATTGTGCCTACACACCAAATAAACAAAATATACAAAAAATGCAAATAATATATACAGAAATTTCAAAAATACGGAAAGTTTGGAAAGGTTTGGAAGGGCTCAGGTCTATCAATGATTAAGATTTGGAGTCTTTAAATGTTTAGGATCCCAAAAATGCATATAGTTCTTCGTCACGATTGTGACCTCCTGGATACTTGGTATTAAAATCTACTATATATCTAGATTCCATTTGTCTGAGTATTCGCAGTCTGTCCCCTCCTCTTGGGTGAATTTTAGCTGAGTCAATAATGAAATACTTAAAAGAACTGATGTCATTTTGATGTACCTCTTTGAAATGTTTGGCAAGTGGGTAGGACATATCAGGATTTTTGATTGCACGTAGATGTTGCAATATTCTTAGCCTGGCTTCTAGTTTAGTGCTACCCACATACCATAAATTGCAGGAACAAATAATCACATAGATGGCAAATTGTGTAAAACATCTCAGATCTTGTTTGATTTTAACTTCTTTCTTCGACCGAGGATGTAAGAACATTTTCATGTTTATTCCATGGCGACATGCTTTACATTTAGCACAGGTAAAAAAACCCGATATTTCGGTAGGTAGCCAGGTGTTAGTACTTTGTTTGGGCGATCGGAACATACTAGGTGATAGTTTACTTTGTATGGAAGGTGGTTTTCTATAAGTCACAGTGGCATGTGTTGGCAAGTGTGGACTGATGTCTTGGTCTCGTTTCAAGAGATGCCAGTGTTTCTTTAAGATCTGTTTAGTTTCCTTTGCTCCAGAATTGAAAGTGGTAATGAATCTGAGTGCGCAATCTTCATACGGTTGATCCTTTGTTGAATTTTTGATGTGCTTCTTTTGGCTAGAATCATCTCTCGGGTTTTTTTGCAGGTTTGATCGTAGGCTTTGTTTATAACTGTTTTCTTATAGCCTCGGATTGAGAATCTGGCCGCAGTTTTTTTGGCATTTTCTTCCCATGTTTTATTCTCACTACAGTTTCTTTTTACCCATAAGAACTCTCTGTGCGCACTAGTTGCATGTAATAGTTTGTTCGTACTTGTTTCTTTTCTGTGCAGTTCTGGGCTTATGCTGTTTCCAACGATTTTCACCTTAATATCTAAATAAACTATTTCTGTTTTACTGTGATGTTCCGTAAATTGTAAATTCTGCTGATTTTGATTCAGAATATGAAAGAAAGTTATCCATTCAGTGTTCGTCCCACTCCAAATAATAAATATATCATCAATGTATCTTTGCCACATGATTACTTTGTCTGTATGTTCTTTGCAGTTGTCATTATGTAAAAGGTCTTCTTCCCATGCACCCATGTATAGATTGGCAAAGGTAGGAGCCACTGCTGTACCCATTGCCGTGCCACAGATTTGATTATAATATTTGAAATCAAACATAAAGGTGTTGTGTGTTAAAATGAAAGAAAGCATATCCAAGAGCATAATAGAGTGTTCTCGAAAACTCAACGATCTAGTTGACAGGAATCTTTTGACTGCTTGCAAACCTTTTGAATGAGTAATGCATGTGTAAAGGGAAACAACATCTAACGTAACCAAAAGAAAGTTAGATTGCCAAGGAATATGTGCAATCTGGTTCAAAAATGCTGTGGTATCTTTTGTATATGAAGGTAAAGTTTCCACAAAGGGGAACAAAAAGTTATCAACAAATTTGGAGGTATTTTCAAATAAAGAGTCTATTGATGCCACAATGGGTCTTCCAAGTGGTCTAATCATGGATTTATGAATTTTCGGTATGAAGTGTATGATTGGAGTTTTGGGATGGTCTTTGGTTAGATATTGTTTCTCTTTAATGCTAATGAGTTCCAAACCATACCATCGGTCCAACATGATGTCATATTGTACTTTGTACTCTGGGTAGGGGTTACAGGGCAGTTTAACATAATTACTAGTACCATTTAACTGCCGAGCTGCTTCTGTCTGATAGTCCTTGGTGTTAAGGACTACCACATTTCCACCTTTGTCCGAGGATCTGATGATGATCGATGTGTCCGCTTGTAAATTTTCCATAGCTGTATGCTGCGATCGCGTCAAATTCTGAACTGTGCTTCGTCTGATCGTCATTTTTTTGAGGTCATCTATAACAAGATCTTCAAATAGATCTATCGTGGGACAAAATAGATTGGAGGGATTGAATTTGGACTTGTTTTTCATGCCACTGGGAGCTGCCATACAGGTATCTATTTCTGTTGGTAATTCGATTTGCCACTCATCTTGTACTGAATGTTGAAGAGTCTGAGTAGTCACCTTCTCTCCCAGGTTTGCAAGGTCTCTTAAGGCTGGAATGTCACTGATGTTTAGATGTGAGGGAATTATGTTAGGTCCAGGCATTGACACGTTATTCAGATTGGCATGAAATGTAGTCAATCTTAGTTTGCGGATAAAGCAATATAAATCAATTCTTGCTTGGGAGTAATTGAAGTTGGCTGTGGGCAAAAAGTCAGACCTTTTCCTAGTACTTCCTGTTCGTGTTGAGTTAGGGGTCTGTCTGATAAATTGATTACCTGCATTGTATCCTTTACTGAATATTCTTCTTGGTTTTGCCAGAGCGTGTCAGACGGCCTGGCGATTGCTCCCCTTTTCTTCCTCTTTCCCCGGCGCCCCCTTGTTGGCCTCCTTTTGCTGACGTTGTTTTTTGAAATTGCTTGTTTTTGTTTGTATTTCGCACTTGTGTTGTTTTTCCCACTTGATGTAAAAGTCTCATTTCCTCTAAAAAATGTAACCTAATAGGAGTGTCCTCACTGCTTGAGTTTGAGACATCTGTGGAAGTGCTAGCGTCTTCTTCAATTTCTCATTCTATCAGACTTGCGTTTTCATCATTGACCTCTGCCTTTTTTTGAATGATTTTGCGAACATTATCATATTTTCTTGAAAATGTATAAATACAACCTGTGGCATAGTCTTCTTTGTCTCTTAAAAACTTTCTTTGTTTGCGTTCCTTTATTTCTTCTTCATATTTGCTAATATTGGTTTGCATTTGGGTCTTTATTTTGCTTGCTGCTTCAGCATCTGGACCATTGTATACGTCCTGCTCCAGTATTTCAATCTCCTTGAGCGCTGTGGTTCTATCACTTTTAGCATATTTAACCAATATTGTCAACATTTTAAAAGAGCATTCACTGGTGGCTTCCCCCCATTCATTTAGCATTGCCGGGTCTGGGTCTTCATATGTTGGTATAGTGAAAATTCTAAGGCCTCTAGGTATTCTCCGATTGTCCAGGTAATTTTGTAAGGACTTGATTTCCGACCATTTGTTCGTTTCCTTTTTATGCAATTTTTCCAATTTTAACATCTTCTGTTGTATCGTTTTCATTTGTGGTGGCATTGCTTTCTCACTCTGTTTTGGTAGTGATTGCAAGGTTTCATTAAATAAGATGGACGCCTCTGCATCTCTGCTGCCTTCCTTGTCTGCCATTGTAGTGTAGTGGTGCGTTTGATTTAATGAATAAACAAACACATGCACATTGCTGCTGTGGATAGAATTAACGCCTTTCTTCCTTATTACATTAAGATGGGACTGAAACGTCGATAGTCTTTTTATTTAGTATCCCATGGTGTAAAAGGAGTGTTGCCACGTGTGTATAAAACTATGAATATACAGCATGTTAATGCCGTTCTGTGTTTTAAATGGAGAAAATACAAATGATCAATGTTTTAAACACTGATGAAAATGTCAGGAAAACAGCTGCCTTACCTGTGTTGTGCGGGTCCTCCGACTCGTGCAGCACAGAAGGCTGCTGACCTCTGACCACAGTGGAAATCCTTCACACAGAAGCTTTCAGAGTCAAAGCTGCATTTACGAGCAGGGCTGCGTTCACTTGAAGTTTATATATATATATATATATATATATATATATATATATATATATAGAGAGAGAGAGAGAGAGAGAGAGAGAGAGAGAGAGAGAGAGAGAGAAAGCAGATACATCCTGGGCGGACAGGGGAAACGTGGCGTGGCTTCCCAATGACATGGACTCACCTGGTCACCCTACCTCAGATCCCAGCCATGTACTACCAATGCTCATGAAAAGTAAAATGTATATCATCCCCCTGATCGAGCCTTAAACAAGCAAAAGGGAGTGGATGGTAAGATTTAACTGACCAATTATCACCTGTACGTCCACCTTACACTTTTCGTTGCATCCCCTTGTAGGGTGAGGTCTAGGTTTCCACAAATTCGCCCATATGTGTCCTGCAAAATTTGCAGACAACCAGTACAAACGTTTGTTGAACTGTGAAATTTCAGGGATCGCGTTTTCGGGTGTGAAACAGCACCCTTACACTCCTACACTGATCCTCAAAACATCACTCGCTCACCCCTAGTCGCTCAAGAAAGGTGTAAAAATGTTCCAAACATGTTTTGCACATTATTTCTGCTTCCAAGGCAAGAGCAGTGGAAAAGACAAAAACAACAAAATATTATCATGCTCTTTTCTGGACAAATCTCCAGCAATGACTAATCTCCAGTAAAGTTCTAAAGGTTCGTGGCTCACAAACCACCAGAAATTCAGATGGTTTCAGTTTTGTTCTTGTTCACTCATCCTTATTCACAGCACAAAGTGATGGCAACATCCATCATAAAAATGTCAACCACTCCCTGTTTGCCATTAGCAGGGAGGATGTCCTGGCACACAATGATTACAGGCTTACACGAAGAGCATAGTGCAACAGCCAGATCACTGTATCAGAACCAACCACAAAAACAGGAGAGTAATGACAGACAGCACACACTATGCAGAAACATAGAGGAAGCAGTACAAAACAACACATGTGGAATGTAGATGAAATAAGAACACAAAGATGTGTATAGACTAGCAGAGTAACCATGCACAACACCCCTGATAGAAATAAGCAAAACACAGGTAAAGTGAATGAATGATGTACAAGGCAAGGAGTATACTTCCCAAAACACAGAGTGCGTGAAAACTCAAACAAAAATGGCGCCATATGATATTTCAAATAGTAGGTACATTGAGACAGCACAAGGAGAGAGAACAGATGAATGCCAACAACAACTAACATGTCAGGCATATGCAAGTCCCTTGGGTGTAACCAGGGAAGTCATTTGGAGGTCACCAAGGGTCTCAAGTGCGACCCCTGAGGTCTCCCTTGCTACCCCTGTGGTCTCCCTTGCTACCCCAACAAAAAAAAAATTAAAATAAAAAAATCATTTTTTTCCTTCTCGTTTTTAATGTACGCTCCTGGGCTATGGCCAGTGGCATGTGGCTTTTAGTTTGTGGAGTGTCTCGCTTTTTTGTTCAGGCCTCTTAAAAAAACATGGGGTTCCAAAAGCGTAACACTTTGAGTAGTGACCCTAAATAAGAAAGAATAGACATAACAAATAATGGTCCTCATTATGACCCTGGCGGCAGCCTTGTCCTTATTAAGGGCACGGCTGCCACCAGTAATGATTTTTACCGGGTCCCAGAAAAGGGCAATAACCGGGTCATGCCGAACTTGGTGGACCCGGTAATTGCCCTTTTCTGGGACCTCGTAAAAATGAATCCGCATTCCAATTTCAGCCCCATAGTGCTCAATGGGAATTGGGAGGATGCTAACAACGGGCCTGTTATTGACGGGCCCGTTGTTAGCATCCTGGACTGCTAGCGGGACCCGCTAAGGACGCCTGGTCTGACCAGGCGTTCCTTACCAGGTCCCTCAGCAGTCCTCGTAATAGGGCAGCCCGTAATGAACGGTGCCGGTCTCGTACCAGCACCTTTCATTACGGGACTGCCAGGGTCCTAAAGACCCAATGTGTCTTTCTGGAATTCTATACAATAATTGCTAGACACATTAAAGGTTTGTTTCAGGCACATTTCATGAGGTAAAACGCCTCAACTCAGCCTTTTATCCTTCTGAGGTTGAGGTACCAACACAGGTTGGGTGATATTGATGTATATTTGTTCTATATAAAGTGCTAAAGCATAAGTGCTATATGATAATGCATCATTATCATTTGGCTTTGGAAGTCTGCTTGAATTCACCGTGATTTGGTAATATGGGCCTGTACACGCTGATATCAACGATGCATATGGTTATCCATTCTTGTAGGAAATGTATATCACATTACAGTGATATCGCAACCATATTTTTCGTGGTGTACTTAGGAACAATGCTATGTGATGCCACTTCCTGTTTTTTCAAGGGGTGAAAGGTCATGTTCCATCGATGAGTTACTTAACTATGCAGTTAGTAATTTTTACCATTGTTGCTAAATATATCACAATTTACTTACATTTTAACACAAAGCACCCACTTGGGTACTATTGAAACAGTGGGCCTCATTACAACCCTGGCGGTAGCTGTGCCGGTAAAACCGGCACGGCTGCTGCAGGGTTGCATCCAGGTCCGGCACCCGCAAATGGGCAATTACCGGGTCATGCCGAGTTAGGCGGACCTGATAATTGCTTTTTTACGGGTGCCGGTACCGGTAGATTCCCATTCCCATTGAGCCCCATAGGGCTCAATGGGAATGGGGAGCTCGGATGCACTGCCACTGTTAATAACGGTGCTGGTGCATCCAACGAGCTGTGCTCGCGGGTGCGGCACGGCCTGCCAGGTCAGACGTGATGGGCTGTCAGGCACCCGCGAACACAACTCGTACTATGGCGGTACGGTAGCAACGGTGCCGGTAGCTTACCGGCACCGTTGTTACCATACCGCCATAGTTGTAATGAGGCCCAGTCTGTGACTAAAGGAATGAGTATCCATTTACAACTGCGGGCCACTTTTTCATTGTTGCTTGAGACAGTTTCATGCTTCAACCATGTGAGCCACCCCTGCCCATTTCTTCCAATCTAAAAAAAAAAAAAAATGTATATTTCATGCTGAGCTCTCAGGGCCCCACATTTTGAATACCGCTGTGTTATGCCATCAGAGGTCAAGGGTTGTCTGATGTCACTTCCACTATCCCTGGCATTTTGGTGAAATGACGTCCCTGGGTGTAACATGTTAAGTTCATAGCATCATGTCAGAGAGCACAGCAGGACTAAAACATACGCAAAGTAAGCAGGGCCTCAGGATCTGCGATAACAATCCAAAACCGGATGGTGCTCATCCCGTAAAGTACATTTTTGGATTTTGAATCAAATAAGAAAGGCGAGACGGCTTGAGGTATCTTATTAGTGCGAGGCATCGCCTCATTAGCGCTCGCGAGCCTTCAGTCACTGCCATGAACCCCACAGGTTCTGTCAGTTGCCGTGCCTGCCACTTCACAGGGCATGAATCAGGCTTGTCATTTCATCCAATTTCAATGCCGAGGTGTTTTTACCCTGATTTGCATCAAAATGTGGGTTTTTGTTCTTTTTCAGGAAGGGAGACAGCGAAAGAAAGGGATAGAAAGAGAGAGGATAAGTGAGAGAGGGGGGATATAAAGATGAGCCAGTGTAGCAGGTAGAGGGAAAGGGAAAAAAACACACACACACAAAAGAAAGACGGGGGAGAGAAGGAACGAGCACACAATAGTGAAGGGCAGAGAGAGACATAGAGGCAGGGAGAAAGAGATCAGGGTGTCTCTATGCGTTTAAGATGACATGTCTGTGCTGTCACAAGGAGGATTTGAATGGAATCACTTAAAGGTATTGCTGATAGAATATACCATTGCAGAGATGGTGTTTTAGTCACTGACCTAAATCAAGAACAGATGCAGTCGGACAGTCGCCCAATAGAAAATGCGCATTTGCTACTCTCTAAATATTGACGGTCTACTGAAATTGCCCCCAGCAACGAATCGAATTACTGGAAGTGCGAGGGCATTTCATTGACTTTATGTCGAAATACAAGCTGAACGATTCTATGGAAAAGATTTCAGGTAGAGACAGTTTCAGAAGTATGTACTGGTCCAGAAGCTGCGGCAAGCACTTTCCAGGTCCTCATTACACGAATGGTGGTGCCGTGAAAACGGAAGTAAAGCGTCAGTAATTCCATTACAACCACTTTACTATCACATTACAACACCGTCATGCTGCACTTTTGGGGGTAAAGTGGAGGATGTACTTTCTCTATTTCGCTGGAGGTAAATGCTTGCGTTCACCCCAGAAACTTTGCCAGATTTTCCAAACGGTGTTTCCACTCATGGTAAATCCATTGAAAATCCCCAGGCAGTCCTAGGGCTCAGAACCATTGTGATTTTCACCGATTTATTACCACTCATAATTCAGTGCTAATGCAAGTGGCAGTAACAGTAACTCTGATTGGCAGTAAATCTCCAGATTTACAGCCAAACTCTTATTGTCCTGGGAGGATAGCTCAGCAGCAACGTGCTCGCCTTAGAAGCAAGATGCCACAGAGCAACACAGGTTCGATCCCCGGGTCCGCGCTTGGAGCGTGTTATAAATAACCTATGATATCATATCATATCATGATGAGACTCAAAGAGCCACATCATGGAAGCAAACCTAGAGAATGTTGCCACCAATAGAAAAATACAGAGATGCGAACTCTAAGCAACATTAATTGTTGCAGATTACTAAACTGCATGTAAAGAGGTAGAGGGTACCAACTCCTGTGAAGAACACACGAACAAAGCAACTAAAGAAAAAATTAAATGGCAAATGATGAGCCAGCAGCCATTGTACACAGACCAGACCACTGTAATGGTCTTAGAGCCACGTGGGATATTTTTTACAGACCTACACACCTCAGGAACTCTCCAATTTGCTGTCTATTTCCACAGAGACACCCACAAATACATTGACTGGGTCAGGGGGGTTATCCAGCTCCAGGCCTCCAGGCCCGGAACCATGTTGGATTCTCAAGTTACCCCTTATTCATATTCATGAGATAAATTTGCACACAGTGATCCTAAATGTATGCACATTTTAGCTCATGAATTTTAATGAGGGATATCCTGAAAGCATGTCAGGATTCCAGCCCTCGACTCCTGGAGTTGGGCAACCCTTGAATTGGTAGAGGCGGATTCTCAACAATTTGCCCATTGCTTTGAAGACGGAAAGAACCTTTAAAATCCAGAAAGCTGTAGAAAAATCGCCTATTTGCATAAACATTTGGGGACGAACAATGATGTCATTTGGATGTTTGAGTGTTGTGTTTTCTTCTCTCCTCTTCTTTCTTCTGGCTAATTGGAATGCAATATTGGTTGCGAATGAATATTATGCCCGTGCAGTCTTCACTACACATCCCCCAAGCGCTCATGGGCTCGCTCCATGATGACCCTCCCAAACAGCACTCATAATGTGTCATTCAGAGTTGGCCATTAATGGTCACATTGGCAACATTTTACAGATTCCACTGATTTTACCATCTGTACAATTCAGGGATTGGTGAAATACCACCAACAGTATGTTATGACAGAGGTGGACTCTCTGCCAAACTATACCTATTTCTATCACCACCTCAGAGGTGGAGGTATCATGTTGTGACTTTTGTTTTTAATGTACATAAGGGAAACATGACTGTATATTATCCATTTCCACTTGCACAATGTAGCTGTAAATGGCGAGAAATAACTTGTTTACAAATGCCTTTTAAGTTTAACACTTGCGGAGGTGGTGTTTCTGGAATAGACATGCCACTTCTGCCAGTGGTAAAGCAGGAACTGGGTGGGTTTTCTAAATTACCACCAGGGGAGGTAGTAACTTACACTGGCAGTAGTTGACACATAATAAACCTCCATATCTTAATGCCCCACTTAATCATCAATCTGCTTGTTGAGCTTTTGAAAATACAAACTAGAATAAAGGGCTTGAGAGTGGCTCACGCGGAAACAAATAGACATGGAAAGTGGACCAAATAAAGGGCATACGATTGGCCCATGCTGACACAAATAGACATGGAAAGTGGACCAAATAAAGGGCATACGATTGGCCCAT